>NC_037670.1:1576736-1945633 GCF_003255815.1 Theropithecus gelada
TCACCTATTGGTTGTTGGGTAGGGGGTGGAGGGGGGAGGGCCCCCCCCCCCCTCCCGGGGGGGAGAAAAAAAAAACCTTTTAAAAAAAAAAAAAAAAAAAAAAAAAAAAAAAAAAAAAAACAGGCCAGGTGCAGTGGCTCACGCCTGTAATCTCAGCACTTTGGGAGGCCAAAGCGGGCAGATGACCTGAAGTCAGGAGTTCGAGACCAGCCTGGCTAACATGGGGAAATCCCGTCTTAGTAAATATACAGAAAATTAGCTGGGTGTGGTGGCATGTGCCTATATTCCCAGCTGCTTCAGCCTGGAGTTTAGATCCAGCCTGGGCTCAAGTGTCTCTAATCAAAAAAAAAAAAAAAAAAAAAAAAGAAAGCCAGCCTGGCCAACATAGTGAAACCCTGTCTCTACTAAAAATACAAAAAAATTAGCTGGGTGTGGTGGCAGGCGCCTGTAATCCCAACTACTCAGGAGGCTGAGGCAGGAGAATCACTTGAACCTGGGAGGCAGAGGTTGCAGTGAGCCGAAATCGTGCCACTGCATTCCAGCTTGGGCAACAAGAGTGAAAATCCGTCTCAAAAAAAAAAAAAAAAAGGCAGGGCGCGGTGGCTCATGCCTGTAATCCCAGCACTTGAGGAGGCCAAGGTGGGTGGATCACGAGGTCAGGAGATCGAGACCATCCTGGCTAACACGGTGAAACCCCATCTCTACTAAAACATACAAAAAATTAGCCAGGCGTGGTGGCAGACGCCTGTAGTCCCAGCTACTCGGGAGGCTGAGGCAGGAGAATGACGTGAACCCAGGAGGCGGAGGTTGCAGTGAGCCGAGATGGTGCCACTGTACTCCAGCTTGGGCGACAGAAAGAGACTCCGTCTCAAAAAAAAAAGTGCTTATTAACAAATCCCGGCCAGACACAGCAGCCCATGCCTGTAATCACAGCACTTTAGGAGCCCGGGGCGAGCAGATCACCCGAGGTCAGGAGTTTGAGAACTGCCTGCTAACATGGTGAAACCCCGTCTCTACTAAAAATAAAAAAATTAGTCGAGTATGGTGGTGGTTTCCTGTACTCCCAGCTACTTGCGAACCTGAGGCAGGAGAATCACTTAACCTGGGTGGCAGAGGTTGCAGTGACCCGAGACTGTGCTTCTGCACTCCAGCCTGGGCGACAGAGCAACACTACCTCTCAAAACAAAACAAAACAAACAACAAAACAAATCACCTTTATATTTCTGTCTAGTATAATTTATATAGCATAGGGATTAAGAAAACAAGTCCTAGTTGGGTGGGTGGCTCACACTTGTAATCCCAGCAATGTGGGAGGCTGGGGCAGGCAGATTACCTGAGGTCAAGAGTTCAAGACCAGCCTGGAAAACATGGTGAAATCCTGTCTCTACCAAAAATACAAACAATAGCTGGGCATGGTGGTAGGAGCCTGTAATCCCAGCTACACAGGAGGCCGAGGTAGGAGAATCCCTTGAACCTGGGAAGCAGAGGCTGCAGTGAGCTGAAATCATGCCACTGCACTCCAGCCTGGGTGACAGAGCAAGACTCTGTCTCAAACAAACAAACAAACAAAAAGAAATTGACACTTTTGATCATACAGCTTGAAACTTACATTTATCTTACCTGAGTTTTTTCCTCAGGAAAGGATCCCCAGGCCTCTCAAAGATTATCAAAGAACTGAAACTCATCAGGTCATAGCATCCTGATAATGAGACTCCAGACCCCTCATTCATCATGATTGCTTCCTTACCCCTCCTCCTGAGTTCCTGTTTTCCCAAACATAGTTGCATTTCTTCCCTGCTGTTTCAACTCCTCATTTTAGTAGTCAGGGAGATGGATTTGAGACTGATCTCCCAATCTCCTCAGCTGCAGCACCCAATTAAAATCTTCCTTGGCAATAATCATTGTCTCAATGATTGGCTTTCTGTGCGGCCAGCAGCTGGGTCTAGGCTGAACCCCACTGCTTTGGTAACACTAAAAGAATGAACTATGATCATACACATGCAGTGGTTCTAAAACATGTCTGCTAATTTCTTTTTCTTTTTTCTTTTTTTTTGAGACAGTCTCGCTTTGTCGCCCAGGCTGGAGTGCAGTGGCACGATCTCAGCTCGCCACAACCTCCACCTCTTGGGTTCAAGCGATTCTCCTGCCTTGGCCTCCCGAGTAGCTGGGATTGCAGGCACCTGCCAGCATGCCCAGCTAACTTTTGTATTTTTAGTACAGACGGGAGTGTCACCATGTTGGTCAGGCTGTTCTCAAACTCCTGACCTTGTGATCTGCCTGCCTTGACCTCCCAAAGTGCTGGGACTACAGGCGTGAGCCACTGCTCCCAGCCCATGTTTGCAAATTCTTTGACACCCCTCATGGAGTGGAGTCTAATTCCTCCTCATCTTGAACATGGTATGGCTTTCGTGACTCACTTCCTTTTCTTTTGAGACAGGATCTCATTCTGTTTCCCAGGCTGGAGTGCAGTGATGCAATCACGGCTCACTGTAGCCTCGACCTCCTGGGCTCTGGTGATCCTCCCACCTTAACCTCCTGAGTAGCTGGGACCATAGGTGCTCACCACCACACCAGTTGATTTTTTTTTTTCCCCCGAGACGGAGTAATGCTCTTGTTGCCCAGGCTGGAGTGCAATGGCGCGGTCTCAGCTCACTGCAACTTCTACCTCCCGGGTTCAAGCGATTCTCCCGTCTCAGGGTCCCAAGTAGCTGGAATTACAGGTGTCTACCACTACTCCCAGCTAATTTTTGTATTTTTTAGTAGAGATGATGTTTCATCATGTTGGCCAGACTGGTCTCCAACTCCTGACCTCAGGCGATCCACCCACCTCAGCCTCCCAAAGTGCTGGGATTACAGGCGTGAACCACCGCGTCTGGCCCTGACTCACTTCTAAGGAGTAGAATGGGGTGGAAGAGACCTACATGACTGCTGAGGCTGCGTCAGAAAAGGTGATGCAGCTCCCACCTGGATCTCTCTGGGAATATGGGCCATTGGAGCACAGAGTCAGCCTATAAGCCCAGCTGCCTCCAAGTCACCATGCTGGAGGGATTACATGGAGAGACCACAGTTATACTGTGAGATGTCCTGTCTGTTCCAGCCCTCAGCCATTCGAGTCTTCCCAGCCTAAATACAAGACACGGGACTGAGAAAGCTTTTGAAATGACCCCAGGTAGTGGTGCGTGCCTATAATCCCAGCTACTCGAGAGGCTGAGGCAGAATTGCTTAAACCCAGGAAGCAGAGGTTGCAGTGAGCCATGATCAAGCCACTGCACTCCAGCCTGGGTGACAGAGCAAGACTCCATCTCAAAAAATAAAAATGAAAATGAAATGACCCCAGCCTCAGACAGTACTGTAACCATAGGAGGAACCCTAGGCAAGACCTCCTGTCTAATTCAACACCCTGAATTATCAGAGGTAATAATTCTGACAATTGTTGTTTTACATTCTGGGATGTCTCCTTACACAGTAAAAGACAACAGATAGACACATAATAGTACTTTTCACATAAAAAATACTGAAAATGTAGCACTCCTGGCCAGGTGTGGTGGCTCACGTCTGTAATCCTGGCACTTTGGGAGGGCGAAGGGTCACCTGAGGTCAGGAGTTTGAGACCAGCATGGCCACCATGGTGAAGCCCTGTCTCTACTAAAAATACAAAAATTAGCCAGGTGTAGTGGTGGGCACCTATAATCCCAGCTACTCAGGAGGCCGAGGCAGGAGAATTGCTTGAACCTGGGAGATGGAGTTTGCAATGAGCCAAGATCGTGCCACTGCACTCTAGCCTGGGCAGCAGACTGAGACTCCATCTCAAAAACAAAAACATAGCAATCCTAATTGTTGTTATTATTATTTCAAACCAGTTTTACCTTGACCCACTAGGCCCTTATGTATTAATCATAGCAACTATTTTTTTTTTTTTTTTTTTTTTTTGAGACGGAGTCTCGCTCTGTCGCCCAGGCTGGAGTGCAGTGGCCGGATCTCAGCTCACTGCAAGCTCCGCCTCCCGGGTTCACGCCATTCTCCTGCCTCAGCCTCCCGAGTAGCTGGGACTACAGGCGCCCGCCACTTCGCCCGGCTATTTTTTTGTATTTTTTAGTAGAGACGGGGTTTCACCATGTTAGCCAGGATGGTCTCGATCTCCTGACCTTGTGATCCGCCCGTCTCGGCCTCCCAAAGTGCTGGGATTACAGGCTTGAGCCACCGTGCCCGGCCAATCATAGCAACTATTATTTATTGAACACTTAGTATAAATCAGACACAGCACATACGCGCACACCTTGTTATACTGCACTTTGATTTATCGTGCTTCACAGAAACTGCATTTTTTACAAATTGAAGGTTTGTGGCAACCCTGTGTTGAGTAAGTCTGTCAGTGGCATTTTTCCAACAGCACATACTCACTTCATACCTCTGTGTCACGGTTCGCTAATTCTTACAATATTTCAAACTTTTTCATTATTACTCTATCTGCTGTGGTGATCTGTGATCAGTGGTCTTTGATGTTACTACTGCAGTTGTTTTGGGCGTCATACACTGTACCCAAATAAGATGGTGATTTAATCAACAAATGTGTGTGTTCTGACTGCCTCTCTGACCAACTGTGCCTCCATCTCACGCCCTCTTGAGTCTCCCTATTTCCTGAGACAGAACAATATTGAAATTAGGTCAATTAATGGCCTCTAAGTGTTAAAGTGAAAGGAAGGATCCTACGTATCTCACTTAATGTCAAAAGCTGGAAATGATTAAGCATCATGAGGAAGACATGTAGAAAACTGGGATGAACAAAAGCAAAGTCGCTTGTACCTATTAGCCAAGTCTCTTGAGAACGAGGCTCACTCTGTGGCCCAGGCTAGAGTGCAGTGGCACGATCTCAGCTCACTGCAACTTCCACTCCTGGGTTCCAGTGATTCTCCTGCCTCAGCCTCTCAAGTTGCTGGAATTACAGGCATACACTACCACGCCTGGCTAATTTTTTTATTTTTAGTAGAGACAGCGTTTCACCATGATGGCCAGGCTGGTCTCGAACTCCTGACCTCAGATGATCTGCCTGTCTTGGCCTCCCAAAGTGCTAGGATTAGAGGCGTGAGCCACTGTGTCTGGCAGGAAAAGTTCTTGAAGGAAATTAAAAGTGCTGCTGCAGTGAACACATGAATGAAAAGAAAGCAAAACAGCCATATTGCTGATATAGAGAAAGTTTGAGTGGTCTGGATAGAAGATCAAACCAGTCACACATTCCCTTAAGCCAAAGCCTAATCCAGAGGAAGGCCCTAACTCTCCTGAATTCTATGAAGGCCAAGAGGGGTGAGAAAGCTATGGAAGAAAAGTTGGGGCCAGGCGTGGTGGCTCATGCCTGTCATCCCAGCACTTTAGGAGGATGAGATGGGTGGATCACCTGAGGTCAGGAGTTCGAAACCAGCCTGGCCAACATGGTGAAACCCCATCTCTACTGAAAATACAAAAATTAGCCAGGCATGGTGGCCTGTGCCTGTAATCCCAGCTACTTGGGAGGCTGAGACAGGAGAATTGCTTGAACCTGGGAGGCAGAGGTTACAGAGAGCTGAGAATGTGCCACTGCACTCCAGCCTGGGCGACAGAGTGAGACTGTCTCACAGAAAAAAAAAAAAAAAAAAAAAATTACTGGTCATTAACAATGCACCTGGTCACCTAAGAGGTCTGATGGAGATGTACAAGAAGATGAACGTTGTTTTCATGCCTGATAACACAACATTCATTCTGCAGCCCGTGGATCAATAACTAATTTCTACTTCAAGTCTTATTATTTGAAGAAATGCATTTTAGGCTGGGTACGGTGGCTCACGCCTATAATCTCAGCACTTTGGGAGGCCGAGATGGGTGGATCACTTGAGGTCAGAAGTTCGATGCCAACATGGGGAAACCCTGTATCTACTAAAAATACAAAAAAATTAGCCGGTGTGGTGGCATGTGCCTGTAATCCCAGCTACTTGGGAGGCTGAGGCAGGAGAATTGCTTAAACCCAGGAGGCAGAGGTTGCAGTGAGCCGAGATCATGCCACTGTACTCTAGCCTGGGCAACAGAACGAGACTGTCTCAAAAATAATAATAATAAGAAGAAGAATGTATTTTGGCCAGGTGCAGTGGCTCACGCCTGCAATCCTAACACTTTAGGAGGCTAAAATGGGTGGATCACCTCAGGTCAGGAGTTTGAGACCAGACTGGCCAACATAGTGAAACCCCATCTCTACTAAAAACACAAAAATTAGCCAGGTGTGGTGGCAGGCTCCTGTAATCCCAGCTACTGGGGAGGCTGAGGCAGGAGAATCACTGGAAACTGGGGGGTAAAACTTGCAGTGAGCCAAGATCGTGCCCCTTCACTCTAGCCTGGGTGAAAGAGCAAAACTCCGTCTCAAAAAAAAAAAGAAATACATTTTGCGGATCACGAGATCAGGAGCTCAAGACCATCCTGGCTAACACAGTGAAACCCTGTCTCTACTAAAAATACAGAAATTAGCTGGGCATGGTGGCAGGCGCCTGTAGTCCCAGCTACTCGGGAGGCTGAGGCAGGAGAATGGGGTGAACCCGGGAGGTGGAGCTTGCAGTGAGCCGAGATTGCACCACTGCACTCCAGCCTGGGCGACAGAGTGAGACTCCGTCTCAAAAAAAAAAAAAAGAAAGAAATACATTTTGTAAGGCTATGGCTACCATAGCTAGTGGTTCCTTTGATAGATCTGGGCGAAGCCATTGAAATCTTCTGGAAAGGATTCACCATTCTAGATGCCATTAAAAGCATTTGTAATTCATGGGAGAAGGTCAAAAGATGAACATGAACAGAGGTTTCACACTAGTGGATTGCAACCCTCATGGATGATTCTGAGATGTTCAAGACTTCAGTGGAGGAAGGAACTGTAGGTGTGGTTGAAATAGCAAGAGAACTAGAATTAGAAGTTCAGGCCAGGCGCAGTGGCTCACACCTATAATTCCAGCACTTTGGGAGGCCGAGGAGGGTGGATCACCTGAGCTCAGGAGTTCAAGACCAGCCTGGCCAACATGGTGAAACCTCGTCTCTACTAAAAATACAAAAATTAGCCGGGCATGGTGGCGCGTGCCTGTAATCCCAGCTACTCCGGAGGCTGAGGCAGGAGAATTGCTGCGGGAGGCGGAGGTTACAGTGAGCCGAGATCGTGTCACTGCACTCCAGCCTGGGCAACAGAGCGAGACTCCGCCTCAAAAAAAAAAAGTTCAGCCCAAAGATGGGAGTGAATTGCTCAATCCCATGAGCAAACCTGAATGAATGAGCAGTTGCTTCTTATGATTGAGCAAAAAAAATGGCTTCTTCAAATGTGATGTATTCCTGGTGAAGATGCTGTGGATATTATTGAAATAACAGCAAAATATTTAGAATACTATATAAAATCCTAGTTGATAAAGTAGCAGCAGGATTTGCGAAGACTGACTCTAATTTTGAAAAAAGTTCTGCTGTGTGTAAAATGCTATCAAACAGCATCACATGCCACAGTGAAGTTGGGAGTCAATTTGATGCCGTAAACTTCACTGCTGTCGTATCTTTTTTTCTTTTTCTTTTCTTTTTTTTTTTTTGAGACTGGGTCTCACTCTGTCTCCCAGGCTGGAGTGCAGTGGCATAGTATCGACTCACCGCAACCTACACCTCCTAGGTTCAAATGATTCTCCTATCTCAGCCTCCCCAGTGGCTGGGACTATAGGCATGTGCCACCACGCCCAGCCAATTTTTTGTATTTTTAGTAGAGACGGGGTTTCACCATGTTAGTCAGGCTGGTCTCGAACTCCCAATCTCATGTGATCCACCCTCCTCGGCCTCCAAAAGTGCTGGGACCACAGGCATGAGCCACAGCGCCTGGCCACACTGTTGTCTTATTTTAAGAAATTGCTGGCTGGGCGCGGTGGCTCATGCCTATAATCCCAGCATTTTGGAAGGCTGAGGTGGGCAGATTACCTGAGGTCAGGAGTTCAAGACCAGCCTGGCAAACATGGTGAAACCCCATTTCTACTAAAAATACAAAAAATTAGCCTGGCATAGTGGCTAATTATGCACTCCAGTTTGGGCAACAAGAGCAAAATTCCATCTCAAAAAAAAAAAGAAATTGCCACAGCCATCTTAACCTTCAGGAACCACCACCCTGATCAGTCAGCTGCCACCAACATTGAAGCAAGACCTTCCACTAACAAAAATGTAATGACATACTGAAAACTCAGATGATCATTAACATTTTTAAGCAATATTTTTAAAGTTACGGTATGTACTTTTTGTTTGTTTGTTTGTTTATTTTTGAGACTGAGTCTCACTCTGTCGCCCAGGCTGGAGTGCAGTAACGCAATCTCGGCTCACTGCAAGCTCCGCCTCCTGGGTTCATGCCATTCTCCTGCCTCAGCCTCCTGAGTAGCTGGGACCACAGGCGCCCGCCACCACGCCAGGTTAATTTGTTTTGTATTTTTAGTAGAGACGGGGTTTCACCGTGTTAGCCGGGATGGTCTCCATCTCTTGACCTTGTGATCCGCCTGCCTCAGCCTCCTAAAGTACTGGGATTACAGGTGTGAGCCACCATGCCTGGCCTGTACATTGTTTTTATAGGCATAATGTTATTGCACAGTTAAGAGACAATACAGGCTGGGCATGATGGCTCACGCCTCTAATCTGAGCGCTTTGGGAGCCCCAGGCAGGCGGATCATTTGAGGTGAGGAGTTCAAGACCAGCCTGACCAACATGGTGAAACCCCATCTCTACGAAAATACAAAAATTAGCTGGGCATGGTGGCATGCACCTGTAATCCCAGCTACTTAGGAGGCTGAGGCAGGAGAATCACTTGAACCCAGAGGTGGACGTTGAGCCAAGATTATGCCATTGCACTCCAACCTGGGTGACTCCCTCTCAAAAAATAAATAAACAAACAAATAAATAAAGACTATAGAATAGTATAAACATAACTTTTTTTTTTAAAGGCAGGGTCTCACTAAAAGAGGCTAGAATGCAGTGGCATGATCCTAGCTCACTGTAACCTTGAACACCTGGGCTCAAGTGATCCGCCTGCCTCAGCATCATGAATAAATGGGACTTCAGGTGTATGCCGCCACATCTGGCTAATTTTTTTATTTTTAATTTTTTAGAAAGAGTCTCACTATGTTTCCCAGGCTGGTCTCAAACTCCTGGCCTCAAGCTATCCTCCTGCATTTGCCTTCTAAGCGCTGGGATTACAGGCATGGGCCACTGTGCCCAGCCTAAACGTAACTTTTATTATGCAACCTCTGCCTCCTGGGTTCAAGTGATTCTCCTGCCTCAGCCTCCTGAGTAGCTGGTGTTACAGGTGCGCACCACCACGCCCGGCTAATTTTTGTATTTTTAGTAGAGATGGGGTTTCACCCCATCATGCTGGTCTCAAACTCCTGACCTCAGATGCTGCCCGCCTCGGCCTTCCAAAGTGCTGGGATTACGGGCGTGAGCCACCGCAACCGCCCCTAAACATAACTTTTACGTGCACTGGGAAACCAAAAAATGTGTGTAACTCACTTGATTGTGACATTTACTTTATTGCAGTTGTCTGAAACTGCATCTGCAATGTATTTGAAGTATGTCTGTATACAATAATATTTCTATTTATTTATTTATTTATTTATTTATTTATTTATTTATTTAGAGATGGCTTCTGTCGCCAAGGCTGGAATGCAGTGGTGGCGTGATCTCGGCTCACTGCAACCTCCGCCTCCCGGGTTCAAATGATTTTCCTGCCTCAGCCTCCCGAGTAGCTGGCACTAAAGGCGCGGGCCACGACGCCCAGCTTATTTTTTGTATTTTTAGTAGAGACTGAGTTTTACTATGTTAGCCAACATGGTCTTGATCTCGATCTCATGATCCGCCCACCTCGGCCTCCTAAAGTGCTGGGATTACAGGCGTGAGCGGATTACCGCGCCTGGCCTAAAATAGCATTTCTAGTTTTTTTCTATTTTTTCTTTTCTTTTCTTTTTTATTTTATTTTTTTAATAGAGACAGAGTCTCACTTACTGTCCAGGCTGGTCTCAAACTCCTGGCCTCAAGTGATTCTCCTGCCTCAGCTTCTCAAAGTGTTGGGATTACAGGCATAAGCCACTGCACCTGGCCAGCATTTCTATACAATAACAATCATTTATTAAAATATTGTGAAAATAAGGCTGGGCATGGTGGCTCATGCCTGTAATAGCAGCACTTTGGGAGGCTGAGGCTTGTGGATAATTCAGTTCAGTAGTTCAAGACCAGCCTGGCCAACATGGTGAAACCCATTTCTACTAAAAATACAAAAATTGGCTAATTGTGGTGGTGCACACCTGTAATCCCAGCTACTCAGAAGGGTGAGGCAGGGGAATCACTTGAACCCGGGAGGTGGAGGTTGCAGTAAGCTAAGATTGCGCCAGTGCACTCCAGCCTGGGCAACAGAGTGAGACTCCGTCTCAAGAGAAAACACAGGTGAAATAAAGATATTTTCAGACATACAAAGGCTGAGAGGATTCATCACCAACAGAACTGCACTACACAAAATATTAAATACCTTTTTCACACAGGAGGAAAAGGATAACAAATGAAAATCTGGATTGACAGAAAGGAATAAAGAGCATAGGAAATGGAAAGTACATAGGACAATATATGAGACTTTTATTACTATTTAACTCTCTATAAGTATAATTCACTGTTTAAACAAACATAGCAATAAACTAGAAAGAGAAGGAAACTTCCTCAACCTGATTATGGGCAAGTGTGGAAACCCCAAAGTAGAGGATTAAACTGTGTCCCCAGAAATATACATTCAAGTCCTAACTTAGAGTACCTGTAAATCTGGTCTCATTTGGAAATAAGGTCTTTTCAGAAGTAATCAAGTTAAAACAAGATCTTTCTGGATTAACATGGACTCTAAATCTAAGGGTTGGTATATTTATAAGAGAAAAGAGAGGGAGTGTTAGTCCATTCTCACACTACCAGCCGGGCGTGGTGGCTCACGCCTGTAATCCCAGCACTTTGGGAGTCCGAGGCGGGTGGATCACAAGGTCAGGAGTTCAAGACCAGCCTAGCCAACACGGTGAAAACCCGTCTCTACTAAAACTATAAAAATTAGCTAGGCGCGGTGGCAGGCACCTATAATCACAGCTGCTCGGGAGGCTGAGGCAGGAGAATCGCTTGAACCCTGGCAGCATAGGTTGCAGTGAGCCGAGATCATGCCACTGCTCTCCAATCTGGGCGACAGAGTGAGACGGAAAAAAAAAAAAAGAACTACCTGAGACTAGGTTATTTACAAAGAAAAGACGTTTAATTGACTCACAGTTCCACAAGCTGTACGGGAGTCACGGCTGCGGAGGCCTCAGGAAACTTACAATCTTGGTGGAAGGGCGAAGGGGAAGCAAGCTGTATTCACATGGCGGCAAGAGTGAGAGAGCCAGTAAAGGAGGAAGTGCTACACACTTAAAAAACCAGATCTCCGCCGGGTGCGGTGGCTCACGCCTGTAATCCCAGCACTTTGGGAGGCCGAGGCAGGCGAATCACGAGGTCAGGAGGCCGAGACCATCCTGGCTAACATGGTGAAACCCCATCTCTACTAAATATACCAAAAATGAGCCGGGCGTAGTGGCGGGCGCCTGTAGTCCCAACTACTCGGGAGGCTTAGGCAGGAGAATGGCGTGAACCCGGGAGGCGGAGGTTGCAGTGAGCTGAGATCGTGCCACTGCACTCCAGCCTGGGTGACAGAGCGAGACTCCGTCTCAAAAAAAAAACAGATCTCATGAGAACTTACTCACTATCATGAGAACAATAAGGGAAAAATCTGCCTCTATGATGCAATCACTTCCTTACTGACTTTTTTTTTTTTTTTTTTTTTAGATGGGGTTTGGCTCTTTCACCCCGGGTGGGGTGCAGGGGGGCGGTCTCGGGTCCCTTCAAGCCCTGCCCCCCCGGTTCCCCCCTTTTCCTGCCCCCACCCCCCCCAGAGCTTGGGACTACAGGCGGCCCCTCCCATGCCTGGCTAAATTTTTTTTTTTTTTTTTTTTTTTTTTTAGTAGAGATGGGGGTCTCACCGTGTTAGCCAGGATGGTCTCGATCTCCTGACCTCGTGATCTGCCCACCTCGGCTCCCAAAGTACTGGGATTAGAGGCGTGAGCCACTGCGCCCAGCTGTAATCACTTCCCACCGTGTCTCTCCCCCAACACTGAGGATTACAATCCAACATTAGATTTGGGTGGGGACACAGAGCCAAACCATATCAGAGGGAGATTTGGATATAGAGACACAGGGGAGACCCAGGGAGAAGAACATGAGAAGATGGAGGTACAAATCACAGTGATGCAGCTATAAGCCTAAGAATGCCAAAAATTGCTAGGCCTCACCAGAAGCTACAGAAAGGCAGAGGGAGCTAGAAGGAGGCTGAGGCAGGAGAATCACTTGAACCTGGTAGGCAGAGGTTGTAGAGAGCCAAAATCGCACCATTGCACTCCAGTCTGGGCAAAAAGAGCAAAACTCTGTCTCCAAAAAAAAAAAGAAAAAGAAAAAGAAAAGAATTTTATAGCATCAAAAAAGAATAACATACTGAGGCCAGGTGCAGTGGCTCACACCTGTAATCCCAGCACTTTGGGAGGCTGAGGCGGGTGGATCATGAGGTCAGGAGTTCAAGACCAGCCTGGCCAACATGGTGAAACCCCGTCTGTAGTAAAGATACAAAAATTAGCTGGGCGCAGTGGTGGGTGCCTATAATCCCAGCTACTCAGGAGGCTAAGGCAGGAGGATTGCTTGAACCCAGGAGGCGGAGGTTGCAGTGAGCCAAGATTGTGCCATTGCCCTCCAGCCTGTGTGACAAGAGCAAAACTCCATCTCAAAAAAAAAAGAAAGTATAACATGCTGAAAAGAAAATTTAGCCGAGGAGGTACAAGAGTTATTCACAGAAAACTACAAAACATTATTGAATGAAACTAAGGAGGCTGAGCGCGGTGGCTCATGCCTGTAATCCCAGTCCTTTGGGAGGCCGAGGTGGGCAGATCACCAGGTCAGGAGATCGAGACCATCCTGCCTAACACGGTGATACCCTGTCTCAACTAAAAATTCAAAAATTAGCTGGGCATGGTGGTAGGTGCCTGTAGTCCCAGCTACTCGGGAGGCTGAGGCAGGAGAATGGCGTGAAGCTGGGAGGCAGAGCTTGCAGTAAACTGAGATGAGGCCACTGCACTTCAGCCTGGGCGACAAAGCAAGACTTCGTCTCAAAAAAAAAAAAAAAAAAGAAAAGAAACGAAACTAAGGAATGCAGAAACACATGGAAAGCCATTCCATATTCATGGATTGAAAGATGTAATATTGTAATATGGTTGACTGGGCCTGGTGGCTCACGCCTGTAATCACAGCACTTTGGGAGGCCGAGGCAGGCGGATCACGAGGTCAGGAGATCGAGACCATCCTGACTAACACAGTGAAACCCCATCTCTACTAAAAAAAATACAAAAAAATTAGCCGGGCATGGTGGCAGGCGCCTGTAGTCCCAGCTACTCGGGAGGCTGAGGCAGGAGAATGGCATGAACCCGGGAGGCGGAGCTTGCAGCAAGCCAACATCGCACCACTGTACTCCGGCCTGGGCAACAGAGTGAGACTCCATCTCAAAAAAAAAAAAAAAAAAAGATGTAATATTGTTAAAATATAAATACTCTCCAAATTAATCTACAGATTCAACACAATTCCTATCAAGATTTCAGCTGCTATTTTTGCAAGATTTGACAAGCTGAGTATACAATTTATATGGGAATGCAAGGGATCCTGAATGGCCAAAACAATCTCAAAAGTAGTCAAGATCATACAGTACTGGCATTCGGATATAGATATAGATTAATGGAATAGAATTTAATATCGAGAAATAAAACCTGCCAGGCATAGTGGCTCATGCCTGTAATCCCAGCACTTTGGGAGGCCCAGGTGGGTGGATCACTTGAGGTCAGGAGTTCAAGACCAGCCTGACCAACATGGAGAAACCCCATCTCTACTAAAAATACTAAATTAGCCAGGTGTAGTGGCGCATGCCTGTAATCCCAGCTACTCGGGAAGGCTGAGGCAGGAGAATTGCTTGAACCTGGAAGGCAGAGAGGTCTCAGTGAGCCAAGAATATGCCATTGCACTCCAGCCTGGGCAACAAGAATGAAACTCCATCTCAAAAAAAAAGAAAAGAAAAAAAAAAAGAAAAGAAAGAAAGAGAAATAAAACCTTACATTTAGGTCAACTGATTTTTTACAAGAATTCCAAGACAATCTGATGGGGACATTTGAAAAGACAACCTAATATAAAAATGAGAAAAGAATTTGAACAGATATTTCTCCAAAGAAGATATACAAATAGCCAATAGACATATGAAGAGATGCTCAACATTATTATTCACTAAGGAGATGCAAATCAAATCCATGATGCTACTTGACCACAATTTGTCTCTTCAACAAATACTGCAAAAGTAACTACATATCCACACGCAAAAGAATCACTTGCACCCCTACCTCACCCCATATAGAAAAATTAACTCAAACTGGACCATAGACTTAAATTTAAGAGCTGAAATTATAAAACTCTTCGAAGAAAACAAGAGTAAATCTTTATGACCTTGGGCTAGGTAATGTTGTTTTAGAGATGACACCAAAAGTACAAAAAACAAAATAAAAAAATAAGTATGCTGGACTTCATCAAAATCAAAACATTTTTGTTGCAAATGATGCAACCAAGAAAGTGAAAAGACAATCCACAGCATGGAAGAAAATAGTTTTAGACACTAATAGCTGTGGAGTTATTTTATAGAAAATTTTTTTTCTTTTTTTCTTTTGAGATGGAGTCTCACCCTGTCGCCCAGCCTGGAGTACAATGGTGTGATCTCAGCTAACTGCAACCTCTGCGTCCCAGAGTCAAGCGATTCTCCTGCCTCAGCCTCCCAAGTAGCTGGGATTACAGGTGTGTGCCACCACGCCCCACTAATTTTTTGTATCTTTTTTTTTTTTTTTTTTTTTTTGAGGCGTCAGCCACCACACTTGGCCAATTTTTTTGTATCTTTAGTAGAGACAATGTTTCACCATGTTGGCCAGGCTGGTCTCAAACTCCTGACCTTGTGATCTGCCCACCTTGGCCTCCCAAAGTGCTGGGATTACAGGCGTGAGCCACCATGCCCGGCCTATGAAAACGTTTTTAAATTATGTTGTGGCAATGGTTGCATAACTTTTGAGTATACTAATCACTGAATTGTGCATTGTAAATGTGCGAATTTTATGCTATATGAATTATATCTCAATAAGGCTATTTTTAAACAATCAACGCAACTCCTTTATTAAACTAAAAAAGAAGACCATTAGATTCAGAATATTTCTCAATAGATTCAGAAAAGTGTTTGACAGGATCAATTCAGCAAATTAGGAATAGAAGGGAACTTCCTCAAACTGATAAAGGGCACCATCAAACAACCTACAAGTAAAGACATGTTTGATGGTGAAAGACTAAATGCTTTCCCCTAAAGATCAGGTCAAGACAGGAATGTCCACTGCCATCACTTCTACTCAGCACTATACAAAATATTCCCTCTTTTTTCATACAAAATAGTCTAGCCAGTACAATGAGGTTTTTATTTTTTATTATTTTTTTGAGACAGAATCTTGCTCTGTCACCCAGGCTGGAGTGCAGTGGTGCAATCTTCGCTCACTGCAGCCTCTACTACCCGGGTTCAAGAGATTCTCCCGCCTCAGCCTCCTGAGTAGCTGGGATTGCAGGCATCTGCGACCATACCCAGCTAATTTTTGTGTTTTTAGTGGAGACA
This sequence comes from Theropithecus gelada, assembly GCF_003255815.1. Taxonomy (NCBI): domain Eukaryota; kingdom Metazoa; phylum Chordata; class Mammalia; order Primates; family Cercopithecidae; genus Theropithecus; species Theropithecus gelada. The sequence continues at coordinate 1,592,524 of NC_037670.1, forward strand.
GGATTTCATCATGTTGGTTAGGCTGATCTCAAACTCCTGACCTTGTGATCCGCCCGCCTTGGCCTCCGAAAATTCTGGGATTATAGACGTGAGCCACCATGCCTGGCCAGCCTTTTTATTTTTTTAAGACAGAGTTTTGCTCAGTTGCCCAGGCTGGAGTGCAATGGTGCTATCTCGGCTCACCGCAAACTCCGCCTCCTGGGATCAAGCAATTCTCCTACCTCAGCCTCCTGAGTAGCTGGGATTACAAGCATGCACCACCACGCTCAGCTAATTTTGTATTTTTAGTAGAGACGGGGTTTCTCCATGTTGGTCAGGCTGGTCTCGAACTCTCGATCACCTCAAGTGATCCTCCCACCTCGGCCTCCCAAAGTGCTGAGATTACAGGCGTGAGCCACCACCCTGGCCCAAACTCCCTCAACTTTTGTTTATCTTGAATGTCTTAATATCTCCCTCTTTTTTTTTTTTTTTTTGAGACAGAGTATCGCTCTGTCACCCAGGCTGGAGTGCAGTGGCACAGTCTCGGCTCACTGCAACCTCTGCCTCCCAGGTTCAAGCAATTCTTCTGCCTCAGCCTCCCGAGTAGCTGGGATTACAGGCATGTGCCACCACATCCGTCTAATTTTTTTATTTTTAGTAGAGACAGGATTTCATCATGTTGGTCAGGCTGGTCTCAAACTCCTGACCTCGTGATTTGCCCACCTTGGCCTCCCAAAGTGCTGGGATTACAGGTGTGAGCCACCACACCTGGCCACTCCCTCACTTTTGAAGGATAGTTTTGCTGGATATAAGATACTTAGTTGACAGCTTTTTCTTTTACCACTTCACTGTGTTAACTTTTTGATCTCTATAGCTTCTGATGAGAAATCTGCTGATTTTCATCTTATTGAGGATTCCTTGCATGTGGAGTTGCTTCTCTCATGCTCTTTTCAAGGTTCTCTCCTTGGCTTTCAAAACTTTAATTATAATGTGTCTCACTATGGGTCTCTGAGTTCATCTTACTTGGAGTTCATTGACCTTCTTGGATTTTTTATATTTACGTCTTTTGTCAAGTTTGGGAAGTTTTCAGCTATTATTTCTTCAAATATTCTCTCAGCACCCACCCCCCTTCTCCTCTGGAACTTTGACCATGCATACTTTGGTGCAGGTCTCTTAGGCTCTGTTCACTTTTCCTCAAGCTTTTTTCTTTCTATTCCTCAGACTCAATAATTTCCATAGTCCTTTCTTCAAATTTGCTTATTTTTTTTTTTTTTTTGTATTAGGCCATTCTTTGTGTTCCTATAAAGGAATACCTAAGACTGCACAATTCACAAAGAAAAGAGATTTCATTGGCTCATGGTTCTGCAGGCTTTGTGGGAAGGATGGTGCTGGCATCTGCTTCTGGTGAGGCCTCAGGAAGCTTACTTACAATCATGGTGGAAGGTGATGGAGAGCCAGCCCACCACACAGCACGAGCAGGAGGAAGAGAGAGAGGAAGGAGGTGCCACACACTTTTCAACAACCAGATCCCACGATAACTCACTCACTATTGCAAGGAGAGCATCAAGCCATTTGTAAGGGATCTGTCCCCATGACCAAAACATCTCCCACTAGGGCCCACCTCCAACATTGGGATTACATTTAAATATGAGGTCTGGGGGGACAAGCATTCAAACTATATCACTGATTCTGCCAATTTGTCATTTTATTTGTTATACTTTTTAGTTGCAAAATTTGTTCTTAGTTTCTTTTTCAGGTTTTCTATCTCTTTATTGATATTTCCTTTTTTTTTAGACAGAGTCTGCTCTGTCACCCAGGTTGAAGTGCAGTGGCATGATCTTGGCTCACTGCAACCTCCACCTCCTAGGTTCATGCCATTCTCCTGCCTCAGCCTCCCGAGTAGCTGGAACTAGAGGCACCTGCCACTGCACCAAGCTAATTTTTTATATTTTTAGTAGAGACGGGATTTCACCATGGTAGCCAGGATGGTCTCCATCTTCTGACCACGTGATCCACCCACCTCAGCCTCCCAAAGTGCTGGGATTACAGGTGTGAGCCACAGCACCTGGGCCTTTTTTTTTTTTTTAATTGCCTGGGCTGGAATGCAGTGGTGTGATCTTGGCTCACGGCAACCTCCACCTCCTGGGTTCAAGTGATTATCCTGCCTTAGCCTCTCGAGTAGCTGGGATTACAGGCATGCACCACAACGCTTGGCTAATTTTTGTATTTTTATTTTTGTTTATTTTTTTAAGAAAAGTTTTATTAATGTGTTAATATTTCAGCAAAGGTATTGCAACGGGTTGAAAACACACTATTACAGGCTTTAAAGTAACAAACGAGTTTTACATAATTGAAATACTACACATACTTATGGGATTTATTGAATGACTAACAGACTCATAAAATAAATTTTTTGTTTGTTTGTTTGTTTGTTTGAGACGGAGTCTCGCTCTGTTGCCCAGGCTGGAGTGCAGTGGCACGATCTCGGCTCACTGCAAGCTCCGCCTCCAGGGTTCACACCATTCTCCTGCCTCAGCCTCCCGAGTAGCTGGGACTACAGGCACTTGCCACCACACCCAGCTAATTTTGTGTATTTTTAGTAGAGATGGGGTTTCACCATGTTAGCCAGGTTGGTCTCGATCTCCCGACCTCATGATCCACCCTCCTCGGCCTCCCAAAGTGCTGGGATTACAGGCGTGAGCCACCGTGCCCAGCCAGACCCATAAAAGAAATTAAATCTGAAAGATGAAATCCAGTATTAGCACCTGCAATATCTCTGACAGTGAAACTTTTAATGGTTTCCCTCTCCTAATGTATTTTTAAACTCGCTCCCAAATACAGTGCTCTCAAACCCCAAGGATGAACGCAAAGACATAAGCAGCCTTGATCCTAGAAATGTACAGCCAAAAGCAGAGCTACAAATAGGGACTCAGACTTGAGAGTTTTACTTAGAAGTAACTTACTGTATTTGAGCCAATCATAATGTGCACTGAATACTGTATATGAGAAAATTCTATGAGTCATAAGGTTTGCATAGGGATAGTTAAAAATTAGTAATATACAGTATTATTCCTATCAAGTTTTTTTCTCATAAGCTATATTTATAGGAAAACTGTAATTAAAATATTTATTATTATGATTTTTTTTTGAGACAGAGTCTCGCTCTGTCACCCAGGCTGCCACCACGCCCAGCCTAAAATATTTTTTACACCTGCTTATTACATATCCAGGGACACAGCAGGAACATCTATGTGTTTGATGGTTTGGCATCCACTTTATTGTGCTTACTGATTTTTGTGATAAGCAACACACATCACATCTTCACAACATGCAAGGTAATGGAACAATGGCATAAAATTCTCCAAAGAAATAACTGGAAATTGCATTAAATACTGCTTTAATGAGGAATAATTGCTATAATAAAACAAATAACATTATACATTATTTTTTCAATGAGCTTCAGTTTGAAGAACTGAATAGTAGAAACAGATCTTAAGATTTGAGTCATGGTAAAACTGGTAAATCTTTGGGATTACAGGCATAAGCCACTGCGTCCTGCCCTCCTATGAGTCTTTAATGCCAAGTCAAGATAAAGTCTTTAATGCTTTGTCAAGATAAAGGCTCACGTCCATTTCAGTGTCAACCATCAGGGACTCAGCTGCAGACACTTTTGACTTATCTGCTTTTTGTTTATTTGTTTTTGATTTTTTGGGTTTTTTTGCAAGCCTTTATGCTGCCTTCCTGTCTTTCTTTTTTTTCTTTTTAGATCAAGTCTTGCTCTGTCCCCAGGCCAGAGTGCAGTGGCATGATCTCAGCTCACTGCAACCTCCGCCTCCAGGGTTCAAGGGATTCTCCTGCCTCAGCCTCCCGAGTAGCTGGGACCACAGGCGTGAGCCACCATGCGCAGCTTGCCTTCCTGTCTTTCTCCACTTCCTGAGTTCCCTTGTCCATCCCTACAGCATGGACTCCACATATGCCAAGCTTGCAAGCTTGCTGTTTGCTGCAAACAAACCTGGACTGATAATCTCTCTTTTGTCATCTGGGCAGCCAGACTGACTGTCCTCTTCTACCTGGGTGCCTGTGTACATGTCCTCTAACCCCTAACGCTTTGCAGCTTCTGTTTCTTTTTTTCTTTTTTTTTTGAGATGGAGTTTCACCCTTGTTGCCCGGGCTAGAGTACAATGGTGCGATTTCAGCTCACTGCAACCTCTGCCACCCAATTCAAGCGATTCTCCTGCCTCAGCCTCCCGAGTAGCTGGGATTACAGGCATGCACCACCATGTCCAGCTAATTTTGTATTTTTTTTTTTTTTGAGACGGAGTCTGGCGCTGTGTCACCCAGGCTGGAGTGCAGTGGCGCGATCTCGGCTCACTGCAAGCTCCGCCTCCCAGGTTCACGCCATTCTCCTGCCTCAGCCTCCGAGTAGCTGGGACTACAGGCGCCCGCCACCACGCCCGGCTAGTTTTTTGTATTTTTAGTAGAGACGGGGTTTCACCATGTTAGCCAGGATGGTCTCGATCTCCTGACCTCGTGATCCACCCGCCTCGGCCTCCCAAAGTGCTGGGATTACAGGCTTGAGCCACCGCGCCCGGCTAATTTTGTATTTTTAGTAGAGACAGGCTTTCTCTATGTTGGTCAGGCTGGTCTTGAACTCCTGACTTCAGCTGATCTGCCCAACTTGGCCTCCCAAAGTCCTGAGATTACAGGTGTCAACCACCAAGCCCTGCCAGCTTCTGTTTCTTTATCTATAAACAGCACTGTCGTGAAGATGCAATGAGATGAATTTTAGCTCAGAGCCTGCCACCTGGTGACTTACCCATGTTAGGTATTGTGGTTATAGCTCTGCTGTCAAACCACTTCTCCGACTCTCTTTCTAGCCTCAGTTCATTTGTCAAAGGGTTTGGCCCCAGGATTTTGCTGGATATTCAGAAGTACGACCTCACGTCTGCAGAACGCCACTGACTTTCACACGAGGCCTCCCAGGAAGGGATGCCAGGCCTCAGACACTAGCGGGTGGATCTCGGGACTTGCCACTCCACTTTCGCATTTTTCAGGACCACAAGGCATACAGTTGGTCTAACAGTCTTTTCTGTCCTCCCAGTGGTCAGCTGCAGCCCAGTTCTAGGGCTTCTGTGGGGGAAGACAGGAGAGGGCTGGGAGTCAGGGCACAGAAATGTGTCAGATGAGGCTTTGCTTGCAAGGAGCTTACCACTTGGGTAGTGGAGAAGGCCCAGAAGGCACTATGACAGTGCTCCCAAATCAGGAAAAGATTGCTAAATGCCCATACACTCAGGATCACACGGGAGCCCAGAGTTGGACACCTGGATCAGCTGGGAGTCTGCCTGACATTGATGATGTTTGGCTAGAATACTGATGGACGAATGGGAGGTAGCAAGACTGACACTGAGGGAAGGGCATCCCAGGCACAGGGAAGAGCATTTAGGAAGGCTTGAAACAGTCGGATGCATTCTGAGAACTCCAAGTAATTCCACTCTTGAGTTGAGCGAGGGCTAAAAACCTTCAAACCACAACACATTCCAGCTATTAGTCTCTTCTTCTCCCTCCATTTCATCCTCAACACTATAGCTAGATTTATCTTCCTTCCTTTCTTTCTTTTTTAAGATGGGGTTTCAGCTGGGCACAGTGGCTCACACCTGTAATTCCAGCACTTTGGGAGGCCGAGGCGGGCGGATCATCTGAGGTCAGGAGCTCAAGACCAGCCTGACCAACATGGAGAAATCCCGTCTCTACTAAAAATACAAAATTAGCCAGGCATGGTGGTGCATGTCTGTAACCTTGCTACTTGGAAGGCTGAGGCAGGAGAATCCCTTGAATCTGAGAGGCGGAGGTTGCAGTGAGCCGGGACTGTGCCATTGCACTCTAGCCTGGGCAATAAGAGCGAAACTCTGTCTCAAATAAATAAATAAATAAATAAATAAATAAATAATAAAATAAATGTGGCTCCTCTGATTTTAAAATTGATTTGGGCTCCCTATATGACCTACAGGACCAAGAACAAACTCCTTTTCTTGACATTGAAAACTCTTCACAGCCTTCCCCCAAACTCCTTCCACCTCTCCTCCCTACCTTTTGTTATAATTATAGCCACTTGGATGATTTCCTATTCTTAAAGCAGGCCAGTCACCTTTTTTGTCCAGACTTCTCCCTCTGCCTGGAATGTTCTTCTCCCCTTCCTCCCTGGGCAAATTCCCCCCATCTTCCAAGACCCAATTCAGAGGACAGGTTCACTAGAAGCCCCTTCAGGGTACTCCCAGTGCCTAGAATCCAGCCTGTCATTTTGGTTAAATAATTAATTAATCAGATCAAGGACATCTTCCCTGAGTACCCAATATAGCCCCCCAACGCTCCACCCCCATGCTTCCTGCACACCTCCTCTATGCTATGTTGGAACTTCTTGAAGTCAGGCTTCATTTCTTTTGTTCTGTTTCTTTCTTTCTCCTTCCTTCCTTTCTTCCCACCTCTTCCCTCCTTCCCTCCTTCACTCCTTACTTTTTTTTTTTTTTTTTTTTTTTGAGATGGAGTCTCGCTCTGTCGCCCAGGCTGGAGTGCAGTGGTGCGATCTCAGCTCACTGCAAGCTCCGCCTCCTGGGTTCACGCCATTCTCCTGCCTCAGCTTCCGGAGTAGCTGGGACTACAGGCGCCCGCCAACATGCCCGGCTAATTTTTTGTATTTTTAGTAGAGACGGGGGGTTTCACCTTGTTAGCCAGGATGGTGTCGATCTCCTGACCTTGTGATCTGCCCGCCTCGGCCTCCCAAAGTGCTGGAATTACAGGCGCGAGCCACCGCGCCCGGTCCCCCCCCCCCCCCTTTTTTTTTTTTTTTTTTGCAGTCTCACTCTGTTGCCCAGGCTGGAGTGCAGTGGCACGATCTCAGCTCACTGCAACCTCCACCTCCCTGGTTCAAGTGATTCTCCTGCCTGAGTAGCTGGGACTACAGGCGCCCACCACCACACGCCCACCACCACACCTGGCTAATAGAGACAGGGTTTCACCATGTTAGCCAGGCTGGTCTCGAATTCCTGATCTCAGGTGATGCGCCCGCCTCAGCCTCTCAAAGTGCTGGAATTAAAGGCATGAGCCACGGTGCCCGGCCTTTTTTCTTTTTTTCCTTTCTCTCTTTCTTTTTTGAGATGGAAGCTTGCTCTGTCATCCAGGCTGGAGTGCAATGGCACGATCTCAGTTCACTGCAATCTCCACCTCCCAGGTTCAAGCGATTCTCCTGCCTCAGCCTCCCGACTCGCTGGGATTACAGGCACCCGCCACCGTGCCCGGCTGATTTTTGTATTTTTAGTAGAGATGGAGTTTCACCATCTTGGCCAGGCTGGTCTCAAACTCGTGACCTCATGATCCACCTGCCTCGGCCTCCCAAAGTGTTGGGATTACAGGCGTGAGCCACCGCGCCCGGCCTCCGGTGGCATTTCTTTTCTTTTTTAGAGGAATCAGGCTGGAGTGCAGTGACACAATATCTCACTGCAGCCTCGAACTCCTGGGTTCCACTGCTCCTCCCACCTCAGCCTCCTCAGTAGCTAGGACTGCAGGCGTGCACCACCACGCCCCGCTATTTTCTTTTATAATTAATTTTTTGTAGAGGCGGGATCTTGTTACATTGCCCAGGCAGATCTCCAACTCTTAGCCTCAAGCGATCCTCCCACCTCTGCCTCCCAAAGTGCTGGGATTACAGCTGTGAGCCACCGCGCCTGGCACGGGCTTTATTTCTGATGTTCCTTCCTTTTTCCTCGATGCCTTTCTAACTCTGTACCTGGCACATAGAAGTGCTTGGTACGTGTTTGTTGAATGAATGAATTGATGGGCGAACATGCCATTTCACCTTATATATCTTGTGAACCCGCCAGGCCCGGGCCTGATGTCATAGCCTTTACCCCTGGCCCGAGTCTCCAGTCTCCTGCGTGTCTGCTGACCGCAGCGCGAACGCCAGGGCACTACCCTCCCCAACCCCAGCCCAACCCCCTTCCACATCGGGGGCCCCCCCAACCCTTTACCCGCCCGCTTCCCCGCCGCGGTGCAGCTCAGCTCCTAGCTCAGCCGGAGGTGTCCCCGCCCACAGCCAGGATTGGAGGACGGAGGCAACGCCCAACCCACTGGGCTGCCTCCTATTGACGCGGCCGCCGCCAGGGGTGGGGACAGGGCCAGCGGCTGCTGACGCCATCCCACAGCCAGAAAAGCCCTGGCCAGTGGCGGGCGCGACAGTGTCCGTGCGACCAGGCGGAGGTGAGTGCGAGGCGGCCGGATGGGCGGGACGGGCGTGGAGGACGCCGAGAACGGTGGCATGCGCTCACGTCCGTGTTCCCAAGGGCTGCGCTCGGCCAAGCGCAGTGCCCAGAGCTCGGAGCCAGCCTGGCCCGGGGGACCCTGCTGGCCAAGGAGGTCGTCAGTCCGGTCTTGTCTTCCAGACCCGGTGGACCGAAGCTTCCGGACGACGAGGAACTGCCCAACATGGCCTCGGAGGTGAGTGGGACCTCGGGGACGCCGGTCCTCCCAGCCTCCAAACGAGAGGGTAGGGGCGCCAGACCTGCCTCGGGCCACCCTGCTGGGAATCGCCCTCCAGGAAGTAATTTTGAAAATTACCCAGGAAGCCGGCACCCCCACCCGTCCCGGGCGCATCTTCTGGAGCTCAGCAGTCACCTTTACTGGGACTCACCTGTGTCCCTAGGCGGCCCTTTTGGCAAACCCACCAACCCACACTACTAGGGGTAGAGTGGCTCTGCCCTCACCTCACAGTGATGCCTGCCTGGCCAGGAAAAGTGCTCCCAAGCCTTCAGCCTTCCACCTCTTCATTCCTTCTTCCCCATGTCCTTTTGTCAGGTCCTACCCCACACCACATCCCTTCTCCTGCTAGAGCAATTGTCCCTGTTTATAGAATAAGGCTTAGCCCCTAAGTGTTCTTGTCCTTGACTGTGGCATGTGGAAAGAACCAAGAAAAAGGGGACCTCACCTCGTGACTCCAGCAACCCCAGTGCCTGGTTCCCTTCCTGTCTCACTGGACCCTGCTCCTTAGGGTCAGTGGCTCCTGGCTTCTCTTCCTGACCACTGAGATGCTGGAGTCCCGAGCAGAGGTTTCCTTCCTTTGGGCCACAGTTGATTTATCTGGCAATGGGGGTAATAACAGCTGTTGGCCTCCCTCTGTAAGGCACTAGATTATGAGGCCATTGCTTTGGACCCTTCAGGGGAAAGGGGCTGTTCACCTGATACTTCATGAAGGGAACCCCGGGAAGCAGGAGGTCTGGGTTCCAGGCCCTTCTGGCCTTCATTAGCTAGCAATTCACTTCCTTTCACTCAGTGCCCTGCAAGCTTCTGGGCCATGGGCGGGGGGCAGGGGAGCAGGGCCTGGACTTCGGAGCCAAACAGACTTGGTTTCTGTACCAGTCACTTGGGCCCTCCAAACCTCTTTCCTCATTTGTGAAATAGGGGTGATATTGCCCACCTCATAAAACGCCATAATAACGTATGTCAAATCCCTAGCACAGGGCTGAGCAACAGTAGGTGCTCAATAAATGGTGGCTAACCACAACAGTACTGATATTTCTACTTTGGGAAGCCGAGGCGGGAGGATTGCTGAAGCCCAGGAATTCCAGACCAGCCTGGGCAACATAGTGAGATCCTGTCTCTACAAAAAAATTTTGAAAATTACCCAGGTGTGGTGGCGTACACCTGTAGTCTCACAGGAGGCGGAGGCAGGAGGATTGCTTGAACCCAGAAGTTTGAGACTGCAGTGAGCATGATCTCACCCTGCACTCCAACCCAGGCAACAGAATGTGATCCAGTTTCAAAAAATAAAAATAGAAAACCCTGCCAGTCATGGTGGTTCACACCTGAAATCCCAGCACTTTGGGAGGCCGAGGCGGGTGGATCATCTGAGGTCAAGAGTTTGAGACCAGCCTGGCCAACATGGTGAAACCCCATCTCTACTAAAAATGCAAAAATTAGCCGGGTGTGGTGGTGGGTGCCTGTAGTCCCAGCTATTTGGGAGACTGAGGCAGGAGAATCGCTTGAACTCAGGAGGCGGAGGTTGCAGTAAGCCGAGATCACACCACTGCACTCCAGCCCTGGGGACAAAGCAAGACTCTTCCTCAAAAAAGGAAAAAACCCCACAAATCCCAAAACCAAAACTAATATTTCCCATGTACATTCGACCTTGACTGTTGCTCTTTCAACCCAGCCCAACTCAGTGCCCCATCCCCTGGCCCTGAAGAGACCATTCTGGCCCAGATGTGTCCTGGCTTGCAGTAGCACCTTCTGCTACCACACTGGGCTTCCCCTCTCCTCAGTGCCCAAGGGGAGGCACCTCACTCTGATCTCCCCGTAGGGTCCTATTATGCCTGCCAGTAAGGATAGGAGTTTGGTCTGGAGCACAGTGGTCTGGCTTCCCACAAGCCCAGTGCTCCAGGTAACCTCAGCTTGCCCCAGACCTTCCTGTAGGTTGGCACTAATTGGTTTGGCTGCCGCTCCGCTTATTAAGTAGTTGTTTTTATTACTAACAACCTCGGCAGGGTGGCCCAGGAGCCCGCTGGGGGAGGCGGTGCCAGGCTCCCGGCTGAAGGGCAGGCCGGCCCCAATTCTGACTGGCTGGCTCCAGTGATCAGGACCAGGGCCCCACGTGGTGCTTTGCTGGAGATCTGGGCTTGGTGGGGCAGCTATGGGGTAAGGGGCAGGACCAGCTCAAAAGACGGGGTGGGGGTGGAGGCTGCCTCTGCAGGGCAGAGTCCTTTGGCAGCCGGGGCTGTTGGGCATGGAGGGGTCAGCTCACAGCTCAGGGCCAGAGCACTGTAGAGGTCTCTGGGGTGCACCCAGGAACCAGGAGCTGAAGCATGTCCTATCCCCTGCCAGCCCTCCCTTAGTAACAGCTGGCATTTCTCAAGTCCTTCCTGAGCACCAGGCACCATGTTATATATGCAATTTGCAAATACTATCTGATTAAATGCTCACAACAAGGCTATCAGATAGGTACTATTATTATCTTTATCTTATTATTATTATCTTTTTTTTTTTTTTTTGAGACGGAGTCTCGCTCTGTCGCCCAGGCTGGAGTGCGCTGGCGCGATCTCCGCTCACTGCAAGCTCCGCCTCCCGGGTTCCTGCCATTCTCCTGCCTCAATCTCCCGAGTAGCTGGGACTACAGGCGCCCGCCACCACGCCCGGCTAATTTTTGTATTTTTAGTAAAAACGGGGTTTCACCGTGTTAGCCAGGATGGTCTCGATCTCCTGACTCATGATCTGCCTATCTTGGCCTCCCAAAGGGCTGGGATTACAGGCGTGAGCCACTGCGCCCGGCCCTTATTATTATTTCTAAGAAGGAGTCTTGCTCTGTTGCCCAAGCTGGAGTGCAATGGCGCCATCTCTGCTCACCACAACCTCTACCTCCAGGGTTCAAGCGATTCTCCTGCTTCAGACTCCCAAGGGGCTGGGACTACAGCTGCCCGCCACCGAGCCTGGCTAATTTTTGTATTTTAGTACAAACAGGGTTTCACCATGTTGGCCAGGCTGATCTTGAACTCCTGACCTCAAGTGATCCACCTGCCTGAGCCTCCCAACCCTGAGGTTTAATAATAGGTGCCAGGCCAGGTAGTTAATAGAAGTCTGGGGTATGGCAGGGGGATAGAGGAGGATATATGTCCCCATTGGCCATTGTAGACTCCCTTCCACAAAAAGGACGTCAGTGAAGTGACATGCCCACCTCCACCCCACCCTCCTCCCAGTCCTGGGCACTAGGGCTGTGCCCCAGGTATTCTGTACCCCGTCCCCGATCCGTCCCATGCCCTGGTCTCTGCCCTCTTTCAAAACAGATGTGGCCAGCGCCTTGGCTCATGTCTGTAATCCCAGCACTTTGGGAAGCTGAGGCTGGAGGATGGCTTGAGACCAGGAGTTCAAGACCAGCCTAGGCAACATAGTGAGACCCTGTCTCTACCAATTTTTTAAATTTTTATTTATTTATTTATTTTGAGAAAGAGTCTTGCTCTGTCACCCAGGCTGGAGTGCAGTGGCACAATCTTGGCTCACTGCAAACTCCGCCTCTTGGGTTCAAGTGATTCTCCCGCCTCAGCCTCCTAAGTAGCTGGGACTATAGGCGAGCACCACCACGCCCAGCTCATTTTTGTATTTTTAGTAGAGACTCGATTTCACCATGTTGGCCAGGATGGTCTCTATCTCCTGACCTCGTGATCCACCCACCTCAGCCTCCCAAAGTGCTGGGATTACAGGCGTGAGCCACCACTCCTGGCCCTACAATTTTTTTTTTTTTTTTTTTTCCTGTAACGGAGTCTCGCTCTGTCACCCAGGCAGGAATGCAGTGGCGCGATCTCTGCTCACTGCAAGCTCCGCCTCCCAGGTTCACACCATTCTCCTGCCTCAGCCTCCCGAGTAGCTGGGACTACAGGCGCCCACCACCACACCCGGCTAATTTTTTGTATTTTTAGTACAGACGGGTTTTCACCATGTTAGCCAGGATGGTCTCGGTCTCCTGACCTCATGATCCACCCGCCTCGGCCTCTCAAAGTGCTAGGATTACAGGCGTGAGCCACTGCCCCCGGCCCGACCCTACAAAATTTTTGAAAACTGTCTGGATGTGGTGGCGCATGCTTGTAGTCCCAACTACTGGGGAAGCTGAGGCGAGAGGACTGGTTGAGCCCAGGAGTTTGAGGCTGCAGTGAGCTATGATGGTGCCACTGCACTCCAAGCTGGGTAACAGAGTGAGACCCTGTGTCTAAAAAAGAATTTAAAGCTGGGTGCGGTGGCTCACACCTGTAATCCCAGCACTTTGGGAGGCCGAGGCAGGCAGATCACGAGGTCAGGAGATCAAGACCATCCTGGCTAACACAGTGAAACCTGGTCTCTGCTAAAAAAACAAACAAACAAAAAAAAACCCAAAAAATTAGCCAGGCGTGGTGGCGGGCGCCTGTAGTCCCAGCTACTTAGGAGGCTGAGGCAGGAGAATGGCGTGAACCTGGGAGGTGGGGCTTGCACTGAGCCAAGATCCCGCCACTGTACCCCAGCCTGGATGACAGAGTGAGACTCCATCTCAAAAAAAAAAAAAAAAAAAGAATTAAAAAAATTTTTTTAACAAACAAAACGGGCTGGGCACGGTGGCTCATGCCTATAATCCCGAGCACTTTGGGAGGCCAAGCTCAGGGGATCACCTGAGATCAGGAGTTCAAGACCAGTCTGACCAACATGGTGAAACCCTGTCTCTACTAAAAATACAAAACTCAGCCGGGTGTGGTGGCACATGCCTGTAATTCCAGCTAGTTGGGAGGTTGAGGCAGGAAAATTGGCTTGAACTCAGGAGGCGGAGGTTGCTGTGAGCCGAGATCATGCCACTGCACTCCAGCCTAGGTGACAGAGTGAGACTGTATCTCAAAAAACAGAACAAAACGTAGATGCCTACATACCATTCCTCTGCCCTTGGCTCCTAGGGAGTAAGGGGTCACCCAGTGACCTCCTAGAAGGCCAGTGACAATGGGGAGTGTCAGGGCGCTTTTCAGAGCCCAGGGAGTGGTAGGAATTGGGATCTTAGTCCAGCTCCAAGCTGTGAGGGAGAGAGTTGCAGAGCACTTAAGCTTGGTGGAGACCCTCAAGGCCTCTTTGCCTGTCCCTGCAGCAAAGGTTCAGGACACCAGAGCCAAGTCCAGAAGCCCTGGTGGAACAGGGGTGAAGAGCGTGGGTTCTGCCTGGTGGAACAGGGGTGAAGAGCGTGGGTTCTGCCTGGTGGAACAGAGGTGAAGAGNCCTGGTGGAACAGGGGTGAAGAGCGTGGGTTCTGCCTGGTGGAACAGAGGTGAAGAGCGTGGGTTCTGCCTGGTGGAACAGGGGTGAAGAGTGTGGGTTCTGCCTGGTGGAACAGGGGTGAAGAGCATGGGTTCTGACTTCAGACTGCTGGGCTGCAGCCCTGGCTCTCCCACCCCAGGTGAGGGCAGGCTGCATGCCCCTCTGTGCCTCAGTTTCCCCCTCTTCATAGTGGAATTGTGTTGGTGCCTACCCCAGAGGGTTTTGTCAACAATTAGGATGGCACCTGGCACCTTGGTCAGTGGCAGGAAAGGTTCCAGAAGCTCTGCTGTGGTCCCAGGGATGCCTCAGGCCCTGCCACCATCTCGTCAGAGTGGGGCCATGTGGTGAGAAAGAACCCCAACTTTAAGGCCACACGCAGTGGCTCATGCCTGTAAGCCTAGCACTTTCAGAGGCCAAGGCGGGAGGATCACCTGAGGTCAGGAGTTCAAGACCAGCCTAGCCAACATGGTGAAACCCCATCTCTACTAATGATACAAAAATTAGTGGGGTGTGGTGGCATGTGCCTGTAATCCCAGCTACTCGGGAGTCTGAGGCAGGAGAATCTTTTGAACCTGGGAGGCAGAGGTTGCAGTGAGCCGAGATGGTGCCACTGCACTCCAGCCTGGCCGACAGAGTGAGAATCTGTCTCAAAAAAAAAAAAGAACCCAAACTTTTGGAGTTCAGCCACGTTCCCATGCTCACTCCCAGGGTGGTGACTCTGGGAAGGTCTCAGCCTCCTTCTCTGCCCAGTTAGAATGATCTGATGCACCTGCTACCATCAGACTTGATAAGTTTCCTGAAGACTGCAAGAAGCGCTGTTCTGGAGGGTGGAGGAGAGACTAATTGTTCTTGCTCTCCTGGCCAGAGTGGGAAGCTTTGGGGTGGCCGGTTTGTGGGTGCAGTGGACCCCATCATGGAGAAGTTCAACGCGTCCATTGCCTACGACCGGCACCTTTGGGAGGTGGATGTTCAAGGCAGCAAAGCCTACAGCAGGGGCCTGGAGAAGGCAGGGCTCCTCACCAAGGCCGAGATGGACCAGATACTCCATGGCCTAGACAAGGTACTCGCCGTGGCCAAAGCCCCACCCAAGGCCCCTTCCCTGTGGCCCCAGGCTCCCACCAAATCCCTAAGCAAATAGTGCAGTGTTGCTCATATGTGGTTTCACATTGAACTAATTATATACTCAAGTGCTGTTTAACTGTGTGCCTTGATGTCTACCTCTCTCCATCTTTTAATGATCCCTGTGACCCACATGGCTCATGGGTAAAGGTGGGCCTGAGATGCCCCCTCCCAGGGTGCGCTTCTAGGACTCAGCTCCTGGATGGGGACAGTCAGTCATCACGGATAGGGTGGGACCAGGGCTGGGGCTCTCTTAGCTGCTGATGCCTGCTCACCTGACCCCTGGCATTGCTGCTACCCACTATAGGTGGCTGAGGAGTGGGCCCAGGGCACCTTCAAACTCAGCCCCAATGATGAGGACATCCACACAGCCAACGAGCGCCGCCTGAAGGTATGACCCCTGGAGCCCCACCGCTTTCCTGGCCTCCCCTCTCCACCTTGCCCAGGGCCACTTTGAGCATTAGCACCATCATTCTGTTTACTTCCCCACTGGCAGACAGCAGGTGAGACCTTAGGACATGGGCCAGGCACCCTGGCTCATGTCTATAATCCTAACACTTTGGGAGGCTGAGGTGGGAGGATCGCTTGAGGCCAGGAGTTCCAGAGCAGCCTGGGCAACATAACGAGGTCCCACAACTACAAAAATTAAAAAAAAAAAAAAAAGGAACAACAGGCCTCAGCAGAAATGGCAAGAGATTTGGGCAGGACCTGGAGCCCTGGGGTACGGAGGTAGGTTAGCAGGGCTGATGAGGAACTGCCTGGGTTGACTCCTTGGGGGATACAGACTTTGGGTCTCCCTTCACCTCCAGGAGCTCATTGGTGAAACGGCAGGGAAGCTGCACACGGGACGGAGCCGGAATGACCAGGTGCTTCTAGCCCCTCCACCCCACTGCTCCATGTTGTCCCAAACTTGGGGAGCCCAGGGGGCAGTTAGAGCTCTGCAACTGTCCTGGCTTCTCAGGGAAGCAACACGTCGGCCTCCCTGAGCACCACCTCCTCCTCGCACAGGTGGTCACGGACCTCAGGCTATGGATGCGGCAGACCTGCTCCACGCTCTCCAGCCTCCTCTGGGAGCTCATCAGGACCATGGTGGATAGGGCAGAGGCGTGAGTCCTACAGGGACACCCAGGGGGCAGACAGAGGTGTGATGGCAGCCTGAACAGGAGACCTAGGGGGCAGGGGTGAACAGGGTGGGGGTGCCAGGCCCTGAGGGACAGGGGCATCCCAGAACTCCAGGATCGAGGCAGAATAGCTAGGAGTGGGCCATTTCCTGCAGGCCCCAATGCTCCCATGCCAGTCTAGCTCAGCAGGCAGGGAAGACTCACCCGTCGTGGGGCCGGGTGCAGTGGCTCATGCCTATAATCTCAGCACTTTGGGAGGCCAAGGTGGGTGGATCACCTGAGGTCAGGAGTTCGAGACCAGCCTGGCCAACATGGTGAAACTCTGTCTCTACTAAAAATACAAAAATTAGGCAAGCATGGTGGTGTGTGCCTATAATCCCAGTTACTCGGGAGGCTGAGGCAGGAGAACTGCTTGAACCCGGGAGGCAGAGGTTGCAGTGAACCGAGATCGTGCCATTGCACTCCAGCCTGGGCTACAGAGTGAGATCCGTCTCAAAGAAAAAAAAGGAAAAAAAAGAAAACTCACCATTTGCAGAGTTGAGGGCAGGAAGCTAAGCCAAGCACAGCCATAGTCACTCCCCACCCTGCCTGTCCCCTAGATCCCCCATCCCAAGCTTTGTGTCCCCAACCAGTCCATCTGGCAAAAGACAGAGCCAAAGGCTGCCTCCTGCTGGCCTCATTTCAGGCTTTGGCTTCTGAGACCTGGTGTCTTTGGGACTGGATTTGTTCCTTATAGACCTGGACAAAGAGCTGCTGAGGAGTCTCCATGTGTTGTCAGAGACCCCTTCTCTTCCTCAACTCCCTGTGATGCTTGTTTCACAGACTTAGGGGGAAACAAGGGCACAAGAATTGTCACTCAGCAGGTAGGGCAGGGCTGCTAGGAGGAACAGGGAGTGTCTGCTACTGAGTTCAAGGTTTCTTTAAATTTTTTTTGTTGTTGTTGTTTTGAGACAGGGTTTTGCTCTGCCGCCTAGTCTGGGGTATAGTGGTGCGATCTTAGTTAACTGCAAACTCTGTCTCCTGGGTTCAAGTGATTGTAGTGCCTCAGCCTCCCAAGTAGCTGAGATTACAGGTGTGCACCACCATGTCCAGCTAATTTTTGTATTTTTTTCAGTAGAGATGGGTTTTGCCATGTTGGCCAGGCTGGTTTCGAACTCCTGAGCTCAGGTGATCCACCCACCTCGGCCTGCCAAAGTGCTAGGATTACAGCCATAAACACTGCACTCAGCTTAATTTTTAAATTGTCTTTAGTGATGAGATCCTGCTCTGTCACCTAGGCTGGAGTACAGTGGCTTGGTAATAGCTCACTGCAGCCTCAAACTCCTGGAATCAAATGATCCTCCCACCTCAGCTTTCTGAGTAGCTAGAACCACAGGTGTGCACCGCCTGTGAGATGGAGTCTCGCTCTGTCGCCCAGGCTGGAGTGCAGTGGCACAATCTCTACTCACTGCAATCTCTGCCTCCTGGGTTCACGCCATTCTCCTGCCTCAGCTTCCGGAGTAACTGGGACTACAGGTGCCCGCTACCACGCCTGGCTAATTTTTTGTATTTTTAGTAGAGACAGGCTTTCACCATGTTAGCCAGGATGGTCTCAATCTCCTGACCTTGTGATCCACCCACCTTGGACTCCCAAAGTGCTGGGATTACAGGCATGAGCCACCATGGCCAGCCGAGAATGTTTTAAATATTTTGTAGAAACGGAGTCTCTCTATGTGGCTCAGGCTGGTCTCAAACTCCCGGCCTTAAGTGATCCTTCCCTCTTGGCCTCCCAAAGTGCTGGGATTAAAGGCTTGAGCCACCGTGCCTGGCCCTGAGTACAGAATTTATTTATGGGGTGATGAAAATGTTATAAAATTGGTTATGGTGATGGTTGTACAGTAAAGTGTAAATTTTAAATGAGTAAATTGTTTGTGAATGATAATCTCAGTAAAGCTGGTTTATTTAAGACAACAGGCCAGGTGCAATGGCTCATGCCTGTAATCCCAGCACTTTGGGAGGCTGAGGCGGGTGGATCACCTGAGGTCAGGAGTTCGAGACCAGCCTGGCCAACATGGTGAAACCCCATCTCTACTAAAAATACACAAAATTAGCCGGGTGTGATGGTAGGCACCTGTAATCCCAGCCACTTGGGAGGCAGGAGAATCTCTTGAACCTGGGAGGCAGAGGTTGCAGTGGGCTGAGATCATACCACTGCATTCCAGCCTGGGCAACAAAAGCAAAACTCTTTCTCAAAAACAACAACAACAACAAAAAACAGGCCAGGTATGGTGGCTCACATTTGTAATCCCAGCCCTTTGGGAGGCCAAGGCAGGAGGATTGCCTGAACCCAGGAGTTTCAGACCACCCTGGGCAACATGGCAAGACCCCATCTCACAGAGTGAGATGGAGTCTCACCCTGTCGCCCAGGCTGGAGTGCAGTGGTGCAATCTTGGCTCACTGCAAGCTCTGCCTCCCAGGTTCACGCCATTCTCCTGCCTCGGCCTCCCGAGTAGCTGGGACTACAGGCGCCCGCCACCACACCGGCTAATTTTTTGTAGTTTTAGTAGAGACAGGGTTTCACCGTGTTAGCCAGGATGGTCTCGATCTCCTGACCTCGTGATCCACCAGCCTCAGCCTCCCAAAGTGCTGGGATTACAGGCGTGAGCCACCGTGCTCGGCCACAAGACCCCATCTTTACAAAAAATTAAAAATTAGCTGGGCATGGTGGCATGTCCCTTTAGTCCCAGCTACTCAGGAGACTGAGGCAGGCGGATCACTTGAGCCCAGGAGATAGAGGCAGCAGTGAGCTATGATCGTGCCACTGTACTCCAGCCTGGGCAACAGAATGAGACCCTGTCTCTAAAAACAAAAACAAAACAAAACAACAAGAAAACAGGACCGTCACTCACAGCACCTCTGCCTCTGCCCTGCCTACTTGAATGTGGTGCAGGGCATCTCACCTGCTCAGAGCAGCCCTTGAATGAGCCTCAGCTATTTCTAGGATCCTCAAAACCTCTCACGGCCAAGTCATACCCAACATGGGCCTCCTCCCCTGTTCTGGCCCCTGCTCGGAGATGCTGAGTTACAGAGGCTGGACTTTGGGTGTTTCTGGCAAAGCCTCACCCCAGGAGGCCCCACAGCTCAGGCCCAGTCCTTGGTTCACACGGCCCCACTTCCGGCCTTTTTCCCTTAAGACCGATTTGTCCCTGGGAGATCACCAGATCCCTCATTCAGGTGGAATGCTGCAGGGCGACACTTTTTCCAGGGGTGACAGGGTCCCAGTGTCACAGGCAGGCCTTGCACGAACCTCCATCCAACCTCCTGCTCCTCCTCTCCCACAGGGAACGTGATGTCCTCTTCCCGGGGTACACCCATCTGCAGAGGGCCCAGCCCATCCGCTGGAGCCACTGGATTCTGAGGTGAGCCAGGTGAGGTGCAGGGGCCATGCTAGAGGGGAAGACCGTGGCTGCCCTGACCCTCTTGCCCCTGGCTTCCCACAGCCACGCCGTGGCGCTGACCCGAGACTCTGAGCGGCTGCTGGAGGTGCGGAAGCGGATCAATGTCCTGCCCCTGGGGAGGTGGGTGAGGTTCCAGTGCCCCGAGGGCCTGGTGGGGGTGGCTGCTGTATAGCCTTAGGGATTGACAGAGCTGGGAAGGGCAGAGTGGGACAGAAAGCCGCCTTATCTGCTCAGCGGGGGACCCTGCATGGAGCCCCAGCTCTCGCTAAGGTGGGGACGACCAAGCCATTGAATGTGTCTGAGCAGGGCCAGAGCCCTCCAGCAAGGCTCCTGGCAAGCCCAGCCTGCTGCCCTCAGCCTGACATATGGGAACATGTGTCAGGAGACAAGTGTCCTGCACCCAGGGTCACTCGGTGCTTGGGGACAAGTGTTCTGTACCCAAGGCGACTGGGCCAGGGAAGAGGCTGAGCACCAGGTGGTTGCCCTGGCAACCAGGACTTGGTTCTCTGTGTGTGCTTGTGTGCGTGTGTGTGTGTGTGTGTGTGTGTGTGTGTGTGTGTGTCAGGGCTGCCTGCCAGGAGCCCTGGTCACTATGAATCCCTGTCCCTGCAGTGGGGCCATTGCAGGCAATCCCCTAAGTGTGGACCGAGAGCTGCTTCGAGCAGGTGAGACACCCTGCCCCTCCTCCCCAGGGAGAGGCACCCTCAGCACCCGCCAGGACCCGCAGACACACCTGAAACCAGAGGGCAGGGGCCTGTAGCTCCTGGTGGAACCTTCATTCATTGCCTACGGGCACTGAGTTCATCAAGTCTAGGGGTCACTCATGGCAGGGGTGCTTGGTACTGAGAGACTCAGGGCTCCTGCCTCCCTCCTGGGATTGTGCAAAAGATCCCTCCCCCAGCTGCCACCCCACCCTGATGAGGGGTGGGGGCTGGGCAACCTAGTTGGGGGAGAGGGGGCCACTTCCTGTCCTCCAGCCCAGCCCCGCTTCCTCTCACCCCCCAGAACTCAACTTTGGGGCCATCACTCTCAACAGCATGGATGCCACTAGTGAGCGGGACTTTGTGGGTAAGTCTTGGGGAGCCAGTCCCCTGCCCTGTGCCTCACTTTAGTCCCTCAACCCAGCTTCTCTCCAGTCTCTTCCCACCCCTCTACAGACAGGCTGGTTGTGGTGATAGTTGTACACTGAAGTGTAAAGCTTAAATGGGTAAATTGGGTGGGGCACAGTGGTTCACGCCTGTAATCCCAGCACTGGCCAACATGGTGAAACCCCATCTCTACTAAGAATACAAAATTTAGCTGGGCATGTGGTGGCAGGTGCCTGTAATCCCAGCTACTCGGGAGGCTGAGGCCAGAGAATCGCTTGAACCCAGGAGGTGGAGGCTGCAGTGAGCTGAGATCGCGCCAGTGCACTCCAGCCTGGGCAACAAGAGTGAAACTCCAACTCAAAAAATAAAATAAAATAAAAATAAATAGGTCAGGCATGGTGGCTCACGCCTGTAATCCTAGCACTTTGGGAGGCCGAGGTAGGTGGATCACCTGAGGTCAGGAGTTCAAGACCAGCCTGGCCAACATGAGGAAACCCCGTCTCTACTAAAAGCACAAAAATTAGCTGGGCATGGTGGTGCATGCCTGTAATCCCAGCTACTCGGGAGGCTGAGGAAGGAGATTCGCTTGAACCTGGGAGGTAGAGGTTGCAGTGAGCCGAGATTGCGCCACTGCACTCCAGCCTGCGCGATGGGAGCAAGACTCCATCTCAAAAAAAAAAAAAAAATAAATGGATAAATTGTATGTGAGTAAAAACTCGGTAAAGCTGGTTTATTTAAAACAACAATAACAAAAAACAGACTAGGTGCAGTGGCTCACGTTTGTAATCCCAGCACTTTGGGAGGCCAAGGCAGGAGGATTGCTTGAGCCCATGAGTTTCAGACCAGCCTGGGCGACATAGCACGACACCATCTTTACGAAAAATGAAAATTTAGCCGGGTCCCCCCACCGCCTAACCTCCTCCCGACCCCTGTATGGTCAGGCTGGGTGGGGATGGGAGAGGCCTGGTGACTGGGAACCTTTTCTCCCTCCCAGCTGAGTTCCTGTTCTGGGCTTCGCTATGCATGACCCATCTCAGCAGGATGGCTGAGGACCTCATCCTCTACTGCACCAAGGAATTCAGCTTCGTGCAGCTCTCGGATGCCTACAGGTAAGCCCTGAACTGCCACCTCTGTCTGCCCCTGCCGGCCTCTGTATTCCCCACCCCCCGTGGGCGTGGCTTCCTTCCTCCCCGCCCCACCCCTCCGCCAGACCTGCTGGACCAGCCAAGGATCCAGCCCTTTCAGCGCCAGCACCTCTGTCCCCAGCACGGGAAGCAGCCTGATGCCCCAGAAGAAAAACCCCGACAGTTTGGAGCTGATCCGGAGCAAGGCTGGGCGTGTGTTTGGGCGGGTGAGCAAGGCTGGGGGGGGGGGGGGCGGGGAAGGGCGGAGCCTCTGGGCTGATGGTGGGTGGCCAGGGGGCAGGTTCCCGGGTCCAGCCCCTGTGCCTCCCTCTTCCCGCAGTGTGCCGGGCTCCTGATGACCCTCAAGGGACTTCCCAGCACCTACAACAAAGACTTACAGGTGCGAGGCCAGGGGAGGCCTGCCTACTACGTGCCAGTTCTCAGGGCTCTGGCACACCCAGGCAGGGCCTCACCCGGGGATTGCTATACATCCTCCCATCCTGTGCACACAGCCTCATCCATGGCTGCCCTTGGACTCTCTGCCCTTCCTTTGTTGGGGTACTGAGTGTTCTTCCCATGGAAGGCAGTGGGGATGCCTCAGTTGGGGGAGTGGGACTGTGGGGACCCTGGGTGCAAGGGGGCTGCTAGGCCCTCACCTCCTGCCATGTGCCTCCCAGGAAGACAAGGAAGCTGTGTTTGAAGTGTCAGACACTATGAGTGCCGTGCTGCAGGTGGCCACTGGCGTCATCTCTACGCTGCAGGCAAGACGTCACCCACCTGCCTCTCCTCCCTAGGTCCCAGGCACTGGGGTGGGCATGCAGGGAGGGTGGCCTTGGGAGGAGGTGAGGTGGGGCTGGAGGACCTGGGGCAGGGAAGGAGAGGTGTGCTCGCTCCTGCTCCTGGGGAACAGGGAAAGGACAGAAACTGCTGCCTTGCAGTGGAAGTAGATGAGACTCAGGGGGCCTTGGGTCTATCAACTGGCCAGACCAGAACTCTTTTTAAAAAAAGAAAATCTATACAAAAGGCCAGGTGCAGTGGCTCATGCCTGGAATCTCACACTTTGGGAGGCCGAGGCAGATGGAGCACTTGAGGTCGGGGGTTTGAGACCAGCCTGGCCAACATGGCATAACCATGTTCTCTACTAAAAATGCAAAAGTTAGCCAGACATGATGGCTCACATCTGTAATCCCAGCTACTCAGGAGGCTGAGGCAGGAGAATCACTTGAACCCATGAGATGGAAGTTGTAGTGAGCCAAGATCATGCCACTGCACTCCAGCCTGGACTACAGAGTAAAACTCCACCTACAAATATATAAATTCAATTAAATATCTAACAAAATCTTTTTTTAGAGACAGGGTCGCTCTCTGTCACCCAGGCTGGAGTGCAGTGGTGCGGTCGTAGCTCACTGCAGTCTCAAACTCCTGGGCTCAAGTGATCCTCCCACCTCAGTCTCTAGAGTAACCGGGACTACAAACATGCGCCACCATGCCTGGCTAATTTTTTTATTTTTTGTAGAGACAGGGTCTCCCCATGTTTCCCAGGCTGGTCTCAAACTCCCGGCCCCAAGCCATTCTCCCACCTTGGTCTCCCAAAGTGCTGGGATTATAGGCATGAGCCACTTTCCTGGCCGATTTCTTTTAAAACCAATTATTATGGGAAATTTATGTATATAACAGCTAGAGAATGCATAATGAACCCTATGTACCGACACCCAGCTTCAATAATAATCAACTTATAGACATCCTGGCTCCGGCAGTCTTTACCTACAGCTCTCCCCCACTCCTTTACCCCCTTATTTTGAAGCAAATTCCCATAATCACATCATTTCATTCCTAGATAGTTCAGGATGTGTCTTGAAATGGGTCTTTCTTGGCTGGGCGCAGAGCCTCATGCCTGTAATCCCATCAATTTGTGAGACTAAGGTGGGCAGATCACTTGAGGTCAGCAGTTCGAGACCAGCCTGGCCAACATGGCAAAACCCCGTCTTTACTAAAAATATAAAAATTAGCTGGGTGTGGTGGTACACGCCTGTAATTCCAGCTACTCGGGAGGCTGAGACAGGAGAATTGCTTGAACCTGGGAGATGGAGATTGTAGTGAGCAGAGATCGCGCCACTGCACCCCAGCCTGTGTGATAGCAAGACTCCATCTCAAAAAATAATAATAATAAATAAATAAAAAACAGTGTCTTTGGAAGCTAGTCCCCCAACTAGCAGCACCAGCATCACCTCAGAACTCCTGAGAAATGCAATGTGAGGTCCCACTCCAGATGGCTAAATCAGAGACTCCGGGGGTGGTCCCCAGCAATTTGTATTTTTTTCTTAGTAAATTCTCCAGTGGCTAGGCCTGGTAGCTTGTGCCTGTAATCCCAGCACTTTGAGAGGCTGAGGCAGAAGAAGCACGTGAGCCCAGGAGTTCAAAACCAGCCTGAGCAACATAGCGAGACCCTGTCTCTAAAAGTAAAAAAATTGAATCAGCCAGTCGTGATGGTGTGTATACCTGTGGTCCCAGCCACTCTGGAGACTGATGTGGGAGGATCCCTTGAGCCCAGGAGGTCAAGGATGCAGAGAGCCAGGATTGTGCCATTGCACTCCAACCTGAGCGACAGAGGAACACCCTGTCTCAAAAAAGCCCAAAACAACAACAACAAATTAGCTGGGCATGGTGGTGTGCATGGCTGTAGTCCCAACTATTTGGGAGGCTGAGGCTGGAAGATCCCTTGAGTCCAGGCTGCAGTGAGCTATCATGGCCACTGCACTCCAGCCTGGGCAACAAAGCAAGACACTGTCTCCTAAAACAGAAAACAAATCCTCCAGGAACATCTGATGCATGCTAAAGATAAGGACGCTTTGAAAACATAAAGGCCAGTAAAACATACAGACCAGTAAGCGTTAATAGCACACGTAAATATTATAGATAATTATGAGAAGATGGTTCAAGTTGAGAGTGAGACAGAGCCGAGTGGGTAAGAGAGTATCTGCCCAAGGCAGGGACATCCTAGCAGAGGAGCAGGTCCTGGGCCTGGCAGCTTCAGACCCCAGGGTCCCCAGGGCTCACCACTCACCCACCTGTGCCCACAGATTCACCGAGAGAACATGGGACAGGCTCTCAGCCCCGACATGCTGGCCACTGACCTTGCCTATTACCTGGTCCGCAAAGGGGTAAGTGTGTAGCAGCCAAGGGGAGGGTGAGGAGATGGGGTGCCCCCCAGAGGGTGGGGGAGCTCAGGAAGGGGCACAGGTGGTCCATCCTGGTGGCTCACCCCTGTAATGCCGGCACTTTGGGAGGCCAAGGCAGGTGGGTCACTTGAGGCCAGGGGTTCAAGACCAGCCTGGTCAACATGGTGAAACCCTGTCTCTTTTGTTGTAAAATGCAACAGTTGTTGTAAAAATACAACAATTAGCCCAGTGTGGTGGCACACTCCTGTAATTCCAGCTATTCGGGAGGCTGAGGCAGGAGAATCGCTTGAACCTGGGAGGTGGAGGTTGCAGTGAGGTGAGATCATGCCACTGCACTCCAGCGTGGGCAACAGAGCGAGACTTAGTGTCAGAAAAAAAAAAAAAAAAAAAAAGAAGGGGCACAGGCAGTGGAGGCAGATCAGGGCATGGAGGAAGCTGCCTCAGCACCATCTTCCTCCCTGGCACCCAGATGCCATTCCGCCAGGCCCACGAGGCTTCCGGGAAAGCCGTGTTCATGGCTGAGACCAAGGGGGTCGCCCTCAACGAGCTGTCACTGCAGGAGCTGCAGACCATCAGGTGCGGCCCATCCCCTTCCCCATGCTGCCTCCTAGGAAGTGAGCCTGGGTGCCTGGAACCCAGGGTGGCCCGGCGCCCTGGCCCACCTCTTCCTCTCTCCCCAGCCCCCTGTTCTCGGGCGACGTGAGCTGCGTGTGGGACTACGGGCACAGCGTGGAGCAGTATGGTGCCTTGGGTGGCACTGCACGCTCCAGTGTTGACTGGCAGATCCACCAGGTGCGGGCACTACTGCAGACACAGCAAGCCTAGGTCCTCCTGCACCTGCCCCCTAATAAAGTGGGCGCTAGAGGAAGCTGCTGCGTGTTTCCTGCCCCAGCCTGGCTCCCTCGTTGCTGGGCTTTCTGGGGCTGGCCAGTGGGGACGGTCAGGGACTGGAGAAGCAAGATGGGGTGGCCTATAATCCCAGCACTTTGGAAGGGCAAGGTGCAAGGATGCTTGAAGCCAGGAGTTTGACACCAGCCTGGGCAACACAGGGAGACCCGTGTCTCTACCCAATAATGAAACAAATAGCCTGGTGTGGTAGCCTGTGCATATAGTCCCAGCTACTTGTAAGGCTGAGGTGAGAGGATACTTGTGTCCAGGAGTGGAGGCTGCAGTAAGCTACGATCACACCACTGCATTCCAGCCTGGACAAGAGAGTGAGACCCTGTCTCTAAAAATAAAAAATAAAAATTAAATGGAAGCAGAGAAAACTGGGCAAGGGCAATGAGAGTCATAGATGAAAGGGAAGAGGGGGCTCCCATCATAGCCTCTGCTCTGTCCAGGCCCCATCCCCTTCAAACAGGGTATCACAGTGACCTCCTAGGCCAGGAGTGATGGCTCACGCCTGTAATCCTACTTTGGGAGGCCTGGGCAATATATCAAGACTCCAGCTACCACATTAAAAAAACAAAAACAAAAATAAAACAACTAGCCAAACAGGGCACAGTGGCTCACACCTAATCCCAGCACTTGTAGGAGGCTGAGGCTGGTAGATCACTTGAGACCAGGAGTTCGAGAACAACCTGGCCAACATGGTGGAACCCCATCTCTAATAAAAATACAAAAATTAGCCAGGTGTGGTGGCTCATGCCCGTAATCCCAGCTACTTAGGAGGCTGAGGCAGCAGAATTGCTTGAACCCGGGAGGCAGAGGTTGCAGTGAACCAAGATTGCATTATTGCACTCCAGCCTGGGCCACAGAGCGAGACTCTGTCTAAAAAACAACAACAACAAAAACTAGCCGTTTGTAGTGGTGTGTGCCTATAGTCCCAGCTACTTGGAAGGCTGAGGCAGGAGGATCGCTTGAGCCCAGCAGTGGGAGGCTGCAGTGAGCTGCGATGGCACCACTATACCCCAGCCTGGGAAACAGAGCAAGACCCTGTCCCTAAAAGAAAAAAAAGAAGTAAGAAATGTGTGAAACTTACGTTTTATTAACAACAAAGATAAACAAGCTAAGCTCAAGGAAGAATGAATAACCCCTACTACGTGACTTTGGGAGCAATGACAGATTTTGTTAAAGAACCAAGGCTGGGTGCAGTGGCTCACGCCTGTAATCCCAGCACTTTGGGAGGCCAAGGCGGGAGCCAGGAGTTTGAGACCAGCCTGGCCAACATGGTGAAACCCCATCTCTACTAAAAATACAAAAAAAGGCTGGGCACAGTGGCTCACGCCTGTAATCCCAGCACTTTGGGAGGCTGAGACGGGCGGAGATCGAGACCATCCTGGCTAACACGGTGAAACCCTGTCTGTACTAAAAAAATACCAAAAACTAGCCGGACGTGGTGGCGGGCGCCTGTAGTCCCAGCTGCTTGGGAGGCTGAGGCAGGAGAATGGCGTAAACCCCGGAGGCAGAGCTTGCAGTGAGCTGAGATCCAGCCACTGCACTCCAGCCTGGGTGACAGAGCAGGACTCCGTCTCAAAAACAAAACAAAACAAAACAAAAAATACAAAATACAAAAAAAAAAAAAAAAAAAAATCAGCTGGGCACAGTGGTGCGTGCCTGTAATCCCAGCTACTTGGGAGGCTGAGGGAGAAGAATCACTTGAACCCGGGAGGCAGAGGTTGCAGTGAGCTGAGATTGTGCCACTGCACTCCAGCCTGGGCGACAGAGGGAGACTCCGTCTTAAAAAAAAAAAAAAGAACCAAAAGCCAGACTCCAGCAGCAAGGATGTGACACCAAATCCCCAAAAGGGGTCAAAGCTGTGGTTCACAGATAAAATATTCCAGAGCAGTTGTTCTCAGACTGCCATTCCTGGCCATCGTAATTTTCACCGAGGAGCTTGTTAGAAATGAAAACTTTCTGGCTGGGCACAGTGGCTCACACCTGTAATCCTAGCACTTTGGGAGCCCAAGGTGGGCGGATCACCTGAGGTCAGGAGTTCAAGACCAGCCTGCTCAATATGGTGAAACCCCGTCTCCACCAAAAATGCAAAAATTATCCAGGCATCGTGGGGCATGCCTGTAGTGCCAGCTACTCAGGAGGCTGAGGCAGGAGAATCACTTGAATCTAGGAGGGGGAGGTTGCAGTGAGCCGAGATCACGACACTGCACTTCAGCCTGGGTGACAGAGCAAGACTTTCAAAAACAACAACAGAAAACACACAGTGACCTTAAAAAAAGAAAGAAAAAAAAAGCGTGGCATGATGGTGTGCACCTGTAATCCCAGCTACTCAGGAGGCTAAGCCAGGATTGCTTGAAGCTAGGAGTTCAAGACTGGCCTAGGCAACATTGTGAGACTCTGTTTCATTGGGGGGCGGGGCGGAAATGACCTGCCTTGGGTGTCATTGGCAGGACTGGTGGGACCTGATGGTGTGGGCGGCCCCATCAGTCACTGTCCATCTCCCTTCCTTCCCAGCATCCCCTGGGCTCCCCCTGCCCTCATTCACCCCTTGCGGAACCTACCCTTTCCTGAACCACTCAGGCACCATCACAGGGTATTACTCGGGCTGAGGCCTGTACCAGTGCTGCAAGGGTGACCTGTGCCCTTCTAAGGGGCATGGTGTATGGAGTGGTAAGGTCGGCCACCCAGCTAGTATGTGATGCCAGCCGCTGGGTTAGCTTCCTGCTAAACTGACACCTCCTCCACCCTAGAGAGTGATGTATAGATAAATTCTCCCGCAGTGACCTTGAGGGGAGGGTGACTGGGATGTAGGGCCTGGAGGGGACCTGCCCCTTGTTGCAGTCAAGGGAGGCATGGCTGCACCAAACCTGCAGAGAGCCCTGAGGCCAGGCCGGGCACATGGCAAGTGTTCAGTAGAGAGCCCGTGATGACACAAAGACCT
The DNA here is from genome assembly GCF_003255815.1 of Theropithecus gelada. Classification (NCBI taxonomy): domain Eukaryota; kingdom Metazoa; phylum Chordata; class Mammalia; order Primates; family Cercopithecidae; genus Theropithecus; species Theropithecus gelada. Next base: position 1,621,208 of record NC_037670.1, read on the forward strand.
CTTCTACGCAAATCTCACCAAACTCCTGATAAAAGATACCTGAAATTAGAGGCCAAGTATGGTGGTTTATGCATGTAATCCCCACACTTTGGGAGACCAAGGTGGGAGGATTGCTTGAAGCCAGGAGTTCAGTTCAAGACCAGCCTGGGCAACATAACAAGATCCCAGCTACCACATTAAAAAAAAAAAAAAAAAAAAAGCCAGGTGCGGTGGCTCACGCCTATAATCCCAGCACTTTGGGAGGCCGAGGCGGTTCAAGACCAGCCTGGCCAAAAGGGTGAAACCCCATCTCTACTAAAAATGCAAAGAATTAGCCGGGTGCAGTGGCAGGTGCCTGTAATCCCAGCTACTCAGGAAGCTGAGGCAGGAGAATTGCTTGAACCCGGGCGGTGGAGCTGAGAGTGAGCTGAGTTGCAGTGAGCTGAGATCGTGCCATGGCACTCCAGCCCAGGGGACAAGAGTGTGACTTCTTCTCAAAAAAAAAACCAAGCCAAACCAGGCACGGTGGCTCACACCTGTAACACCTGTAATCCCAGTGTGGTGGGAGGCTGAGGCGGGTGGGTCACTTGATGCCAGGAGTTCGAGACCAGCCTGGCCAACATGGTAGAACCCCATCTCTAATAAAAATACAAAAATTAGCTGGGCGTGGTGGTGCACGCCTGTAGTCCCAGCCACTCGAGAGAGGCTGAGGTGGGAGAATTGCATGAACCTGGGAGGCGGAGGTTGCAGTCAGCTGAGACCATGCCACTGCCCTTCAGCCTAAGTGACAGAGTGAGACTCCTCAAAAAAAAAAAAAAAACTTTTAAAATAATTTTATTTTATTTTATTTTTTAAAAATTGAGATGGGCTGGCCGGGCGCGGTGGCTCAAGCCTGTAATCCCAGCACTTTGGGAGGCCGAGACGGGCGGATCACGAGGTCAGGAGATCGAGACCATCCTGGCTAACACGGTGAAACCCCGTCTCTACTAAAAAATACAAAAAACTAGCCGGGCGAAGTGGCGGGCGCCTGTGGTCCCAGCTACTCGGGAGGCTGAGGCAGGAGAATGGCGTGAACCCGGGAGGCGGAGCTTGCAGTGAGCTGAGATCCGGCCACTGCACTCCAGCCTGGGCGACAGAGCCAGACTCAGTCTCAAAAAAAAAAAAAAAAAAAAAAAAAAAAAAAAAAATTGAGATGGGCTCTCACTATGTTTCTCAGGCTAGTCTCAAACTCCTGAGTTCAAGCCTTCCACCTGCCTCACCCTCCCAAAGTGCTGGGATTACAGGCATGAGCCACCATGCCCAGCCTACCACGAATTTAATGGCTCAACATAATGTGTGTAATGTTTTAATTCTGGACGTCACAAGTCTGAAACTGGTTTTACGGAGATGAAATCAAGTGTCAGCCAGGATCTAGAGGAGGATCCATTTCATTATTTTTTTTCCAGTTTCTAGGGGCCACCTGCATTCCTTGGCTTGTAGTTCCGTCTTCCCTCTGCAAGACCAATGGTGTAGCATCTTCAATTCTCTCTCTGCTTCCATTGTCGATATTATTATTATTATTATTATTTTATTTTTCAGACATAGTCTCGCTCCGTTGCCCAGGATGGAGTGCAATGGCGCGATCTCTTCCTCCTCCCGGGTTCAAACGATTCTCCTGCCTCAGCCTCCCAAACAGCTGGGATTACAGGCACCTGCCACCAGGCCTGGCTAAATTTGTTTGTATTTTTAGTAGAGATGGGGTTTCACCATGTTGGTCAGGCTGGTCTTGAACTCCTGACCTCAGGTGATCCAACCACCCCAGCCTCCCAAAGTGCTGGGATTACAGGCATGAGACACTGCGCCCGGCCTAGTGCCATTACTTTCAATGGCAAAACCTGCAATTACTTTTGGATGGATACAATAGTAACATTAAGGATCACCGGTCATAGATCAGCATGACAGATATTATTACAATAATAATAGGCTGGCGTGGTGACTCACACCTGTTATCCCAGCACTTTGGGAGGCCAAGGCAGGTGGATCACCTGAAGTCAGAAGTTCGAGACCAGCCTCACTAACATGGTGAAACCCCATCTCTACAAAAATGCTAAAAATTAGCCAGGCGTGATGGTGCATGCCTCTAGTCCCAGCTACTTGGGAGGCTGAGGCAGGAGAATCGCTTGAACCCGGGAGGTGGAGGTTGCGGTGAGCTGACATCATGCCATTGCACACCAGCCTGGGCAACAAGAGCAAAACTCTATCTCAATAAACAAATAAATTAACTAATTAAAATAAATAATAATGCTGGGCACAGTGGCTCACGCCTGTAATCCCAGCACTTTGGGAGGCCAAGGCAGGTGGATCACCTGAGGTCAGGAGTTCAAAACCAACCTGGCCAACATGGTGAAACCCCGTCTCTACTAAAAATACAAAAATTAGCTGGACATGGTGGCGGGCACCTGTAATCCCAGCTACTCGAGAGGCTGAGGCAGAACTGCTTAAACCCAGGAGGCAGAGGTTGTAGTGAGCCAAGATCGCACCATTGCACTCCAGCCTGGGTGACAAGAGCAAGACTCTGTCTTAAAAATAAAATAGTGGCTGGGCGCAGTGGCTCATGCCTGTAATCCCAGCACTTTGGTAGGCCAAGGCAGGTGGATCACCTGAGGTCAGGAGTTCAAGACCAGCCTGACCAACATGGTGAAACCCCGTCTCTACTAAAAATACAAAAAATAAAATAAAATAGCCAGGCGCAGTGGCTCACACCTGTAATCCCAGCACTTTGGGAGGCCGAGGCAGGCAGATCACGAGGTCAGGAGTTTGAGACCAGCCTGGCCAACATGGTGAAACCCTGTCTCTACTAACAATACAAAAATTAGCCTGGTGTGGTGGCGGGAGCCTGTAGTCCCAGCTAGTCGGGAGGCTGTAGTCCCAGCTAGTCGGGAGGCTGAGGCAGGAGAATTGCTTGAACCTGGGAGGCGGAGGTTGCAGTGAGCTGAGATCACGCCACTGCACTCCAGCCTGGGTGACAGAGGGAGACTCTGTCTAAAAATAAATAAATAAGAAGAAAAAAGGAGGAGTAGGAGAGGGAGGAGGAGGAGCAGGAGGAAACAGTCAGGCACAGTGGCTCAAGCCTGTAAAGGAGGAGGAGGAGGAAGAAACAGCCAGGAGTGGTGGAGGAAGAAGAGGAGGTGAGAAGGAGGAAAGGAGGAGGAGAGGAGAAAGAGGAGAGAAGGAAGAGGAGAGGAGGAGGGGGAGAAGGAGAGGAGGAGGAGGAGGAAAGGGGGAGAAGGAAAGGAGGAGGAGGTGGAGGAGGAAGAAAGGAAGAGGAGAGGAGGAGGGGTAGGAGGAGGAGGAGAGGAGGAGGGGGAGGAGAAGGAGGAGGAGGGGGAGAATACGGAGGAAGGGAGGAGGAGAAGGAAACTGCCAGGCTCGGTGGCTCAAGCCTGTAAAGGAGGAGGAGGAGAAGGAAACAGCCAGTAGTGGTGGCTCACATCTATAGAGGAGGAGGAGGAAGAAACAGCCAGGCTAGGTGACTCAGGCCTGTAAAGGAGGAGAATGAGAAGGAGGAGGAAGAAACAGCCAGGCACAGTGGCTCTCAGGCCTGGAAACGAAGAGGAGGAGGAGCAGGAGGAAACAGCGAGGCGTGGTGGCTCATGCCTGTGAAGGAGGAAAAGGAGGAAGAAACAGCCCGGCACAGTGGCTCAAGCCTGTAAAGGAGGAGGGGGAAACAGGTGCAGTGGCTCACTCCTGTAGAGGAGGAGGAGGAAACAGCCAGGAACAGTGGCTCATGCCTGTAAAGGAGGAGGAAGAAGAAGAAGAAAAAAAAACAGCCAGGAACGGTGGCTCATGCCTGTAAGGGAGGAGGTGGAGAAGGAAGAGAAGAAGGAGGAGGAAACAGTCAGGCGAGGTGGCTCACGCCTGTAAAGGAAAAGGAGGAGGAGGGAAAAACAGCCAGGTACAGTGGCTCATGCCTGTAAAGGAGGGAGAAGGAGGAGGAAACAGCCAGGTGCGGTGGCTCATGCCTGTAAAAGAGGAGGAAACAGCCAGGTGCGGTGGCTCATGCCTGTAAAGAGGAGGAGGAAACAGCCAGGTGCGGTGGCTCATGCCTTTAAAGAGGAGGAAGAAGAAGAAGAAACAGCCAGGAAGGGTGGCTCATGCCTGTAAGGGAGGAAGAGGAGAAGGAGGAGGAAACAGCCAGGCGAGGTGGCTCAGGACTGTAAAGGGGGGAGGAGGAAGAGGAAGAAACAGCCAGGCATGGTGGCGCAGCCTGTAAAGGAGAAGGAGGGGGAAACAGCCAGTCGAGGCAGCTTAACGCCTGTAAAGGAGGAGGAGGAGGAGGAAAAAACAGCGGGGCGCAGTGGCTCATGCCTGTGAAGGAGGGAGGAGGAGAAGGAAACAGCCAGGCATGGTGACTTACACCTGTGCAGGAAGAGGAGGTGGAGGAGGAGGTGGAGGAAAAAACAGCCAGGAGCGGTGGTTTACGCCTGTAAAGGAGGGGGAGAAAAAGGAGGAGAAAAAATAACTAGCCAGACTGGCTGGTTCACGCCTGTAAAGGAGGAGGAGGAAGAAACAGCCAGGCACGGAAGCTCATGCGTGTGAGGAGAGGGAGGAGGAGGAGCAGGAGGAAACAGTCAGGCACAGTGGCTCAAGCGTGGGGGAGGGGGAGGGGGAGGGGGGCCAGACTGGGTGGTTCACTCCTGTAAAGGAGGAGGAGGAAGGAATAGCCAGTTGCGATGGCTCATGCCTGTAAAGAGGAGGAGGAGGAGGGGGAGAAGGAGGAGGAGGAGACAAGTGGGAGGAGGAAAAGGAAGAGAAAAAGGAGAAAAAAAACAGCCAGACTGGGTGGTTCACTCCTGTAAAGGAGGAGGAGGAAGAAATAGCCAGTTGCGGTGGCTCATGCCTGTAAAGAGGAGGAGGAGGAGGGGGAGAAGGAGGAGAGGAGGAGGAGATGAGGGGGAGGAGAAGGGGAGGAGACGAAAGGAGGAGGAGGAGGAGGAGAAGAAGGATAAAAAGGAGGAGAAAAAGACAGCCAGACTGGGTGGTTCACGCCTGTAAAGGAGGAGGTGGAAGAACGCCAGTTGCGTTGGCTCATGCCAGTAAAGGAGGAGGACGGGGAGAAGGAGGAGGAAGTGGGGGACAAGGAGGAGGAGGAAGTGGGGGACAAGGAGGAGGAGGAAGTGGGGGACAAGGAGGAGGAGGAAGTGGGGGACAAGGAGGAGGAGGAGGAGAAGGAAACTGCCTGGCTCGGTGGCTCAAGCGTATAAAGGAGGAAAAGGAGGAGGAGGAAACAGCCTGTCGTGGTGGCTCACACCTATAGAGCAGGAGGCAGAAACAGCCAGGCCCGGTGACTCAGGCCTATAAAGGAGGAGAGGGAAACGGCCAGGTGCGGTGGCTCATGCCTGTAATCCTAGCAATTTCGGGGTCAGCAGCAAGGAGAAAGGAAGGAGGAGGAAAAAGAAAGAGGAGGAGGAAAGAGGGAGGAAGAAAAAGAAACAAGAGGAGGAGGAGGAAAAGAGGAAAGAGGAGGAAAAAGAAACAGCCAGGCGGGCTTGGTGACTCACGCCCGTAGTCCCAGCTACTCTGGAGGCAGAAGAATCGCTTGAGCCCAGTCAAACCACTGCACTTGAGCCTGGGCAATGGCGTAAGACTCTGTCTCAAAATAATAGTAATAAAGTTTGAAATACAATAATAATTACTGAAATGTGACACAAAGACACCAAATGAGCACATGCTGTTGGAAAAACGGCACCAATACACTAGCTCAACACAGGGTTGCCACAATCCTCTATGTTAAGAAATAGGCCAGGCATGGTGACTCATGCCTGTAACTCCAGCACTTTGGGAGGCTGAGATGGGAGGATAGATTGAGGCCAGAAGTTCGAGACCAGCCTGGTCAACGTAGTGAGACTCCATCTCAATTGTTTTAAATATTATTATTATTATTATTATTATTATTATTTTCATTATTTTGAGATGGAGTCTTGTTTTGTCTCCCAGGCTGGAGTGCAGTGGCACAATCTCAGCCATTCTCCTGCCTCAGCCTCCCGAGTAGCTCGGACTACAGGTGCCCACCACCACGCCCGGCTGATTTTTTTTTGTATTTTTAATAGAGACAGGGTTTCACTGTGCTAGCCAGGATGGTCTCGATCTCCTGACCTCATGATCCACCCGCCTTGGCCTCCCAAAGTGCTGGGATTACAGGTTTGAGCCACCGCGCCCAGCCTATTTGTATTTTTCAATTAAAAAAAAAAAAGTTAAGAAATGCAATATATGTGAAGTGCAACAAAGTGAAGTTAAAAAAAAAATGAGGCCAGGCATGGTGGCTCACACCTGTAGTCCCAGCACTCTGGGAGGCCAAGGCGGGTGGATAGGCTGAGGTCAGGAGTTCGAGACCAGCCTGGCCAAACATGGTGAAATCCTGTCTCTACTAAAAATTCAAAAATTAGAAGGGCATGTTGGTGCATGCCTGTAGTCCCAGCTACTCTGGAGGGTAAGGCAGGAGGATCTGTTAAGCCCTGGAGTTTGAGGCTTCAATGAGAGTTCTTACCACGTCACTGTACTCCAGCCTAGCTGACAGAGTGAGACCATGTCTAAGAAAAAAAATTATAAAATGGTGTATTAAGGCTGGGCGCAGTGGCTCATGCCTGTAATCCCAATACTTTGGGAGGCCAAGGCAGGTGGATCACAAGGTCAGGGGTTCGAGACCAGCCTGGCCAACATGGTGAAACCCCATCTCTACTAAAAATACAAAAATTAGCCAGGTGTGGTAGTGCACGCCCTGTCATTGCCACAGCCATCTCAACCTTCAGGAACCACCACCTTGATCAGTCGGCAGCCACCAACATCAAGGCAAGACCCTCCATTAACAAAACTGTAAAGACTTACTGAAAACTCAGATGATCGTTAATATTTTTAAGCAATAAAGTATTTTTAAGTTAAGGTATGTCCTTCTTTTTTTTTTTTTTTTTTTTTGAGGCAGAGTCTTGCTCTGTCGGCCAGGCTGGAGTGCAGTGGCACGATCTTGGCTCACTGCAACCTCTGCCTCCCTGGCTCAAGCAATTCTCATGCCTTAGCCTCCCAAGTAGCTGGGATTACAGGCATGCGCCACCACGCCCAGGTAATTTTTGTATTTTTAGTAGAGATGGGTTTTCTCTGTGTTGGCCAGGCTGGTCTCAAACTCCTGCCCTCAGGTAATCTGCCCGCCTCAGCCTCCCAAAGTGCTGGGATTACAGGCGTGGGCCACCGCGCCTGACCTGTACATTGTTTTTATAGACATAATTTTATTGCATACTTAAGAGACTACAGAGGCGGGCAGATCATTTGAGGTCAAGAGTTCAAGACTAGCCTGACCAACATGGTGAAACCCTGTCTCTACTAAAATATAAAAATTAGCCAGGCAGGGTGGCATGTGCCTGTAATCCCGGCTACTCGGGAGACTGAGGCAGGAGAATCACTTGAACCCAGAAGGTGGAGGTTGCAGTGAGCCAAGATCAGCCAAGATCAAGTGACAGAGCGAGACCCCCTCTCAAAAAATTAATTAATTAATTAATTAAATAATAAAAGACTACAGAAGAGTGTAAACATAATTTTCTTTCTTTTTTTTTTTTTCCAACAGAGTCTCACTCTATCGCCCAGGCTGGAGTGCAGTGACACCATCTCGGCTCACTGCAAGCTCTGCCTCCCAGGTTCACGCCATGATTTCGCCTCAGCCTCCTGAGCAGCTGGAACTACAGGTGCCTGCCACCATGCCCAGCTAATTTTTTTGTATTGTTTAGTAGAGACAGGGTTTCACCGGGCTAGCCAGGATGGTCTCGATCTCCTGACCTCATGATCCACCTACCTCAGCCTCCCAGAGTGCTGGGATTACAGACTTGAGCCACCGTACCCAGCCACAAAATATATTTCTTTTCTTTGAGATGGAGTTTTGCTGTTTCACCCAGACTGCAGTGAAGTGGCATGATCTTGGCTCACTGCAACCTTCACCCCCCAGGTTCAAGTGATTCTCCTGTCTCAGCCTATTGAGTAGCTGGGAATACAGGCACCTGCCACCATGTCTGGCTAATTTTTGTATTTTTAGTAGAGATGGGGTTTCACCATGTTGGCCAGGCTGGTCTCAAACTCCTGACCTCAGGTGATCCACCCACCTTGATCTCCCAAAGTGCTGGGATTATAGGCATGAGCCACCACACCCGGCCCCAACTTCTCTTCTGCAGCTTCCTCACCCCTGTTTGCCTTCATAGAATTCAGGAGAGTTAGGGCCTTCCTCCGGATTAGGCTTTGGCTTAAGGGAATGTTGTGACTGGTTTGATCTTCTATCCAGACCACTCAAACTTTCTCTGTATCAGCAATATGGCTGCTTTGCTTTCTTCTCATTCGTGTGTTCACAGGAGTAGCACTTTTAATTTCCTTCAAGAACTTTTCCTGCCAGGCACGGTGGCTCATGCCAGTAATCCTAGCACTTTGGGAGGCCAAGGCAGGCAGATCATCTAAAGGTCAGGAGTTCAAGACCAGCCTGGCCAACATGGTGAAAGCCCATTTCTACTAAAAAATACAAAACATTAGCTGGTTGTGGTGGCACGTGCCTGTAATCCCAGCTACTTGAGAGGCTGAGGCAGGAGAATCACTGGAACCGTGGCAGCAGTGGTTGCAGGCAGCTGAGATTGCGCCATTGCACTCCAGCCTGGACCACAGAGCAAGACTCCATCTCAAGAGAGAGAAAAAAAAAAAACTTTTCCTTTGTGTTCACAACCTGGTTAACAGGTACAAGAGGCTTTGCTTTTGTTCATCTCAGTTTTCAACATGTCTGCCTCACGATGTTTCCATCTTTTGACATTAAGTGAAATACACAGGACCCTTCCTTTCACTTTAACACTTAGAGACCATTGTAGGGTTATTAATTGACCTAATTTCAATATTGTCCTGTCTCAGGAAATAGGAAGACTCATGAGGGCAAGAGGGCGTGAGACGGAGGCACAGTTGGTCCGAGAGGCAGTCAGAACACACACATTTGTTGATTGAATCACCATCTTATTTGGGTACAGTATATGATGTCCAAAACAACTGCAGTAGTAACATCAAAGACCACTGATCACAGATCACCACAGCAGATAGAGTAATAATGAAAAAGTTTGAAATATTGCAAGAATTAGCGAACCGTGACACAGAGGTATGAAGGGAGTATGTGCTGTTGGAAAAATGCCACTGACAGACTTACTCAACACAGGGTTGCCACAAACCTTCAATTTGTAAAAAATGCAGTTTCTGTGAAGCACGATAAATCAAAGTGCAGTATAACAAGGTGTGCGCGTTATGTGCTGTGTCTGATTTATACTAAGTGTTCAATAAATAATAGTTGCTATGATTAATACATAAGGGCCTAGTGGGTCAAGATAAAGCTGGTTTGAAATAATAACAATTAGGATTGCTATGTTTTTGTTTTTGAGATGGAGTCTCACTCTGTTCCCCAGGTTGGAGTATAGTGGCACAATCTTGGCTGATTGCAACCTCCACCACCCAGGTTCAAGCAATTCTCCTGCCTCGGCCTCCTAAGTAGCTGGGATTACAAGTGTCCATCACTACACCCGGCTAATTTTTTAATTTTTAGTAGAGACAGGGGTTTCACCATGGTGGCCAGGCTTGTCTCGAACTCCTGACCTCAGGTGATCCACCCGCCTTACCCGGAAGTGCCGGGATTACAGATGTGAGCCACCACGCCTGGCCAGGACTGCTATGTTTTCAATGTTTTTTATGTGCAAAGTACTATAAGTGTATACCTGTTGTCTTTTGCTGTGTAAGGAGACATCCCAGGTTGTAAAACAACTGTCACAATTATTACCTCTGATAATTCAGGGGGTTGAATTAGCTAGGAGGTCTTGCTTATGGTTCCTCATATGGTTACAGTACTGGTTGAGATCCTGTCTCAAAAGGAAGTGAGTCATGAAGACCAGACCATGTTTTTATTTTTATTTTTTATTTTATTATTATTATTTTTTGAGATGGAGTCTTGCTCTGTCACCCAGGCTGGAGTGCAGTGGTTTGATCATAGGTCACTGTAACCTCCACCTCCTGGGTTCAAGCAACTCTCCCTCACCTCCCGAGTAGCTGGGATTACAGGTGCGCACCACCACGTGGGGTCATTTCAAAAGCTTCCTCAGTCACGTCTTGTATTTAGACTAGGAAGACTCAAATGACTGAGGGCTAGAACAGACAGGACATCTCACAGTATAACCGTGTGGTCTCTCCATGTAATCCCTCCAGCATGGTGGCGTGGAGGCAGCTGGGCTTCTTATAGGCTGGCTCCATGCTCCAAAGGCCCATATCCCCCAGAGCCAGGTCGGAGCTGCGTTACCTTTTCTGAAGCAGCCTCAGCAGTCATGCAGTCTCTTTGACCACATTCTACCTCTTAGAAGTGAGTCAGGGCCAGACATGGTGGCTCACACTTGTAATCCCAGCACTTTGGGAGGCTGTGGTGGGCAGATCACCTGAGTGAGGTCAGGAGTTCAAGAGCAGCCTGGCCAACGTGGTGAAACCTCATCTCTAGTAAAAACACAAAAATTAGCTGGGTGTGGTGGCACATGCCTGCAGTCCTACCTACTCGGGAGGCTGAGGCAGAAGAATCGCTTGAACCCGGGAGGTAGAGGCTGCAGTGAGCAAAGATCGCACCATTGCACTCCAGCCTGGGAAACAGAGGGAGGCTCCATCTCAAAAAAATAAAAATAAAAATAAAAGAATTAGAAGAAGTGAGTTGGGCCAGGCGCGGTGGCTCAAGCCTGTAATCCCAGCACTTTGGGAGGCCGAGACGGGTGGATCACGAGGTCGGGAGATCGAGACCATCCTGGCTAACACGGTGAAACCCCGTCTCTACTAAAAAAATACAAAAAACTAGCCGGGCGAGGTGGCGGGCGCCTGTAGTCCCAGCTACTCGGGAGGCTGAGGCAGGAGAATGGCGTGAACCCGGGAGGCGGAGCTTGCAGTGAGCCGAGATCCGGCCACTGCACTCCAGCCTGGGCGACAGAGCGAGACTCCGTCTCAAAAAAAAAAAAAAAAAAAAAAAAGAAGAAGTGAGTTGGCCAGGGACAGTAACTCTCGCATATAATCCCAGCACTTTGGGAGGCTGAAATGGGAGAATCACTTGAGCCGAGCACTCTTGCATTCCAGCCTGGGCAACAGAGCAAGACTCCGTCTCAAAAAAAAAAAAGAATTTGCAGACATATTTTAGAACTGCATGTTTATGATCACATTTCATAATTTTAGTGTTACCAAAACAGCAGGGTTCAGCCTAGCTCCAGCTGCTGGCCGCACAAAAAACCAGGCTGTGCAACGGTGGTGAAACTCCAATCTTTACAAAAGAATACAAAAATCAACTGGAAGCAGTGACTCACACCTGTAATCCCAGCACTTTGGAAGGCCGAGGTGGGCGGGTCACCTGAGGTCAGGAGTTTGAGACCAGTCTGGTCAACATGGTGAAACATCATCTCTACTAAAAAATACAAAAATTAGCCAGGTGTGGTGGCAGGCACCTGCAATTCCAGCAACTTGGGACCCTGAGATGGGAAAATCGCTTGAACCCGGGAGGCAGAGGTTGCAGTGAGCTGAGACCGCGCCATTGCACTCTAGCCTGGGCAACAAGAGCATTACTCCATCTCGGAAAAAAAAAAAAAAAAATCAGCTGGGTGTGGTGGTGGGCACCTATGGTCCCAGCTTCTCAGGAGGCTAAGGTGGGCGGATAGCCAGAGCCCAGGAGGTCGAGGCAGCAGTGAGCTGTGATTGCACCACTGCACTCTAGCCTGCGAAACAGAGTGAGATCCTGTTTCAAAAGAAAAGGAGGTGAGTCATGAAGACCAGACCATGTTCAAGGTGGGGAGGAATTAGACTCCACTCCATGAGGGGTGTCAGAGAATTTGCAGACATGGGCTGGGCGCGGTGGCTCACGCCTGTAATCCCAGCACTTGGGAGGCCAAGGCAGGCAGATCACAAGGTCAGGAGTTAGCAACCCGCCTGACCAACATGGTGAAACCCCTGTCTCTACTAAAAATACAAAAATTAGCTGGGTGTGGTGACAGGCAGCTGTTATCCAGGCTACTCAGGAGGCTGAGGCAGGATAATTGCTTGAAACTGGGAGGCGGAGGTTGTGATGAGGTAAGATCACGCCACTGCACTCTTGCATTCCAGCCTGGGCAACAGAGCGAGACTCCGTCTCAAAAAAAAAAAAGAATGTGCAGACATGTTTTAGAACCACTGCATGTTTATGATCACATTTCATAATTTTAGCGTTACCAAAACAGCGAGGTTCAGCCTAGCTCCAGCTGCTGGCCGCACAAAAAGCCAATCATTGAGACAGTGATTATTGCCAAGGAAGATTTTAATTGGGTGCTGCAGCTGAGGAGATTGGGAGATCAGTCTCAAATCCATCTTCCTGACTACTAAAATTAGGGGTTTATACAGCAGGGAAGAAATGCAACTATGTGTGGGAAAACAGGAACTCAGGAGGGGTAAGGAAGCAATCATGATGAATGAGGGGTCTGGAGTCTTATTGTCAGGATGCCATGCTGGTTAGTTTCAGTTCTTTGATAATCTTTGAAAGGTCTGGGGATCCCTTCCTGAGGAAGGAACTCAGGTAAAATAAATATACGTTTCAAGCTTTATTACCAAAAGTGTCCATTTCTTTTTTTTTTTCCCGTTTCTTTTTTTTTTTTTTTGAGACAGAGTCTTACTCTTGTCACCCAGGCTGGAGTGCAGTGGCGCGATCTCAGCTCACTGCAGCCTCTGCTTCCCAGGTTAAAGGGATTCTTATGCCTCTGCCTCCTGCGTAGCTGGGATTACAGATTCCCACCACCACGCCCAGCTAATGTTTGTATTTTTGGTGGAGACAGGGTTTCACCATGTTAGCCAGGCTGGTCTTGAACTCCTGACCTCAGGTGATCTGCCCACCCCAGCCTCCCTTAGTATTGAGATTACAAATGTGAGCCACCCACTCGGCCAGGACTTGTTTTCTTAATCCTTATGCTATAGAAATTATACTAGACAGAAATATAAAGGCGATTTGTTTCTGTGTTTTGTTTAGTTTTGAGACGTAGTGTTGCTCTGTCACCCAGGCTGGAGTGCAGAAGCACAGTCTCGGGTCACTGCAACCTCTGCCTCCCAGGTTCAAGTGATTCTCCTGCCTCAGCCTCCCAAGTAGCTGGGATTATAGGAACCCACCACCACACCCAGCTAACTTTTGTATCTTTAGTAGAGACAGGGTTTCATCATGTTGACCAGGCTGTTCTGAAACTCCTGACCTCAGGTGATCTGCTCGCCCTGGGCTCCCAAAGTGCTAGGATTACAGGAGTGAGCCATTGTGTCCGGCTGGAATTTGTTAATAAGCACTTTTTTTTTTTTTTTTTTTTTGAGACGGAGTTTCGCTCTTGTTGCCCAGGCTGGAGTGCAATGGCACAATCTTGGCTCACTGTAACCTCCACCTCCCGGGTTCAAGCAATTCTCCTGCCTCAGCCTCCCAAGTAGCCGGGATTATAGGCATCTGCCACCACACCCAGCTAATTTTCTGTATTTTTAGTAGAAACGGGGTGTCACCATGTTAGCCAGGCTGGTCTTGAACTCCTGACCTCAGGTGATCCGCCAGCCTCAGCCTCCCAAAGTGCTGGGACTACAGGCATGAATCACCACGTTTGGCCTTCTCTTTTTTTTTTTTTTTTGAGATGTGTCTTGGTCTCCTGGAGTGCAGTGGTGCAATCTCAGCTCACTGCAATCTCCACCTGCCAGGTTCAAGAGATTCTCCTGCCTCAGCCTCCTGAGTAGCTAGGATTACAGGCACGTGCCACCACAACCGACTGATTTTTGTGTTTTTGATACAGACGGGGGTTTCACTATGTTGGTCAGGCTGGTCTCGAACTCCTGACCTCAGGTGATCAACCCACCTCGGCCTTTCAAAGTGCTGGGATTACAGATATGAGGCACTACGCCCAGCCTCTTTTTTTTTTTTTTTTTTTAAGAGACAGCATCTCGGCTGAGCTCAGTGGCTCACGCCTGTAATCCCAGCACTTTGGGAGGCCGAGGCGGGCGGATCATGAGGTCAGGAGATCGAGACCATCCTGGCTAACATGGTGAAACCCTGTCTCTACTAAAAAGATACAAAAAATTAGCCAGTGTGGCGGGCACCTGTAGTCCCAGCTACTTGGAAGGCTGAACCAGGAGAATGGCGTGAACCCAGGAGGCGGAGCTTGCAGTGAGCAGAGATCTGGGCCACTGCACTCCAGCCTGGGTGACAGAACGAGACCCCATCTCAAAAAAAAAAAAAAAAAGAGAGACAGCATCTCACACTGTCGCCCAGACTGGAGTGCAGTGTTGGTCACTGTAACCTCAAACCTTAAGGCTCAAGTGATTCTTCCATCTCAGCCTACTGAGTAGCTGGGACTGCAGGCACATGCCACCCTGCCTGGCTAATTTTTTGTAGAGACATAGTCTCACTGTGTTTTTCCAGCTGGTCTTGTATTCCTGGGCTCAGGCAATCCTCCCACCTTGGCCTCCCAAAGTGCTGGGATGACAGGCATAGGCATGGCCTCTGGCCAATAAGCATTCTTACGCAGCGTTTACTAAGTGCCAAGTGCTATCTCAAGCACTTTTCTGGGGACTGCATATGTTTATGGGAAAAAGCCCATGGCAGAGGCCCCAGGAGACAGGCCTGCCTGGAGGGCTGGGTTGGGAGTGAAGAGCAGGCCCCCTCAGGACCAGGGAGCCTCCAGGAAAGAGTCTCTCCTCCCAAGGGTGCAGAGTTAAGGCTCCTGCTTGGTTGGAAGGTCCAAGGGGCAATCCTGAGTGGAACACTGTGACTGTCACTCTGATTGTCTCCCTACAAGGCCCCACGGACTCCAGCAGGCAGAGAATGAAAATACTAATAAATTAAAGCAGCTCAAGGCATCTGCAGACACGGTGTCAGGCAGGAGGCCATGCCTCAGGGCACAGGAATAACAGCAGCCTGGCCTGCTGCAGCAAGGTAGCAGCCCCTACTGCAGAGGCCAGTGGCAGCCACCATTGGGGGCACAGACTCTGGGGGTGCTCGTGCATGCGTGTGTGTGTGTGTATGTGTGTGTGCGCGGGTGCGCATATGACATTTTGAGACACCTGGATCTATCTAGGAAGTATCTGAGGGGTAGTCGGCTTCCTGCAGAAAACGTAGGGACAAACCTGGAGAAGTAGCATTTTGTAACTTTGGACCCTGAGTAAGCAGGAGACAGTCTGCACAGAACAACAGATGTGTATGGGAATATACTGATTTTCTCTTACTGCAGTAACATACTACTGCACAAAACCCCACAAATTTATTGTTTTAAAATTCTATAGGTTAGAACAAGGGTCCCCAAACCTTGGACCACAGACCAGTACCAGTCTGTGGCCTGCTAGGAACCACGTCGCACAGCAAGAGGTGAGTGGTAGGCGAGTGAGAGGAGCTTCTTCTGTATTTATAGCAGCTCCCCATTGGTTGCATTCCCACCTAAGGTCTGCCTTCTGTCAGATCAGTGGCAGCATTAGATTCCATTAGATTATCATAGGAGCATAAACGCACATGCGTGGGATCTAGGTTGCACGCTCCTTATGAGAATCTAATGCCTGATGATCTGTCACTGTCTTTCATCACCCCCAGATGGGACTGTCTAGTTGCAGGAAAACAAGTTCGGGGCTCCCACTGATTCTACATGATGGTGAGTTGTATAAATATTTCATTATCTATTACAAGGCAATAATAATAGGAATAAAGTACACACTTAATGTAATGTGCTTAAACCATCCCGAAACCTCCCTGTCTCCCAGTCCAGAAGACAGTGGAAAAACCGTCTTCTACAAAACAGGTTCCTGGTGCCAAAAAGGATGGGGACCACTGGATTAGGAGCTGATATGGTTTGGATCTGTGTCCCCACACAAATCTCACGAAGATTGTAATCTCCAGTGTTGGAGATGGGACCTGGTGGGAGGTCATTGGATCATGGGGGTGAAGTTCTCATGAACGGTATAGCACCATCCCTTTGGTGCTGTTCTTAATAGAGAGTTTTCACGAGATCTAGTTGTTTAAAAGTGTGTAGATCCAGCCCAGCGTGGCAGCTCATGCCTGTAATCCCAGCACTTTGGGAGGCTGAGGTGGGCAGATCACCTGAGGTGAGGAGTTGGAGACCAGCCTGGTCAACATGGAAAAACCCTGTCTCTACTAAAAATACAAAAATTAGCCAAGTGTGGTTGTGTGTGCCTGTAATCCTAGCTAGTCAGGAGGCTGAGGCAGGAGGATTGCTTGAACCCTTGAGTTGGAGGTTGCAGTGAGCCAAGATTGCCCTACTGCACTCCAGCCTGGGCAACAGAGTGAGACTCTGTCTCAAAAAAATAAATAAATAAATAAATTGGCTGGGCGCAGTGGCTCACGCCTGTAATCCCAGCACTTTGGGAGGCCAAGGCAGAGAGATCACAAAGTCAGGACTTTGAGACCAGCGAGTCCAATATGGTGAAACACTGTCTCTACTAAAAATTAGCTGAGTGTGGTGGTGCATGCCTGTAATCCCAGCTACTCAGGAGGCTGAGGCAGGAGGATCGTTTGAACCCCGGAGGTGGAGGTTGCAGTGAGCCAAGATTGTCCCACCGCACTCCAGCCTGGGCGACACAGTGAGACTCTGTCTCAAAAAAAAAATTAAATAAATTGGCTGGGCGCGGTGCCTCATGCCTATAATCCCAGCACTTTTGGAGGCCGAGGTGAGCGGGTCACGAGGTCAGGAGATCGAGACCATCCTGGCTAACACGGTGAAACCCCATCTCTACTAAAAAATATAAAAAATTAGCCAGGTGTGGTGGCGGGCGCCTGAGGTCCCAGCTACTCGGGAGGCTGAGGCAGGAGAATGGTGTGAACCTGGGAGGCAGAGCTTGCAGTGAGCCGAGATCGCACCACTGCACTCCAGCCTGGGTGAGAGAGCAAGACTTCGTCTCAAAAAAAAGAAAAGAAAAAAAAGAAAGAAAGTAGTAATAATAAAAGTGTGTAGCTCCTCCCCTCCTCTCGGTCGTGCTCCCCTTCACCTTCTGTCATGAGTAGAAGACCCCTGAGGCCTCCCCAGAAGATGCTGCCTTACTTCCTCTAGAGCCTGTGGAGCTGTAAGCTGATTAAACCACCTTTCTTTATAAATTATCTAGTCTCAGGTATTCTTTTTCTTTTTTTTTTTTTTGTCTCAGGTATTTCTTTATTTTTTTCTTTTCTTTCTTTTCCTTTTTTTTGAGATGGAGTCTTGCTGTGTTGCCCAGGCTGGAGTACAGTGGAACAATCTCAGCTCACTGCAAACTCTGTCTCCTGGGTGAAGCGATTCTACTGCCTCAGGCTCCCCAGTAGCTGGGATTACACATGTGCGCCACCACACTCGGCTAATATTTTTTGTATTTTTTTAGTAGAGATGGGGTTTCACCACATTGGCAAGGCTGGTCTTAAACTGACCTCATGATCTGCCCACCTCAGCCTCCCAAAGTGCTGGGATTACAGACGTGAGCCACCGTGCCCCGCCTTCAGGTATTTCTTTTTCTTTTTTTTTTTTTGAGACGGAGTCTGGCCCTGTTGCCCAGGCTGAAGTGCAGTGGCCGGATCTCAGCTCACTGCAAGCTCCGCCTCCTGGGTTTATGCCATTCTCCAGCCTCAGCCTCCCGAGTAGCTGGGACTACAGACGCCCGCCACTTCGCCTGGCTAGTTTTTTGTATTTTTAGTAGAGATGGGGTTTCACCATGTTAGTCAGGATGATCTCGATCTCCTGACCTCGTGATCCGCCCGTCTTGGCCTGCCAAAGTGCTAGCATTACAGGCTTGAGCCACCGCGCCCGGCCAGGTATTTCTTTTTTTTTTGAGATAGAGTCTTGCTCTGTGGCCCAGGCTGGAGTGTAGTGGCACCATCTCAGCTCACTGCAACCTCTGCCTCCTGGGTTCAAGTGATTCTCCTGCCTCAGCCTCCCGAGTAGCTGGGATTACAGGCGCCCGCCACCATGCCTGGCTAATTTTTGTACTTTTAGTAGAGATGGGGTTTCGCCATGTTGGCCAGGCTGGTCTCAAACTCCTGACCTCAAGTGATCCACCCGCCTCAGCCTCCCAAAGCGCTGGGATTATAGGCGTGAGCCACCGCACCTGGCCGCCTTCGGGTATTTCTTTATAGAAGTGTGAAAACGGAGTAATACAGAAGTCCTACATGGATCTCACTGGGTTAAGATCAAGGTGTTGGTAGGGCTGCAGTCCTTTGTTTTTGTTTTTTTTTTTTTTTTTGAGTTCGAGTCTCGCTCTGTCACCCAGCCTGGAGTGCAGTGGCACGATTTTGGCTCACCACAACCTACCCCTCCCAGGTTCAAGCGATTCTCCTACCTCAGCCTCCCAAGTTGCTGGGATTACAGGTGCCCGCCACCACACCCAGCTAATTTTTTTTTATTTTTAGTAGAGACAGGGTTTCACCATGTTGGCTAGACTGGTCTTGACCTCCTGACCTCAAGGGATCCACCTGCCTTGGCCTCCCAGTGATGGGATTACAGGTGTGAGCCACTGCACCCAGCCAGGCTGCAGTCCTTTCTGAAAGCTTCAAAGGAGAATCTGTTTTCTTGCCTTTTCCAGCCTCTAGAGGTTCCTTACATTCCTTGGCTCATGGTTCCTTCCTCCATTTTCAAAGGCAGGAACATTGCATCTCTCAGACCATTCTTCCCTAGCCACACCTCTCTTGGGCTCTGACATCAGGGGAGAATGATTCTATGCTTTTAATGACCCATGTGATTACACTGATACCATATACAAAATCCAGGATAATCTTTTCTTTTCATCCCAAGGTCCATACTCTTAATTGTCATGGTGATCAGCGACTGTCCAGGGCCAGAGGTGCAGACAGTAAAAAGAATTTTTACTCAGCTCACTGTAACCTCCGCTTCCCGGGCTCAAGTGGTTCTCTAATCTCAGTCTCCTGAGTAGCTGGGATTACAGGCGCCCGCCACCATGCCTGGCTAATTTTTGTATTTTCAGTAGAGATGAGGTTTCACCATGTTGGCCAGGCTGGTCTTGAACTCTTGGACTCAAGTGATCCACCTGCCTTGGCCTCCCAAAAAGCTGGGATGACAGGCATGAGCCACCATGCCCGGCCTAGTGGGTACCATTTGAACACCCAGCTAACTCCCTACACTAAGTCACACCTGAGCCATTTTATCTTGGGGGCTGTCAGAGGCACTGCTCTTTTCCACTGAAGCCTGTACCCAATTCCTAGATCTTGTGTACTTTTCCCCTCACCCAGTTCAAAGGCCCGTGGCTTTGGGACGCCTCTCCACCTCATTAGTCATTCCCTCCCCTGCCCCATCCCGTCGAAACACAATGCATTGTAGTTATTTATGTCCAGAGCTGGTTCCCCAACTAGGCTGTCAGCTAGCCAGTGCAGAGGGTGTGTATTAGTCACATTTGTATCATCAGCCCCCGATTGGCCATGGCTACATTATTGGTTGAGTGAGTAACACAAGGAGCATCTTTAGCGTTTCTTTGTGGGATCTAGTCTCCTCAATGAAGGTACAGGGAATTTTCCGCACTAACCAGGCCAGCTGGGTCCGGGTGGCATTTTATGTACTTTTTTTGTTGTTATTTTGTGATAGAGTCTCGCTCTTTCGCCGAGGCTGGAGTGCAGTGGCGTGATCTGCAACCTCCTCCTCCCGGTTTCAGGCGATTCTCCTGCCTCAGCCTCCTGAGTAGCGGCGATTACAGGCGCGAGCCATCACGCTGGTTAATTTCTATTTTTTTGGTAAAGATGATGTTTCGTCATGTCGCCCAGGCTGGTCTCAGACTGGGCTTAAGGGATCCACCTGCCTTCATCTTCCAAAGTGCTGGGATTATAGGTGTGGGCCACCACACTTAGCCAAGTAAAAAAATGTTTAACAGCTTTATTAATATAAGACTCATATGCTGTACAATTTGCCATTTAAAGTGTACAACTCAATGTTTTCAGTATATTCACAGGGTTGTGCTACCACCATCACCATCTATAATACTTTTTTTTTTTTTTTGAGACGGAGTCTCGCTGTGTCGCCCAGGCTGGGGTGCAGTGGTGCGATCTCGGCTCACTGCAAGCTCCGCCTCCCGGGTTCACGCCATTCTCCTGCCTCAGCCTCTGAGTAGCTGGGACTACAGGCGCCCACCACCACGCCCGGCTAGTTTTTTGTATTTTTAGTAGAGATGGGGTTTCACCGTGTTAGCCAGGATGGTCTCGATCTCCTGACCTCGTGATCCACCTGCCTCGGCCTCCCAAAGTGCTGGGATTACAGGCTTGAGCCACCGCACCTGGCCCATCTATAATACTTTTAGATGATTTTTGTTTCCCAAAGAGAAACTCCCTACTTATTACCAGTCACTTCCCATCCCTGCCCCCAACCTAGCCTTTTGTCTGTATCCATAGATTGGCCTCTTCTTGCACATTCCATATAAAGTGAATCATACTATATGTATTCTTTTTTTGTGGGGGGGGGGGGACAGAGTCTCGCTCTGTCACCCAGGCTGGAGTGCAGTGGCGCAATCTTCGCTCACTGCAGGCTCCACCTCCTGGGTTCACGCCATTCTCCTGCCTCAGCCTGCCAAGTAGCTGGGACCACAGGCGCCCGCCACCATGTCTAGCTAATTTTTTTGTTTGTTTGTTTTGTATTTTTAGTAGAGACAGGGTTTCACCGTGTTAGCTAGGATGGTCTTGATCTCCTGACCTCATGATCCGCCTGCCTGGGCCTCCCAAAGTGCTGGGATTACAGGCGTGAGCCACTGCGCCCGGCCTTTTGTTTTGAGAAGCAGTCTCACTCTGTCACCCAGGCTTGAGTGCAGTGGTGTGATCTTGGCTCACCGCAACCTCCACCTCCTGGGTTCAAGCAATTTTCCTGCCTCAGCTTCCCGAGTAGCTGGGATTAGAGGTGCCCACCACCACGCCTGGTGATTTTTGTATTTTTAGTAGAGACAGGGTTTCACCATGTTGGCCAGATTGGTCTTGAACTCCTGACCTCAGATGATCCGCCCACCTCGGCCTCCCAAAGTGCTGGGATTACAGGCATGAGCCACCCGGGCAGGTGATATGTATTATTTTGTGTCTGGCTTCTTTCACTTATTAATAGCACCATGTTTTGGGA
The DNA here is from genome assembly GCF_003255815.1 of Theropithecus gelada. NCBI lineage: Eukaryota > Metazoa > Chordata > Mammalia > Primates > Cercopithecidae > Theropithecus > Theropithecus gelada. Next base: position 1,642,294 of record NC_037670.1, read on the forward strand.
GGTTGTCCATCTCACAGCATTTATCTATCTATCTATATATTTTTTTGCAACAAGGTCTCTCACTCTGTAGGCTGGAGTGCAGTGGTGTGATCATAGCTCCCTGCAGCCCCGACCTGCCGGCTCAAGCGATTCTCCCACCTCAGCCTCCCCAGTAGCTGGGACTACAGGTGCTCACCACCACACACCTGGCTAACTTTTCGTAGATGGGGGTCTGGTTATGTTGTCCAGGCTGGTCTGGAACTCCTGGTCTCAATCAATCCTCCTGCCTCCGCTTCCCAAAGTGTTGAGACCAAGCCTGGCCTCATTTTTATTTTTATTTTTATTTTTTTTTTGAGACGGAGTCTTGCCCTGTCGCCCAGGCTGGAGTGCAGTGGCACGATATCGCTCACTGCAAGTTCCGCCTCCTGGGTTCACATCATTCTCCTGCCTCAGCCTCCCGAGTAGCTGGGACTACAGGCGCCCCCCACTACACCCAGCCAATTTTGTTTTGTATTGTTAGTAGAGATGCGGTTTCACTGTGTTAGCCAGGATGGTCTCAATCTCCTGACCTTGTGATCCGCCTGCCTCGGCCTCCCAAAGTGCTGGGATTACAGGCATGAGCCACTGCGCCCGGCGGGCCTCCTTTTTAGGTAGTTTTCCATTGTACAAATGTAGCACATTTTATTCATCCACTCATCAGTCTCTAGTTAATGCATCCCTAGTATTTGTTCAGATTGACGGGTTCAATACCCACTGGACAAGTTCCTAGATGAGTGACTTTTGGTAAATCATAATCTCCCCAAGTCTGCCTCAGTTACTTCGATTATAAAATGTCAGTAATAATGGAATCTACTTCATAGAGAGTCATGGTTGTATTGCCACAGTAATTAATAAAGTGCCAGACACTTTATAAGGATTGTGTAACACATTTGGCTATTGCAGTGGCTCACACCTGTAATTCCAGTACTTTGGGAGGTGGAGATGGGAGGATCACTTGAGGCCAGGAGTTCAAGACCAGCCTGGACAACATAGTGAGACTCCCATCTCTACAAAAAAAATTTAAAAATTTTCTAGCTGACCCTTTGGACAATAAAGAATTTTATTTTAGAAAATTAGTCAGGTGGCTGGATGCGGTGGCTCACGCCTGTAATCTCAACACTTTGGGAGGCTGATGCGGGTGGATCACAAGGTCAGGAGTTCAAGACCAGCCTGGCCAAGATGGTGAAACCCCGTCTCTACTAAAAAATACAAAAATTAGCTGGGCGTTATGGCGGGTGCCTGTAATCCCAGCTACTCAGGAGGCTGAGGCAGGGAATTGCTTGAACCCGGGAGGCAGAGGTTGCAATGAGCCAAGATGGTGACACTGCACTCCAGCCTGGGCAACAGAGTAAGACTCATCTCAAAAAAAAAAAAAAAAGAAAAAGAAAATTAGGCCGGGCGTGGTGGCTCAAGCCTGTAATCCCAGCACTTTGGGAGGCCAAGACGGGCGGATCACGAGGTCAGGAAATCGAGACCATCCTGGCTAACACGGTGAAACCCCATCTCTACTAAAAAATACAAAAAACTAGCCGGGCGAGGTGGCGGTCGCCTGTAGTCCCAGCTACTCGGGAGGCTGAGGCAGGAGAATGGCGTAAACCTGGGAGGTGGAGCTTGCAGTGAGCTGAGATCCGGCCACTGCACTCCAGTCTGGGTGACAGAGCGAGAGTCCGTCTCAAAAGAAAAAAAAAAGAAAAAAAAAAAAATTAACCAGGTGTAGTGGAGCGCACCTGTGGCCCCAGCTATTCTGGCAGGCTGAGATGGGAGGATTGCTTGAGCCCAGGAGTTCAAGGCTGCAGTGAGCTCTGACTGCACCAGTGCATTCCAGCCTGGGCAACAGAGGAAGACCCTGTCTCTTAAAAAAAAAAAAAAACTACAGTGTTTCTGGCAGCCCAGATGCCAGCAGCCTCACTACTCTCTGAGGGGTGGGATTTTAACATGCAAAGGCCCACTAACCCGATCACATCTTGCAACTTGAGCTGATTAATACTTTGTTAAAACCTGGACCACGAAAACAGAGATAGGCCGGCGAGGTGGCTCACGCCTGTAATCCCAACACTTTGGGAGGCCGAGGCGGGTGGATCACGAGGTCAGGAGTTCAAGACTAGTCTGGCCAAGATGGTGAAACCCCGTCTCTACTAAAAAATATAAAAATTAGCTAGGTATTATGGCGGGCGCCAGTAATCCCAGCTACTCAGGAGGCTGAGGCAGGGAATTGCTTGAACACCGGAGGTAGAGGTTACAGTGAGCCGAGATCGCGCCACTGCACTCCAGCCTGAGCGACAGAGCGAGACTCTGTCTCAAAAAAGAAACGACAGAGCGAGACTCTGTTTCAAAAAAGAAAAAAAGAGGCTGGGCGCGGTGGCTCACGACTGTAATCCCAGCACTTTGGGAGGCCAAGGCGGGCGGATCACGAGGTCAGGAAATCGAGACCATCCTGGCTAACACGGTGAAACACCGTCTCTACTAAAAATACAAAACATTAGCCGGGCTTGGTGGCAAGCGCCTGTAGTCCCAGCAACTTGGGAGGCTGAGGCAGGAGGAGAATCGCTTGAACCCAGGAGGCGAAGGTTCCAATGAGTCGAGATCGCGCCACTGCACTCCAGCCTGGGCGACAGAGCGAGACTCCGTCTCAAAAAAAAAAAAAAAAAAAAAAGAAAAGAAAACACGAGATAATCCTGTCCGCAAACGCTTAGCAGTCTTACGTAGGCCTGGTGAAAGGATGCAGCAACACTCCCCCACCCGCGCCCCCGAGAAAGGCGAACGCGCAGCGCGAGGTTCCGGGTCCGCCAGGCTCCCGGCATGCAGCGCTGCAATCCCGGCGAGCACCTTGGCGCGCGGAGCTGGCACCCTGGCGCGGTCGGCGGCGGCGGGGACAGCTGTGACGTGTGAGGTTCTTGGTCTGCTGGCAGCTAGGGGCGACGAGGCGGAACGTCATGGAAGTGTAAGTCTCCCCGGGCGCGTCCCTTTTCGGCCGAGGAGCCCATCGGTTTGACAGCTGAGAGCCGAGATCCGTGGGAACTTGGCGACCCTCGTACGGAAGTGAGGGCAGCGGGCCGGCCCTGTCCGGGAGGGCCGCGGGGTGGGGACGGGGACGAATGGGACTCTCGCTTTGCCCCTTCGAACCTTCGCTTCCCCTCCACACCCTGTGTCTGGGGTGCGCGGCCAAACACCTCCCGGTCTGGTTGCCTTTCAGTGTGCGCCCTCCTTCTCTCATTCATTTACCAGCGTTTTTGGGTCACAGTGCGGGGGTGGAGCCCAGCCTGGTATCCGAGCCAGGACTTAGAAGGCTATAAAGGCCTGAGTCTGTTCGCCCTGAAAGTACCTGGAGGAAAGATGAATCAGGGCCGGGTAGAGCTCTGCTTGCAGCACTGGGCCCCTGGGGAGCTCTCACTCGGAAGAGCTGCTCTCAGAGTTTGATGGGAGCAGTCAACACTGTGAGGGAAGGGGCTGGTTTTTGTGGGGAGAAGGGAAGGATGTGAGCCAGGACTGGGACCGGAGAAACAGCACGGGGTTGTGGGTGTGTACAAGGTGAGGTAAAAGATTTTCTGACAATTTAACTCCACGTGGTCTTTTCCATGCTTGCTCGTTGCACGTCGTGCAAATGGAAGTTTTTGCATCTACTCCGAATGTGGGCTTTATATGGTTGATATTAACTTGTAGGTATTTACCTATCTTGTGTTCTCTGTGCACTGATTATTTGATTCAGTTTCCTTTATGTTCTTTTGCCTCGTGTTTAATGGTTATATGTACGATGGCATTTCAGATTTTTACATTCTTAATTGTTTTTTCTTAAGAAACAGGGTCTTGCTCTGTCCCCCAGGCGGGAGTGCAATGGTGTAATCATGGTTCACTGCAGCCTCACCTTCCGGACTCAAGCAATCCTGCTTCAGCCCCTCCAGTAGCTGGGACTACAGGCCCACACCATCACTCACGGCTAATTTTTTAAAAAAGTTTTGTAGATACAGGATCTCACTACAGCCCAGGCTGGTCTCCAGCTCCTAAGCTCAAGTGATCCTCCTGCCTTGTACTCCCAAAATGCTGGGATTGCAGGCGTGAGCCACCTCACCTGGTCCCTTCCCATTTTTTTTTTTTTTAACTTAACACAATATATCTGTGTAACTGAAATGAAAGGATCATGAAACAATAATGTATGGAGTACACTCTCATATTGTCTATTTTTTATTAAGATGAATGGGGCCAAGCATGGTGGCTCATGTCAGTAATCCCAGCACTTTGGGAAGCTTAGGCAGGAGGATCACTTGAGCCTGGGAGGTGGAGACCAGCCTGGGCAACATAGGGAGACCCTGTCTCTACAAAAAATTAAAAAGCTAGTTGGGTGTGGTAGTGCATGCCTGTAGTCTCAGCTACTTATGAGGCAGAGATGGGAGGACCGCTTGAGACCAGGAGGCTGCAGTGAGCTGAGATGGAGCCACTGCACTCCTGACAGAGTGACAGAGCAAGGCTCTGTCTAAAACAAAACAAAACAGAACAAAAAAGGTTGACCCACTGAATTCATTTTGCAACCCACTGATCGGATTTCATCTGCAACCTGAAAAACTATTCATATAATTTACTCTAGTCCAAGCCATCATTACTAATTTTTCCCTCTTTACTGGAGCATTTCCTGTGAGCATACAACCCTGCTTTAATGTATTCATCTTAGAAAATCCCCTGTCCCCACATACATGTCCACCTCTTACTCCATTTCTGCTTACCATCCCAACAAAACTTCTTGAAAGTGCTGATTAGCCCCTCTTTCTCTCAACCATTCTGTTGGGCTTTCATCCTCACTGGTCTATAGAAATGACTGTTAAGATTACCTGATCCAGCAGGGCGCGGTGGCTCACGCCTGTAATCCCAGCACTTTAGGAGGCCAAGGTGGGCGAATCGCCTGAGGTCAGGAGTTTGAGACCAACCTGGCCAACATGGCAAAACCTTGTCTCTACTAAAAATAAAAAAATTAGCCAGGTGTGGTTTTGGGTGCCTGTAATCCCAGCTACTCAGGAGGCTGAGGCAGGAGAATCACTTGAATTCAGGAGGCAGAGGTTACAGTGAACCAGATTGTGCCACTGCGCTCCAGCCTGGGCGACAGAGCAAGACTGCATCTCCAAAACAACAACAACAACAACAAAAAAAACCCTGATCCCTCCATCCCTCCGTCTTGTCAAATCCAGAGGTTGATTTTCTGGCCTCAACTTTTTTGATCTCTCAGCAGTGGTTAATACAGAAACTCTAGAAACTTTCCTTTCTTCATGTTATATGTTCCTTTGTGATATTTCCTCCTACATCAAGGATTACTTCACAGTGTCCTTCCCTGGGTCCCATTCCTCCCTTGCTGGATGTTTAAGTGTTGAGGTATCTTAGGTCTCAGTCCTGGGACCCTTTCTCTCCACGCTCTGTCATTTAACCCATCTGTGTGCTGATGGTTCCCAAAGGTGTGTTTCTAACCTCTTCTCATCATCTATCCAATTGCATAGACCAAAAATCTAGCCCTCTCTCCTCACTCCGTAAATCCAGTCCGTCAGTGGTCCTGTTGTCTCTACCCTAGAATGTATTTTGAATGCAGCTACTTTTCACCGTCTCCACTGTTAGCTTTATAGTCCATCACCTCTGGGCTGGATTAAGCAATAGCCTTTGAGTGTTCACTCTTCCCCAGCCTCCATTCTGTTCTCCACATGGCAACTGGAGTGATCTTAAGTAACGAATGGAACATGTCACCCCCTGGGTAAAACCCTTCATTGACTTTCCATTGCACGTAGAGGAAATCTTCATCTCTTACCAGGACCTGCAAGACCCTGTAAAACCTCACCTACTCCCCAGCCTGACCACTTGCCACTCTCCCAACCTCCCAGACGCACACTTTCCACTGACAGGTATTTCCTTCTCCTCTAACCTTCTAAGCACTTTCTGAGGATAATTGCATTGCCATACCCTCTGTCTGGTATACTTTCCTCCTCGCCCTCACCCTGTTCTCTTCTTTTTATTGTATTTTTTTTTAAAGTTTGTTTTTGAGATGGAGTCTCGCTCTGTTACCCAGGCTGGAGTACAATGGCGCAGTCTCGGCTCACTGCAACCTGTGCCACCAGGGTTCAAGATTCTCGTGCCTCAGCCTACCAAGTAGCTGGGATTACAGGTGTGTGCCACCATGCCCAGCTAATTTATGTATTTTTAGTAGAGACAGGGTTTCCATGTTGGCCAGACTGGTCCAGACTGGTATTGAATTCCTGACCTCAGGTGATGTGCCTGCCTTAGCCTCCCAGAGTGTTGGGGTTACAGACGTGAGCCACCACACCTGGCCACCTGTTCTCATCTTGAAGGTTGTGTCCCTTTTCAAAGTTGCCTTTCCTCTTCAGTAAGTCTAACATAAGTTCTTTTTGTCTCTCATATCGACTTGATTTACTTTCCCTTAAATAATTACAAGTTGCAATAATAAATGTATGTTTACTTGTTTGGAGGGTGGGGACCAGTGTGTGTTCACCTAGTGCTTAGCATTGCATCTGGCACACAGTAGGCATTCAGCAAATACTTGTTCAATAAAGTAATATAATAATACTTTATTACCTTCATAAATATAGTCATCGCTCAGTGTCTTTGAGGGACTGGTTCTGGGACCCCCTGCGTATACCAAAATTCACAGATGCTCAAGTCCCTTATGTAAAATGGTGTGGTATTTGCATATAACCTATGCACATTCTCCCATATACTTTAAATTGTCTCTAGATTACTTATTGTGATTTCATGACACATAATACCAGTTTTTGTCCATGGTTCCTGGCTCACAACTGCCATAGTCCTTGTTACTTCCTGAGTGACTAAAATAGTAAGCATAACTTTTGTTAAAGTATTTGTCCTTTGTCCATGGTTCCTGAAGCGGCCTTGGAACAGCTTCAGAGCAGTAAAGGTAAAAGACAGTCTTTTGTTAGAATGTTGGGATGCTCTGACCAGGCATGGTGGTTCACGCCTGTAATCCCAGCACTTTGGGAGGCCGAGGCAGGCGGATCATGAAGTCAGGAGATCAAGACCATCCTAACACAGTGAAACCCCGTCTCTACTAAAACTGCAAAAAATTAGTCGGGCGTGGTGGCAGGCGCCTGCAGTCCCAGCTACAGGAGAATGGCATGAACCGGGAGGCGGAGCTTGCAGTGAGCCAAGATCGTGCCACTGCACTCCAGCCTGGGTGACAGAGTGAGACTGTCTCAAAAAAAAAAAAAAAAAGAATGTTGGGGTGTTGTAAGCCTCAGAAGCAGGCCTCAGAAAACAGAAGCTCTGTCCGTCTCTTGCTCTCTAATCATCCGCTGCCTTTCTGTCTTAGAGCTGGCGATAAAGAAAATCTCTGACCTGTCTTGTCTGATTGTTTCAGAGGGGGTCCTGCCCCTTACCCAGGAGGAAGGAATACCGCACAGAGAGGCCAAGGAGAATCTGGACGGGCCTTGCTGGGTTTCTGCACTCAGTCTGCTAGTATTAGATCACACTCTTTGTCCAATCAATTACTATGAGGTTGGCCATGCTTCAATCATCTCTCTCCAATGAAATCTCTACAAAACGCCCAAGAGAACTTCTAGATAGCCTAATAGGTAGATGTTTCTGGAGGGTGGTACGCCTGGGAAGGGCATAGAGCTCTGCGTCCCCTCTCCATCTCACCCTGTGCACCACTTCATCTGTATCCTTGGTAATATCCTTTATAATAAACCAGTAAACCTAAGTAAGTGTTTTGTGAGCCATTCTAGCAAATTAATGAAACCCGAAAAGGAGGTCCTGGGAACTGCAGCTTGAAGCCCGTCATTGAGAAGTTCTGGAGGCCCTGACTTGTGTGGCTGGTGTCTGAAGTAGGGGTAGTCTTCTGGGACTGAGCCCTCAGCCCGTGGAATCTGACACTGTTTCCAGGTAGTTAGTGTCCGGATTGAATTGGATGGGAAGATACCCAGCTGGTGTTGGCTGCAGAGTTGATTGCCTGCTTATTGGTAGAGAGAAATCCCCACGCGTCTGATCACAGAAGTCTTCTGTATAGATTGTTGTCAGGTGAGAGCAGAGGAAAGACTGTTTGATTCTCAACCAACTTGTCATACCTGATGCAATGTAATGGCTGTGTAAATAGTTGTACTGTGTTGTCTAGGGAATAATGACAAAAAGTATCTGTCCATGTTTAGTACAGAGGCAGCCATCCTAGGCCTAACTACATAGTACATGTCAGCAACAGTGTAGCATTTTCTTAAAATTTTTTTTTGCATGTTTTTCATTTGAAGTTGGTTGAATCTAAGGATGTGGAACCTGAGGCTAAGGAGGACCAACTGTATAGGAATTCATTAGCTAGCATCCTAGTTGCTAGGCGTGTATATTTTCTGACTTTCCTAAGTGAAATGGTTTGAATCAAGGGTTTTTGTTCTTGTAACAGCCTGTCCACTTCTGCCAAGTAGTCAGTGATTTCTGGTAACCAATCTAGAATTTTGTGGCTAGTAATTCATGGGAAAATGAGATTTCCTGATATAGACATGTGATTTGGGAGTGGAAGGGCCCTGGAGTGGAAAGGTCTGGAAGCCTAACTTCTGGTCCTTACCTGGTCATCAACAGGAGGTGTGGCATTTGGAAGTCTGCTCCGTGGGATCTTTAGCAGAACCTTGAGTTGCAGATACAGTTGACCCTTGAACAACACGAGCTTGAACTTCATGTATCTCCTTATACGCAAATGTTAAAAAATAAATGCAGTTGGCCCTCCTTATCTGCAGGTTCCAAATCTGCAACCCAATGCAGAGAATGAAAATAACGATATTTGAGGGTTGAGAATATACCGCGTATGTGGAGAACTGACTTCCTAGCTGCTGGTTCTGCAAGGCTCTCTGGGAGACAAGCATGTTCGGATTGTGGTATATGTGGGGGTCCTGGGACCAATCTCCAATGAATACCAGGGGATGACTGTATATTGTACCTCATCAGACACTCCCAGAACCTGAAGTGAGGAGGCACAATGAACGACTCCCCTAAGTTTTTGCTACTTTAAAAATTCTTATTGAGTAAATACCTACTAAGTAAATAGTATAGAATAATAATAATAGTACCAATAATAATAATAATACCTGAAATTTCTTCTTTTTTTTGAAAGAGTTTCGCTCTTGTCACCCAGGCTGGAGTGCAATGGCGCAATCTTGGCTCACTGCAACCTCCGCCTCCCGGGTTCAAGCAATTCTCCTGCTTCAGCCTCCGGAGTAACTGCCTGGGTAATTTTTGTATTTTTAGTAGAGATGGGGTTTCATCATGTTGACCAGGCTGGTCTTGAACTCCTGACCTCAGGTGATCCACACGCCTCTGCCTCCCAAAGTGCTGGGATTACAGGTATGAGCCACTGCGCCCGGCCCAGAAATCTATTAAAGGGGAGGAATATTTATGCTTTATTTGATTGACAATTTAAAAATAAAAACTTCTTGACCATTACTTGGAAATGTATTTTCCTCAAGTAAAAGGTTACAATTTTTTTTTTTTTTTTTTTTTTTTTTTTAATATGGAGTCTCGCTGCATCACCTAGGCTGGAGTGCATGGTGCGACGTCAGCTCACTGCAACCTCCACCTCCTGGGTTCAAGCGATTCTCCTGCCTCAGCCTCCTCACTAGCTGGGACTACAGGCATGCGCCACCATGCAAAATATTTATATAGCAAAGTTAGGTATGTCTATATATAAGGTATTTGCTGTTGGCTTTGTCTATAAATGATCACTGATATGCTAGAAAGGTTTGTATCCACTCTTTTATTCTTGAACATAATATGTATAATTGGCAAAGTGGACACTATCCTCTGTACCATTTTTTTGAGGTAGTGTCAGGATTTCTTTCCTTTTACAGCCGAAAATACTGATATTTATAAAAGGTAGGTAATAGGTACTATAACAACCCAGTAACAGGACTGAAAAGAGGATACCCATGTGCTAGATCCCAAGAGAATGCTACAGGTTAATTTGTTCATTGATTTCAGAGGCTGCCCAGTTTGCTTGTACCAGAGTTTAGTTTTTCAGAGCATGACTTGATAGCATAGGTTGGGCATAGGAGAATTTGAACAATTCTTTTAATCATTGCCTGCATAAGAGTTAACTGTGTGGCAGTTAATAGGAACTGTTTGGCCGGGCTCGGTGGCTCACGCCTGTAATCCCAACACTTTGGGAGGCCCACGCAGGCGGATCACGAGGTCAGGAGACTGAGACTATCCTGGCTAACACAGTGAAACCCCGTCTCTACTAAAAATACAAACAATTAGCCAGGCGTGGTGGCGGGCGCCTGTAGTCCCAGCTACTCTGGAGGCTGAGGCAGGAGAATGGCGTGAACCGGTGAGGCGGAGCTTGCAGTGAGCCAAGATCGTGCCACTGCACTCCAGCCTGGGTAACAGAGTGGGACTCCGTCTCAAATATAAATAAATAAATAATAGGCACTGTTTGCATGGGCCATTTGTGTATGTGTTTGCTTCTAAGGAAAGTTCACTGAGAGATCTTTTTGTTCTGTTTATTTGGAATTCAGTTTCCCCAACTAGTTGTTTACATCCATTTAATTGACTCACCATTTTAAGCAAATTTTACAAGTTAAGTGTCAAATAGAACGTCAGCTTCAGTCATCTAATTCATTACTTGAGGAAATTAAGTAACTGCCTGCCTGTGGTATTGATTTAGACAGTTGTTTTTGTTTTGTTTTTTTACTCAAGCATTGCCATGTTAATTTGCCAGGGCTGATTTTAGAAAGCACCACACAGTGGGTGGCTTTGACTGCAAAAGCTTATTTTCTGACAGTTCTGGAGACTGGAAGTTGAAGATCAAGGTGTAGCAGGTTTGGTTTCTTTTGAGGCCTCTTGCCTTAGCTTGCAGATTGCATACGTCTTGCTGTGTTCTCACATGGTCTCTCCTCTGTGAGCACAAGTCCCTGAACTTTTTTCTAGACAGTCTTGAAAATGCATTTGGAGTATTTGCTTTAAACACATGTAAATAAAATGAGTACTATTTTAAGTCCTACAGGAGAATATGAAGTTTTTGTATAGGTAAGCAGTTTCTGGAAGTCTGATTGCGTGTGAATATATTACATAATACTGAAGTGTTAGCTGTAGAGCAGACAGTTCTGCTTTGTAGAGATCAACAGCTTGTACATTTATAATTGCTAGATGTGTCTAGTAAGTTCTAGTACCTCTAAAAAACTTTTAGAGGCCCGGTGTGTTGGCTCACACCTGTAATCTCACTTCTTTGGGAGGCCAAGGCGGTCAGATTATCTGAGGTGGAGTTCGAGACCAGCCTGACTAACATGGAGAAACCCTGTCTCTATTAAAAATACAAAATTAGCCGGGTGTGGTGGCTCATGCCTGTAATACCAGCTACTTGGGAGGCTGAGGCAGGAGAATCGCTTGAACCCGGGAAGTGGAGGTTGTGGTAAGCTGAGATCATGCCATTGCACTCCAGCCTGGGCAACAAGAGCGAAACTCTGTCTCAAAAAAAACAAAAAAAACAAAACAACTTTGGGGGAAAATGTATTTTACATCCTCAATTATAAGTTACAGTTGTTTTTTTTTTTAACCTTATGGCATTCTTTATTTTAGCTTTACATTTTCTTTTTTTTTTATTTTTTATTTTTATTGAGACGGACTCTTGCTCTGTTGCCCAGGCTAGAGTGCAGTGGCGCAGTCTTGGCTTATTGCAAGCTCTTCCTCCCGGGTTCACACCATTCTCCTGCCTCAGCCTCCCGAGTAGCTGGGACTACAGGTGCCCGCCACCACGCCTGGCTAATTTTTTGTATTTTTAGTAGAGACGGGGTTTCACCGTGTTAGCCAGGATGGTCTCGATCTCCTGACCTCATGATCCGCCCACCTTGTCCTCCCAAAGTGCTGGGATTACAGGCGTGAGCCACCGCACCTGGCCATAGTTTCACATTTTCATATTCCTTAACTTCTTAGCATGAAAAATTTTAAACCTATGAAACAGCTGCAAAAAGAGTGCCACAAATACTTGTATACTCGTTACCTAGAGTCACCACTTGTTAACTTTTTTTTTTTTTTTTTTGAAACGGAGTCTCGCTCTGTCTCCCAGGCTGGAGTGCAGTGGCCGGATCTCAGCTCACTGCAAGCTCCGCCTCCCGGGTCCACGCCATTCTCCTGCCTCAGCCTCCCTAGTAGCTGGGACTACAGGCGCCCGCCACCTCACCTGGCTAGTTTTTTTTTTTTTTGGAATTTTTTAGTAGAGACGGGGTTTCACCGTGTTAGCCAGGATGGTCTCGATCTCCTGACCTCATGATCCACCCGTCTCGGCCTCCCAAAGTGCTGGGATTACAGGCTTGAGCCACCGCGCCCGGCCTTCTTGTTAACATTTTGATTCGGATATTTGCTGCCTTTTTCTTTTTCTCTTTTCTTTTTTCTTTTCCCTCCCTCTCTCTTTCCCTCCCTACCTCCTTCCCTCCCTTCCTTCCTTTCTTTCTTCCTTTCTTTGTTTTTGATTAGAGACACTTGAGCCCAGGCTGGACCTAAACTCCAGGCTGAAGCTTCCTCCTGTCTCAGCCTCCGGAATAGCTGGGATAACAGGTGTGAGTCCCCATGCCTGGCATTCCCTTATTTCTTTTGCACAGGCATAAGCTTTCTCTCCATACACAGGTGCACACACTTACTTAACTGAACCGTTAGAGAGTTGTAGATATCAGATCATTTCACCCCTTCTTGAAAAAACAGGGCGTTCTGTGTAGCTCTAATTGCCTTATCACACTCAGGAAACTTAGCGCTAATTTATCTACTATTACTAAGACAAACAATGTAAACTCATATTTTTTCAGTTGTCCTAATAGTGTTCTTTTTCCTCCCAATTCAGGATCCAGTGAAGAACTGCACATTGCATTTAGTTGTCATGTTTCTTTAATTTTCTTTTCTCTGGAAATTTCCTTAGCTTCTTTTTGTGACATTGGCATTCTGACAGATGACATTGATATTTGAAGAGTCTGAATCTAACCCAGTTGTTTTGAAGACTGTTCCTCAGTTTGGAATTCTCTGACTGTATCCCCATGGATAGATTTGAATGAAACATCTTGGGGCTGGATTACTCTGAGGGATGTGTCTTTCTCATGCGTCACATCATTGGTGCTGTGAAATTGGATAACTTGATTAAGTTGATGTCTGTCTGGTTTCACCGTATCCTGTTGCCAACAATCTGTCATTTAGTGGTGGTTACAGTCACTTCTCAAGAATAAAAACTGCCTTTAAAAAAATTTCCCATACATACAGCTCGTTTAGGACTTCATAAAAGGTAGATAAGGTACCTCTTGACATTTTATTAAATAAAGAAAGGCCTGGCATACATGGGCATTTATACTGTGAGTATTTGGCTGGGTTTAAAAAACAATTTATCTTCCTGATAAAAATCAATGGATAAATCAGCTTCTGTCAGCCAGAGTCTGCAAAATGCAGTACGTGTGTAAACATCGATTGTTCTCTTGATCCCAAAACACAGATTCATTGAAACTTATGTGAAAGAGAGTTTTCCTCCTTTATATTTGTTCTAGAAGAGGCAGAGGCTGTTCTTTGGATTCTTGCATTACAATATTGACTTGTTTAGTGGGTGTAGTAACTTGGAATGGCTAAGGACAAATTTCCCAGAGCGTGGAATGTTCTGAGTGACAGAGAAGGGGCCATGATTTGGAAATGAAGTTGTAACAGTGCACCTGGGATGGATCCATTGGCCCCAAAGATAAATAACATTCATATTTTTTCTCCAGTCAAGTATTCCAGGAAGAGATGTCTTAATGCCTCATATTGTGTAGAGCACAGGGAGTTATAACTCAATTTCAAGCAAAGATAGGAGGAAGCCAGTGGGCTGATTTCCTGATTAAGTAGGCAAAGATGACATGTGGTTTCACTTGTCATTTTCAATTTTAAATGAACTGCATCACATGCACTAATTATGCATTGTCCTTCCTGTGTTAGGTTCCTTTCAAATATGATACTCTGTGACTTGAGTGTGTTTGTGGTCATTTGGGCAAAGCAGCACTTTTGTGAAATCGTAGCTTGTATCACTGGTAGCATTTGGATCACTGGTAGCACAGAGCTGATTTGATTACAGTGCTGATATCACTGTGCTGATGACCTAAGGCCTAGGTCGAGCCTTGTTGGTTTTGCTTTATTTATTGGCTGGGAAATCACCTCTCTGTTTGGTCCGTGCTTTTGAAATCTTGGGTCATCATTTGCATCATCTCGCCACACTCCTGGTTTAAGAAAATACAGGTGTCTCTGTTGCACATTATGTCAAGTGCAGACCCCTCTACCTGATTTTTCAGGATTCTGCATTACGAATTTCCATTCATCCAGTCCAGTCTCATTTCCCACAATTCCATAGTTACCTTCCACTTTGTTTAGACTTCTTACTGTGTGACCTTGAGCAAGTTATTTAATTTCTGAACCTTGGCTTCCTCTCTATACAGTAGGGATCATATGAATAGCTCCTACGTCAGAGGGGTTTTAATGAGAATTAGCTGAGATAACATCTTTTAAAAATAATAGTCTTCCATTATGGAAATGTTAATACAAGTACCAAGAACTATTCTAAACTTTTAAAATTTGTTGTCTCACTTCATCATAACAGTTTGATGAGGTAGGAGGAGCTGGTGGTAGTGGTAGTTGCACAGGTAGTGGTAATGATAACGTTGGTGCTTATTGAGCACTTACTATGTTCCAGGTACTTTACATGTTTCCAGTGAACCCTGTGAACAGTCTTACAAGGCCGATGCTATAATTGCCATTTCATAGATAGGAAATTTAAACATAATGAGATTAAGTAACTTGCCCAGATTCACACAGCCAAAGAATTCAGGAGCTGGATTTAGAATCCAGGCCATACTTTTAGATACTAGTTTCATCCCATTTTTATTGTAGAAGGAAAACTTAGGGGGTAATTAACTTAACTAAAATTCTCACAGCACATAAATGGCAGAGCTAGAATATGAACCCAAGTCTTGATTTCAAAACTATGCTCTTTGTCATACTCCACTGCCTCCAGACTGCTGAAACAATGCTTTCTGTTGTGCTATTGTAGGGTGGATTGATTGTGATTTAATATATGTAACATCGTTGTGTTTCTTCACTCAGGAAAGATGGCATATTGCCTGGATTAACTGTTACACAGGGAACCAGGCTTTTGGCCGCTGCTTGCCACCCTGACTCTGCCTGTTGAGTTGATGTAGGTGGTGAACACCCTTGGAGCGCAGTGGATATTTGGCAGGATACTTGACCACGGCTGGAATTCCCAGTGGTGACATTAGTGTTAAGTGGCCCATTTCTGTTGATTCAGCAGGAGGACGTGGCTAGCCCAGGATGTCAGTAGCTGATGGGAGGCAGACAGTAATGGGGAGAGGACATGGCTGTGTGATGGGACAGCACTTTGATCCCAAGTCTGCTCTGAAATTGCCCACAGCTAGCTAAACCATGTTGGACTTAAGACATTTCTCAATTTCAATTTTAGGTTGTAGGCCCTAAATTCAAAAAGTGGACTACTACATCTTGACAGGAATTCTTTTACAGATATTTGATACCCAGAAAGGGGTGTGAGCGCAGACTGATGATAGCTTACTTTTCTTTTTCAGGAAGGATGCCAGTTCTGCGCTTCTCAGTAACTACGAGGTAAATTGGACTGTTACATTTTCCTCTCTGATAGTTTGCCCTTTGTAACTAAGATTGTTAAATTCATTTTGGTTAGAAATGACTGAATTCAGGCTGGGCGCATTGGCTCATGCCTGTAATCCCAGTACTTTGGGAGGCTGAGGCGAGTGGATCACTTGAAGTCAGGAGTTCAACACCAGCCTGGCCAACATGGTGAAACCTAGTCTCTACTAAAAATACAGAAATTAGCCAGGTGTGGTGGCACATGCCTGTAGTCCCAGCTACTTGGTATCCCAGATGAGGCAGGAGGATCACTTGAACCCAGGAGGCAGGGGTTGCAATGAGCCAAGATGCGCCACTGCACTCCAGCCTGGGCAATAGAGCAAGGCTCCGTCTAAAAAAAAAGAAAAAGAAAAAAGAAATGACTGAATTTATTTGGATTTTCCACTTTAAAACAAGACATATGGCACCATCTGGTGGACCTTGGAATAGTGTAAGCTTGATATGTTATACATAGTACTTCAGGGAAGCTGGGAAGACTCTAATTTAGAGGTGGCAACCTTCTTTAAATCTCAAAGATTCTAGATCATCATTTGGGATGTAGTCATAGTATAGGAGCTATGTCTAATATCTAAAAGTATTTTAAGGCTGTTTCTCTCTGCAAAATTTCACATTACATTTTTTATGCTTTTTCCTAATTATCACCCTTGATATATTTATATATTTATAATGCTTTTATACATTGCAAATAGTCTTATGGGTATTCATATCCTTATTTTGAAAGTGAGTTTAGTTTGAGCGCGGTGGCTCACGCCCATAATCCCAGCACTTGGGAGGCCAAGGCAGGAGGATCACGAGGTCAGAAAATCAAGACCATCCTGGCCAACATGGTGAAACCCTGTCCCTACTTAAAAAAAATAAATAAATAAAAGTGAGTTTAGTTGACTCACCTTTCTGAATAGTAGAAATTAAGAAATGTAGAATTTTTTGGGCTTAGGGTGGGATTGCTGGAGAAAGGAAAAGAAGGAAAAAGGTTGGTAAGAGAGGAGATATTCCAGCATTTTTGCCTCCTATTTGGCACTAGCAAAACCATCTGATAGGCTAACTCTAGGTGTAGAAAGAACCATTTCTACCTTGATTGTGAATTTTCCATGTGCCAGAGTCTAAACTCAGGAAGACTCAGAGGAGGTCTAGAAGGTAGTAGGTTAAATGCAGTGGCTCACGTCTATAATCTCAGCACTTTGGAAGGCCAAGGAGAGAGGATTACTTGAGGCTATGAGTTAGAGATCAGCCTGGGAAACACAGCAAGACCCCATCTTTTTTTTTTTTTCTTTTTTTTTTGAGTCAGAATCTCGCTCTGTCGCCCAGGCTGGGTGCAGTGGCCGGATCTCTGCACTGCAAGCTCCGCCTCCCGGGTTCATGCCATTCTCCTGCCTCAGCCTCCCAAGTAGCTGGGACTACAGGCGCCCGCCACCTCGCCCAGCTAGTTTTTTGTATTTTTTTAGTAGAGACGGGGTTTCACCATGTTAGCCAGGATGGTCTCGATCTCCTGACCTTGTCATCCGCCCGTCTCGGCCTCCCAAAGTGCTGGGATTACAGGCTTGAGTCACCACGCCCAGCCAAGACCCCCATCTCTTTAAAAAGAAAAAAAAATTAGCTGGGCATGGTAGCAAACACCTACTATGGTCCTAGCTACTTGGAAGACAGAGGGGAGGTTCCCTTGAGCCCTGGAGTTTGAGGTTACAGTGATCACCACTGTACTCCAGCCTGGGAGACAGCCTTTGAGACTCCGTCCCCAAAAAAAGCTCCCAGAGTTGAAGACAGCAAAAAGAAAGAAAGAAACCTCCCCCTTGTGCCCCCCACCCCGCCCCACAAATTAGAAGGTAGTAGAATAAACACAGTTGGCCGTATTCTTTCCTCCCTAAAGGCTCAATCGTAAATGGTTGCAGCTTAGAACAGGAAGGAAATGGTTGAATGGTCATTGGCCAAGCCTTTGGCTTTTAGGAGCCTCCTTGTCCAGTTTGGACTTTGCTAGGTGTTTGGGTGTTTTATCCGTTGGGGAAACATTGCATTCATTGATATCATGTCACTATTTCTGAAAGGAACAGCAGACGAAAGGGGTTCCATTGTATCTAGTAATGGTGTGTGAGCCTGCATTTTCTTCACTTCTCTGGTAGAATCTCTAAAACAGGAATGAGATTGAGATTCCCCCCTGCCCCCAGCACTAATGCCTGTATGTTTTATCCTTGTGGGGGAAGTTTACTTCTAAAGATCCATAGCATTTTTTCCTTTCTTTTTTTTGGGGGGGTAAACTCTGTCTTATCACTTGCCTCAAAATTTTTATTTTCCAGAAAGAAATCATTATATTAGATTTTTATACTAGAGAAGCAGAATTCTTTTTTTTTTTTTTTTTTTTCCCAGAGGGAGTCTCGCTCTGTCACCTAGGCTGGAGTGCAGTGGCACCATCCAGGCTCACTGCAACCTCTGCCTCCCAGGTTCAAGTGATTCTCCTGCCTCAGCCTCCCGAGTAGCTGGGATTACAAGCACGTGCCACCACATCCAGCTAATTTTTTGTATTTTTAGTAGAGACAGGGTTTCACCGTGTTAGCCAGGATGGTCTTGATCTCCTGACCTCGTGAACTGCCCGTCTTGGCCTCCCAAAGTGCTGGGATTACAGGCATGAGCCACCGTGCCTGGTCACATAATTCTTTTTTAGCAAAATATTTGTTTTAAGAAAATCTGCTTTCAAATAGTATATTTTTGAGATCAGAGGAGATTAGTGATGTATATATTGATAGGAAATACTTGAAATATTTTAAATAAATTAATGAATTTGGATTATTTGGCTTATATAAGAGCATTTTTTTAAAATGTCATCTGCCTCTAGGACTCATTTGCTCAAATCCAAGAGTTGGAAGCTGCGTAATGGGCGGGTGAAAGGAAGTACTACACTTTCCTGTTTATCCTTCCAAACCACTGACCTTGGATAGATATATTTCTCAAATGTATTCATAAACATCTTTTTTGTATCTCCTTCTAGGTGTTTCAGTTACTAACTGATCTGAAGGAGCAGCGTAAAGAAAGTGGAAAGAATAAACACAGCTCTGGACAACAGAACTTGAACACCATCACCTATGAAGTAAGCCTGGGCTTCTGGCAGACCTACCTAAAGTACCACTGAGGGAGAGGGGTTTATTCTCCCAGTGACTGGCTGCCGAAATCAAGATCACTTTTTATATGATCTGAATAGTTTTACTCTAACCTGATTTTGTTTGTTTGTTTGTTTGTTTTTTGAGACGAAGTCTCCCTGTGTTACCCAGGCTGGATTGCAGTGGCACGATCTCCGCTCACTGTAAGCTCCACCTCCCGGGTTCACACCATTCTCCTGCCTCAGCCTCCCGAGTAGCTGGGATTGCAGGCATGCAGCACCTTGCCCAGCTAATTTTGTATTTTTAGTAGAGACAGGGTTTCTCCATGTTGGTCAGGCTGGTATCGAACTCCTGACCTCAGGTGATCTGCCCACCTCGGGCTCCCAAAATGCTGGGATTACAGGCGTGAGCCACTGCACCTAGCCATTTTTCTCTTACATAAAAGTTGTAGAGACAGTGCTGGGAGTTTTCATGTACCCTTCCCATAGTTTTCTCTGATGTTAACATCTTACATAACCATGTTACAGTGATCAAAACCAAGAAATTAACATTGGTACATACTATTAAATAAACTAAGCTAAAATTTTATTTGAATACCTTGTTTTCCCATTGCTGTCTTCTGGGTTCCAGGATTCAATTCAGGATACCATTTTGTATTTAGTTAACATGTCTCCATCATGTCATTCGATCTGTAGCCTTACTCTTCCTTTGTCTTCCATGACCTTGACACTTCTAAAGGGCTTGTCAAGTATTTTGTAGAATGTCCCTTGATTTCTGATTGTCTGATGTTTTCTTGTGATTACACAGAACCTATGGCTTTTGAGGAAGAGTACCACAGAGATGATCTCCCCTTCTTGTGTCATGATTTCTCGGGGTACATGATGTCGATGTTTCTTATGGCTAATGTTGTTAACTTTGGTCATTTGGTTAAGATGGTATCTGCCCGGTTTCTCCACTGTAAAGCTACTGTTTCTTCATTTCCATATTATGTTAGAAAGGATTCACCAAGTTCCGCCCATATTCAAGGGGAAGGGGGAGATTAAGCTCCACCTCTTGAAGGGAGGAATGTCAAAGAATTTGTGGATGTGTGTTAAAACCACCACAGTAATTAAAAAATATTTTGTGGGAGATGCTTTGAGGCTATGAAAACAGCCTACCCTTCCTTAAGCTTTTAACCATCAATTTTAGCACTCATTGGTGGATCTTTCCTGCAGTAATTATGACTATGGTACAATTGCCTGAGAGTGATTTATAATTTTTCTCATTCTTTCTATGCTTATTAGATACAATTTTTTTTTTTTATTTTAAGAGGCAAGATTTTACTGTGTTGTTCAGGCTGGTCTCAAACTCCTGGGCTCAAGTGATCTTCCCGCCTTGGCCTCCCATAGTGCTGGGATTACAGGTGTGCACCACTGTACCCAGCTCATATGAGTTAGAATTCTTCCATGAGAAAAAGTTGTCTCTTCTGGCTGGGCACAGTGGCTCACGCCTGTAATCCCAGCACTTTGGGAGGCTGAGGCGGGCAGATCACGAGGTCAGGAGATTGAGACCATCCTGGTTAACAAGGTGAAACCCCGGCTCTACTAAAAATACAAAAAAAATTAGCCAGGTGTGGTGACAGGTGCCTGTAGTCCCAGCTACTGGGGAGGCTGAGGCAGGAGAATGGCGTGAACCCGGGAGGTGGAGCTTGCAGTGAGCGGAGATCACACCACTGTACTCCAGCCTGAGCAACAGAGTAAGACTCTGAGACTCTGTCTCAAAAAAAAAAAAAAGTAAAAGTTGTCTCTTCCTACCCATTATTTTATTCACTCATATATATCCATGTGGACTCATGGCAATTTATTTTATTCTTTGGGTTCCCCCTCTTTTAAAAAATTGTTCAAAATATGATAGCACAATTGTCAGATTGAGGTTTTTTTTTTTGAAATCAGAAAAATTTTCTTCTAAAATTTCATTAATTATTCTTCCTGTTCTAGCTACTGATTTTCTCTTTCAGGAATTCCAATTACATGAAGATTGGTTCTCCTGAATGCCTCTTTGTTTTATATAGGATTTTCTTTTCTTTTCTTTCCTTTTTTTTTTTGAGACAGAGTCTCAGACTCTGTTGCCCAGGCTGGAGTGCTATGGTGCAGTCTCAGCTCACTGCAACCTCTGCCTTCCGGGTTCAAGTGTTTCTCCTGCCTCAGCCTCCCTAGTAGCTGGGATTACAGGCATGCACCACCACACCCAGCTAATTTTTTGTATTTTTGGTAGAGATGGGGTTTCACCATGGTGGCCAGGCTGGTCTCGAACTTCTGACTTCAGGTGATTTGGCCACCTCGGCCTCCCAAAGTGCTGGGGTTACAGGTGTGAGCCACCGTGCCCAACCTCTACAGGATTTTTAAAAACAAAATTTTAGAATTTTAATTACAGCCATTTCCTTCGTTTTTTCTCATTCAGGGTTGTCTTATGCTTGGCTTTTTTCTTTTTTTCCAGACGTTAAAATACATATCAAAAACACCATGCAGGCACCAGAGTCCTGAGATTGTCAGAGAATTTCTCACAGCAATGAAAAGCCACAAGTTGACCAAGTAAGTAAATCTCTTTAAGTAGGAAGAGAGTGACACATGGTGAAATGATGGCTGAGGAAAGCCATTCGAAGCTATGGTGTATTGATACTCAGCTGGGTTTGGATTTAAAGTAGGATTATAGTATTGTAGATGAAACAACTGAAAGTTAGACATAGGGACTAGAGTAAGGAACAAATCTTTTTTTTTTTTTTTTAATCAATGAAGAAAGTTCATTTCTCCTAGTGATACTGTATTAGTGTGCCTGCTTATTCGGCAAAATTAGCAGAGATAATTTACATTCTCAAAAAAGATGGGTGAGGGGAAATGGAAATGCCTCATGGAAAAGAAGGCAAATTTAGGTCATGGGTAGAGATCTCAATCAAATGGGCCAAAATACAGTTTATTTATATCTTGTAACTCCCAACTGCTAGCATCTGACCACAGCATGACAAGATTGGAATCGGGGAACCTGGGCTCTAGTCCATTTTCTGCCCCTTACTAGCACCATGACCTTGGAAAAGGTATTTGACCTCTCTGAGTTTCATTATCCTCACCACTGAGATAAGGATCATCTGCTAAACTCACAAGGCTGGGGCAAGGGTGAAGGGTGGTGTCTTCGTGGAAATAATATGTGTAGATGTCCTTTTTGGACTCCAGAAGCCATAAATGATGCAACCTTATTTATTAATCATTACTGTGAACAGGGCCAAACATTTCTGTATTATTAACACTGCCTCTACCGTAACGATTCAATTCAGATAAACTTTACAGAGCACTTCACTCCAAGAGCTGAGGATCAGGGCCACTTGGTTCTTACCTACACAGTGCCTCGAAACCAAAATTGGTAGAACCAATAGTTCTACTCTTAAAGCGGGACCCATCTAGCCTTCCATTATCTAGATGAAAATGAGCTTACTAATTTAGAAACACAAGTGAGTGTATTCTAGGCTAACGAAATTAATTCTTCTCTAATTATTGAGAACATTAAATGTCACGAGCTGATCTCAAAATGTTAGTAAAATAAGTTAAATTGTTTTGAAAGGAAGGAAATGTGATAATGTGATAGAAATGGGGAAAAAACAAGACAGAATTCAAATATTATATTAATCAAGTACTAACTCTGGTTTGACTGGGAAAATGCAGGAGAAGACCTTCCTTCCTTCCTTATTTATTTATTTATTTATTTTTATTAACTTTAAGTTCTAGGGTACATGTGCACAGCGTGCAGGTTTGTTACATATGTGTACATGTGCCATGAGGAACACATCTTAATGGGGTGTAAAAATCTTTTCTTGGCCGGGCGCAGTGGCTCATGCCTGTAATCCCAGCACTTTGGGAGGCCGAGGCGGGCGGGTCACCTGAGGTCGGGAGTTCGAGACCAGCCTGACCAGCATGGAGAAACCCTGTCTCTACTAAAAATACAAAATTAGCTGGGCGTGGTGGCACATGCCTGTAATCCAAGCTACTAGGGAGGCTGAGGCAGGAGAATTGCTTGAACCTGGGAGGCAGAGGTTGTGGTGAGCCAGTGAGTTGGCGGTGAGCCAAGATCACGCCATTGCACTCCAGCTTGGGCAACAAGAGCAAAATTCCATCTCAAAAAATAAATAAATAATCTTTTCTTGGAGTCCCAGTTTGTATGACCTATCACATTACCCCTACTCCCAGAATTCAGACCAAATTGAATAAAAAGTAGGGTTTACAAGTTAAAAGTATTTTTTATAAAGTTGATCAATGAAGTCCTTCGATGTTTGTGTTTGCTTGAGGCAAAAGTGGCTTGATCGTATTCTGTGAGTTCTTGTAGTGTCCAGTTCCTTTTCTTGGTCTGGAATGAGTTAATCTATTAAAATAAAAAACGTCATAGACCAAGGGTTTACATGAGAAGAAAACTAGCCCAGTTTTTTTTGTTTTGTTTTGTCTGTTTTTTTGAGATGGAGTTTCGCTCTTGTGAGTTCATGCTGGAGTGCAATGGCGCGATCTCAGCTCACTGCAACCTCCACCTTCAGGTTCAAGTGATTCCTCCTGCCTCAGCCTCCACAGTAGCAGGGATTACAGGCATGCGCCACCACGCTTGGCTAATTTTGTATTTTTAGTGGAGACGTGGTTTCTCCATGTTGGTCAGATTTTTCTCAAACTCCCAACCTCA
The DNA here is from genome assembly GCF_003255815.1 of Theropithecus gelada. NCBI lineage: Eukaryota > Metazoa > Chordata > Mammalia > Primates > Cercopithecidae > Theropithecus > Theropithecus gelada. Next base: position 1,665,741 of record NC_037670.1, read on the forward strand.
GATGATCCGTCCACCTCGACCTCTCAAAGTGCTGGGATTACAGGCATGAGCCACTGTGCCTGGCCAATTTTGTGTTTTTATTTTTTTTAATTAATTAATTTTTTTTTTTTTTTTGAGATGGAATCTTGCTGTCGCCCAGGCTGGAGTGCTGTGGTGCGATCTCGGCTCACTGCAAGCTCTGCCTCCTGGGTTCACGCCATTCTCCTGCCTCAGCCTTCCAAGTAGCTGGGACCACAGGTGCCCACCACCAAGCCTGGCTAATTTTTTGTGTTTTTAGTAGAGATGGGGTTTCACCATGTTAGCCAGGATGGTCTCGATCTCCTGACCTTGTGATCCGCCTGCCTTGGCCTCCCAAAGTGCTGGGGTTACAGACGTGAGCCACCACCCCCAGGCCCAATTTTGTATTTTTAGTAGAGATGGGGTTTCACTGTATTGGCCAGGCTGGTCTTGAACTCCTGACCTCAAGTGATCCTCCTGCTTCAGCCGCCCAAAGTGCTAGCATTTCAGGTGTAAGCTACCGTGCCTGGCCTATGTATGCATTTTTGAATTGACTTGTTGATATCTGGAACAAATCCTGCTGAGATTCTGATTGGGATTGTATTACATCTATAGGTCAGTTTTGGGGGAGAATTGACATTTTGACAATATTAATAATTTAAGATCGGCCAGGCGCAGTGTCTCACGCCTGTAATCCCAGCACTTTGGGAGGCCAAGGCAGGTGGATCACAAGGTCAAGAGATCAAGACCATCCTGGCCAACATGGTGAAACCCTGTCTCTACTAAAAATACAAAAACTTAGCCAGGAGTGTTGGCGGGGGCGCCTGTAGTCCCAGCTACTCGGGCGTCTGAGGCAGGAGAATCACTTGAACCCGAGAGATGGGGGTTGCAGTGAGCTGAGATCGCACCACTGCACTCCAGCCTGGTGACACAGCGAGACTCTGTCTCAAAACAAACAAACAAAAAAAACTCATAATAATTTAAGATCAGTCAAAGGTAAAAAAACAACCCACCAATACTGAACCTTCTAGTCCATGAAAACAGTGTAGCATACAGGTTCTGCACAAATTTTTTTAGATTTATACCTATTTCATAATTTTGCATGCTATTGTAAGTGGTGTTCATTTCCAGTTGTTGATTGCTAATGTAGAAATACAGCTGACTTTATATTGATCTTATGCCCTCAAGCCTTGAAAAATCCACTTATTAGTTCCAGGAACTTTTTTAGTGTATTCTTTAGGATTTTCTATGCAGACAGTCATGGTGTTTGCAAACAGAGTTTTACTTCTTTCTCATCTGTATGCCTTTTCCTTCTTTTTCTTATTTCATTGCCCCAGCTCAGGCCTCCAGGACGATGTTGAGTAGGAGTGGTGAGAGCAGACATCCTCAGCTTGTCCCTGATATTAAGGGAATACAGTTTGGCCTTCACCATTAAGTATGATGCTAGTTTAGGTTTTCCATGGATGTCTTTTACCAGGTTTAGGAAGTTCAAATTGCTGAGATTGGATGTTGAATGTTGTCACTTGCTTTTTCTATATCTATAAAGCTAAAAAGATTTGTAGCCTTTTGGCTGTATCTTTTTATTTACTTTCTAGTAGTTACTCTAGGGATCCCTACTGGGTTACTAGTAGGGTTAATAATATGCATGCCTGACCATTTATAGTCCGGAGTTAATGTTTTACCGATTAGTGTATATAGGTCTCTTTACCTTCTTTTTGTGTTATGGTTATATTTATAACATATAAACTACATACATTGAAACATATAATCTACATACTATTAGTGGTGTTTTAACATTTACTTTCTTTTTTTTTTACTTCGTTTTATTATTATTATTATTATACTTTAAGTTCTAGGGTACATTTACTTTCTATATTCTTACATACTTTAAAGAACTTAAGAGAACAAAAATGTCTTTTATGTCTACCCAAAATGTCATCGTTTCTTTTGCTGTCTATTTCTTTTTTTTTTTTTTTTCTGAGACGGAGTCTCGCTCTGTCGCCCAGGCTGGAGTGCAGTGGCGCGATGTTGGCTCACTGCAAGCTCCGCCTCCTGGGTTCCCGCCATTCTCCTGCCTCAGCCTCCTGAGTAGCTGGGACTACAGGCACCCGCCACCTCGCCCGGCTAGTTTTTTGTATTTTTCAGTAGAGACGGGATTTCCCCGTGTTAGCCAGGATGGTCTCGATCTCCTGACCTCGTGATCCACCCGTCTTGGCCTCCCAAAGTGCTGGGATTACAGGCTTGAGCCACCGCTCCCGGCCTGCTGTCTATTTCTGAAGTGCCCTGTGTCCTGTTTATCATTTACTTCACCAGGAAGAACTTCCTTTGGCACTTTTCTGAGAACAGGTCTGCTGGCTACAAATTCTCTTATTTTCATTTAGCCGAGAATGTCATTATTTTCTTTCATTCCTGAAGGATAATTTCCCTGGATTGATTGATCTTTTCCTTCAGAACTTTAAAGATGTCATTTCAGTGACTTCTGGCTGTCACAGTTTTTGGTTAGAAATCTGTGATCAGGCTAGATGCAGTAGATCACGCCTGTAATCTCAGCCCTTTGGGAGGCTCAGACAGGAAGATCACTTGAGGCCAGGAGTTTGAGACCAGCCTGGTCTTCATTGTGAGACTATCTCTATATTTTGAAAAATAATTAATTAAAAAAAAATTTTAAATCTGCTATCACCCTAACCCTAATGTGTCATTTTCCTCTGGCTGCTTTCAAGACTTTTTTTTATCCCCTCTGTACTCTCACTGCTTCACTTCACTAGCCTAAAAAATTTTTTAGGCCGGGTGCGATGTCTCACACCTGTAATCCCAGCACTTTGGGAGGCCGAGGCAGGCGGATCACAAGGTCAGGAGATCGAGACCATCCTGGCTAACACGGTGAAACCCCGTCTCTACTAAAAAAATACAAAAAAAGAAATGAGCCGGGCGTGGTGCTGGTTGCCTGTAGTCCCAGCTACTCGGGAGGCTGAAGCAGGAGAATGGCGTGAACCCGGGAGGCGGAGCTTGCAGTGAGCCGAGATCACGCCACTGCACTCCCACCTGGATGACAGAGCGAGACTCCATCTCAAAAAAAAAAAAATTAAAATTAAATTTAAAAAAGATTCTTTAAGTCTTTGGTCTTCAATAATTTGATAATGATATGTTTCAGCTTTTTTTCCCCAGTTTGTCTTTGCTGAGCTTCTTGATTATGTAGATTTATGTTTCTTACTACATTTGTAAAGTTTTCACCTATTTTTGAAATATTTTTTCTGTCCCAATCTCTTTCTCCTCCTTTTCTTCAGCTTCCAAAAATACAACTGGTAAACCTCTGATACTGCTGTACAGATCTTTGAGGCTCTGTTCCTTTTCTAAAAAATTGTAGTTCAAATGGAGTAATTTCTCTTTTTTTTTCCTTTCTCTTTTTTTAATAGAGACAGGGTTTCACTCTGTTGCCCAAGCTGAAGTGCGGTGGCGCCATCAGGCTCACTGCAGCCTCAAAGTCTAATGAGATGATTTCTGTTGATCTGTTTGTATACGCACAGATTGTTCTGGCATCTTCCGTTATCAAGCCTACCAGTGAATTTTTCATTTCGGGTATTTTTCAGTTCTAAAGTTTCCATTTGGTTGTTATAACTCTGCTCTTTTCTGAGAACTTGTATTATTCCATTCATTTCAGGAATGTTTACCTTTCCCCCCAGTTGTTACAATAGTTAGAATCTTGATAATTTTAACATCTGGGGTATCATGGGCTTGGCACCTGTTGATTATCTTTTCCCTGGAGAATGAGTCATATTTTCCTGATCTGGGTAATTGTAGATTGTATCCTGGGCATTTGAGTATTATATTGTTTAGACTCTGGGTCCTGTTAAACTCTGGTTTGTGTTTTAGGAGGCTGTCAATCCAATTAGGTTCAGACTTCAAGTCAGTCTTGCCTTCCGGGGCAAGGATTTCAGTGTTATTTGGTTTTGAAACCGTTGCCCTGCCACTCTGGGTGTTTGCATGTGGGGCTGGACTGGTGGCGTAACTCTCTCCCTTCTCATTCGGGGTCTTTGCTCTTCTGGGTCTGCTCCATGCTTGCTGTTTTGGTGCTGTTCTGCACATAAATAGCTCAGGTGAATCTAGAATTTGTGTTGGTTGATATTCAAATTTGGAGGAGTCCCCTTCTGTAGCTCTTCTCTCTGGAACTTCCCTACTCTCTGGCCCACATGATACCCCTCTTTGGGTCCTCTAGCCACAAGTTCCCGATTGTCTCTCAAAGGTTTGCCTGCCGGCTTGTGTATGGTTGTTACTAGAGCTGTCCTTGGAGCACAGCAGGGAAAGTAGAAAAGGGAAAAGGAAAAAGGACTCTTCGGCACTGTGGACAGCGAGGGCTTCCAGGCTACGCCTGCTGCTGGTCCCCGCCTGGGGGGCTGCCCTTGAGTTGTGAGCTCCTCCTGGGTCTCCAGCCTTTCTCAGTCTCCTGGCCGGAAAGATTGGATTTCTCCTGGAGTTGGAGCTGCCTGTGGGGCCACCACAGCTGCACCAGGATTGAGGCCCTGAGACAAAAGAGGGGAAAAAACCCCAAGAAACTCACATCCATCCTCCACTCCAGATGGTTCTCAGGTTTTGTTTCCCTCCCAGACCACCTGCTTTTGTTTGCTTTTCAGAGTCCTCAGGTATTTTTGTGTTTTTTGTCTGGGGATTCTTTTTTTTTTTTTTTGAGATGGAGTCTCACTCTTGTCACCCAGGCTGGATGGAGTGCAGTGGCACAGTCTCGGCTCACTGCAACTGCTGCCTCCTGGGTTCAAGCGATTCTCCTGTCTCGGCCTCCTGAGTAGCTGGGATTACAGGCGCATGCCACCACGCCCGGCTAATTTTGTATTTTTAGTAGAGACAAGGTTTCTCCATGTTGGCCAGGCTGGTCTCCAACTCCTGACCTCAGGTGATCCGTCACCTCAGCCTCCCAAAGTGCTGCGATTACAGGCATGAGTCACCGCGCCCAGCTGTCTGGAAGTTTTTCATTGTAATATGTGGAGAGAGAAAAGCTTTTGTGGGCTTCCTTCATCTTCTCCTGTAGCAGCAGTGCTAACAGTTGATTTGTAAGGCCTCTTTTCAGCTCTTTGTCTGGGCTGATGTATTGCTTCCTAAGTCTAACATCTTTTCTACTATAAGTATGGACAAATACTGTTCAAAAAACCTACAAATATATAGGCATTGTCTTGCAAGCCGATTCATGATTGGCCGTGATCTATATAAATTTAAAGCAGACTGTAGAATTCAAGAAAGATTAATTTTAATTCCCTTTTTTCCATTAGTGATCCTAAAATCAAGGATTTTAAAAAATCTTTTAAAAAGACTTTCTAAACCTTTTAACTTCAACCCTGTGATTAATCGCTTGGTTCCATGACTCTGCCAAGAGCAAACGCTACAGGCAGTGTTGTTGTCCAACAGCCAGTAGAGGGAGCGGCAGGCTTCTTCACTGCGGCTGGGCCTGGCTCCTCCTCTGGGAACTTGCAGCCCTTGTTATATTTGTGAGCACAACACATCCAGTTATACTCTTGTAGTTATTTTTAAATGTACAATTAAATTATTGTTGACTCTAGTCACCCTGTTGGACTATCAAATACTGGATCTTATTGATTCTTTCTATTTTTTCATAGTCATTAACCACATGCACTTCCCCCTGCCTCGCCCACCCCACTGCCCGTCCCCGCCTCTGGTCTGCTACTCTCTGGTCCTTCTCCTCTGTCTGTCTCCAGAAAGCACGGACTTCTTGGTTACAGCCTGTAGTGGTAGCTGAGATTTTGAGGCCTGGGTGAAGACGTCAGTAGGAGGGTCAGAGGATGAAAGTCAGCACCATGAGAGTGCCTAAACCTTGCTGAAGAAGAGAAAATCCAGGAGATGAAGAAGGGAGAGTTGGAAGGATCAGAAAAGAATTGAGAAAGGTGTCATGGAAGCCCTGAAGGCAGGCAGTTTCAAGGAGGGAATGATCAGCAGTGTCACATGTCACCAACAGGATGGAGTGGGACTGAGGAGCAGCCACTATGTGTGGAGGACACCAGGCCCTTGAAGCAAGAACAGTTTTGGTGATCACTGGGGCAAGAGCTAGGGTGTGGGGAGTTGAGAAGCAAGGGGAGAAAGTAGACACAATGAAAGAGGCTTGGTTCTGAAGCCAGCGGGGAATGTTTGTGTCCCAACCCCCTTAACTCCCCCAATACCCCAGACTGGAGTGTGCAGTGTGTGGGGGCCTGCCGTGACCACAGCAGTGCTCAGCTCCTTGGATGTAGGACAGGGAACTTGCTTGGTGGTTCGACCTCGAGCTGGAGTTTTTCAGGGAGCGGTTGTGAATGTCGTTGCTGATCTTAATTCTGGTCGTCTCATTACCAGATCCCCTGCAGCTTTTAGTCCTTGCAGTCCCTCTTCTCCCTCTTCACGTGGAGACCTCTCAGATGGGAACTCATCTCCTTTCTAATTGGCTGCTGCTTTCCCCTCACCATGGTCTCGGTGGAACATGAGACCCTTTGCTGGAGATTTGGGCAGCAGTTTCTGAGGTTCTTTACTCTTCCCTCCTGGAATTTCAGCCTCTCCACATGTTTGTCTCCCCAGCTGGTGGCCATTCTCTACTTTCCTTCCAGACCCTCCCTACTTCGGCTGGAGTTGGTTTTTTACTTCTGTGTTATCAAGAGGCTGTTTCCTCCACAGTCATTCCTCAGTCCCGAGAGTCCAGTTGTCAGCACAGCTGTCATTCCACTGAACTGCACAGGCCACTGATGACCTCTTGGTTGGCAAATCCAGTGACTTCTACGTTGACACAGTCTACCTATCTTTCTCGCTCTGTCGCCCAGGCTGGAGTGCAGTGGTGTGATCATAGCTCACTGCAGCCTCAGACTCCTGGGCTCAAGCAATCCTGCCTCAGCCTCCTGAGTGGCTAGGACTACAGGTGTATGCCACCATGCTTGACTAATTGTTTTATTTTTATTTTTTGTAGAGACAGAGTCTCAGTTTGTTGCCCAGGCTGTTTTTGAACTCGTAGCCTCAACTGATCCTCCTACTTTAGCCTCCCAAAGTGTTGGGATTACAGATGTGAGCCACCGCGTCTGGCTTCTGGCCCCTTAAATGGAGGCGCTTTATGGTGTTCTGTCCTGGTTCACTCGTTCCACAGTTGGTCTCTGGAGCATAATATCCACTCCATGGTTTCATGTAACTCCTTGCAAATAAAGCTAGTGCTGGTTTTTTTCCTTTAGTTCTAGACCAAACTAGACACACTTTTTGACAGAAGCCTCTTCAGAGTTATAAAGGTACTACAAACTCAAATTTCATTTTAAATAATGTATTTTTTTTCTAAACAACCTAACCTTGACTCTCTCTATTCCCTCACTCCTCCTCCCCCACCCCACCCAATCTAGGCAGTTGTAAAGTACTGTTGACTTTACCTAAGGGTGATGGGAAGCATTTCACATGTGCTTACTGGCATGCCTGTTGCTGCTGGCCAACTTTATAACTGCACTGTCTACCTCCATTTTTTGTGGGTCTTCCAGAATCACTGGCAGCACCAGCCAGAGCATGCCCCTCTTCCTTGGTTGCTCTCCTGTACTGACCAAGTCACACCCAGCTTTTTGATAGAGCCCTTTTTGATCTTATCCCAAATGACTCTTTCACCCCATGTCTCACCCCTCTTTAGCTGTTTCCTAAAACTCCGGGAGCTTTCTTTCCTGTGGGCATGTCCTTGTGTTGTTCCTGCCCTGGCTGGCTGTCCCTCCCATCCCTTTTGTGTTGAAAAGCCATCAGGGGCCAGGCGCGGTGGCTCAAGCCTGTAATCCCAGCACTTTGGGAGGCCGAGGCGGGTGGATCACGAGGTCAGGAGATTGAGACCATCCTGGCTAACATGGTGAAACCCCGTCTCTACTAAAAAAAAATACAAAAAACTAGCCGGGCGTGGTGGTGGGCGCCTGTAGTCCCAGCTACTCGGAGGCTGAGGCAGGAGAATGGCGTGAACCTGGGAGGCGGAGCTTGCAGTGAGCCGAGATCGCGCCACTGCACTCCAGCCTGGGTGACACAGCGCGAGACTCCGTCTCAAAAAAAAAAAAGAAAAGCCATCAGGGTCTAGTGCAAGTGTCATCTCTGTGGAGTCTCCCTTCTTGAGTCTAGAGTAAATGTTTGGGGGATTACAAGCAGTAGAACTTGACTAGAGCTGTCCTAACAATGACTGCCATTTATGGAGAAATTATTGTGGGACAGATTGCATTATGACGCTTTCCATCCATTATCACATGTACACTAGAAGCAGATGGCCAAGAACAGGAGCTTTTCTGCCATTTACTAGCTTTGCAACTGTGGACAAGTTAATTACTATCTCAGTGTCAGTGAAATCTGAGGATTCAATGTACTTCCACATGGAAAACAAGCAATAAATGGTAGCGGTGGCCTCTGGGAAGATCATCCCTCTTCATCCTCTCATAAGATAGTAAGTACTGTTATCGTTCCTATTTCATAGATGAGGAAACTGAGGCTCAGGGAGAGTGGGTAATTGTTCTGCTTCCCCCAACACATGGCTGCAGGAGTCGTGGCTTCTTCATGTTTTCACTCCAGAAGGTCTTTAACGCAATAAATACTTACTGAGCTGATTGGAAAGATGGATCTGCAGCCCCAGAGTCAAATTGAGAGAGAAATATAGAAGTTGTCACCTGCAGGGGGGTGGTCATTGCAGTTGTTTGATCTCCTCGAAGTTCTGTAGTCTTTCAGCATCCACACAATTCAGCCCCCCTTTCAGCAATGAGCTGTGTCTTTCTTTGAGGCAGATGATCACTATATCTAACTGTCACTCAGATCTTTTGTTGTGAAAATTTGCATGTATTTGCCTTCTTTCTCCAGCTGGGTTAAGTGCTTTCAGGGCAGAGGGATTGTACCTTGTATTTCTGTGTATTAACTCCCACCTCTTTTTTTTTTTTTTTGAGACGGAGTCTCGCTCTGTCGCCCAGGCTGGAGTGCAGTGGCAGGATCTCAGCTCACTGCAAGCTCCGCTTTCCGGGTTCACGCCATTTTCCTGCCTCAGCCTCCTGAGTAGCTGGGACTACAGGCGCCCGCCACCTCGCCCGGCTAGTTTTTTGTATTTTTTAGTAGAGACGGGGTTTCACCGTGTTAGCCAGGATGGTCTCCATCTCCTGACCTCGTGATCCACCCGTCTCGGCCTCCCAAAGTGCTGGGATTACAGGCTTGAGCCACCGCGCCCGGCCAACTCCCACGTCTTTTAGTCCCTCTTTACTAAGATAATAGGTCAAATCTGGGAAATATTAATCTCAAAAAGGAATTCACCCATTTCTAAGAGATGACCACACAAGATGATTTTGTGTGTTTCAATTTTTTAGTTTTAGAGATAGGGTGTGGCTCTGGGACCCAGGCTGGAGTACAGGCTAAAGCGATCCTCCTGCCTCACCCCCTTGTCCTCTGCCTTCCGTAGCTGGGACTGCAGGTAGCTGGGACTACAGGCACAACCCACCATGCCCAGCTAATTTATTTTAATTTTTTGGTAAGGTCTTTTAATGTTGCCCAGGCTGATCGGAAATGCCTGGCCTCAAGGGATCCTCCCACTTGGCCTCCCAAAGTGCTGGGATTATAGGCATGAGCCACCACACCTGGCCCAAGGTGATTTTGTTAGTTGGTACTTTCTGTAATTTGGATGAAGAAAGCATTATTTTCTTCACATTTTCCAGATAGAAATTACCATCCTGGGCCGGGCGCGGTGGCTCATGCCTGTAATCCTACCACTTTGGGAGGTCAAGGTGAGTGGATCACTTGAGATCGGGAGTTCGAGACCAGCCTGGCCAACATGATGAAACCCCGTCTCTACTAAAAACATACAAAAAATTAACTGGGCATGGTTGTGGGCACCTGTGATCCCAGTTACTTGGGAGGCTGAGGCAGGAGAATCGCCTGAACCCTGGAAGTGGAGGCTACAGTGAGTCAAGATCGTGCCACTGCAAACCAGCCTGGGCAATAAGAGCGAAACTCCATCTCAAAAAAAAAAAGGAAAAAGAAAATGACCCTCCTGTTTTTAAAATGGTACATGCACTGCTGCTTTGTTTCCTACAATCACACCTCTGATACCCATTCGTACCCTGAGCTGGGAGTCACTCACACACACGTTCCTATTCCCATTCTCGGTTTACAGTTGAAGGAACTGAGAGCCACACTCCAGTGGTTTTCCCATTTTTTATCTGACAAAGTATTCTCTGTGCAGCTCAGTCAGGACTCAGGACTTAGGGCTATGCGAGTTCTCAACGCTGTACTTTCCCTCCACAGAGCTGAGAAGCTCCAGCTGCTGAACCACCGGCCTGTGACCGCCGTGGAGATCCAGCTGGTGAGCCAAGGGCGCCTGCGCTGGGGAGGCTGCTGTGGGTCTGAGATGTAGAAAGGCTGTGGTGGACAAGCTAGGAACTGTTGTTTTTTTTTGAAGAAGCTGCCCAACCACCCCATTTTTTAAGGAAAAGGAGACCTTGCCAGTTTGATCCTAGTTAATGTGGACTTAGGGACCGTAAAACACTGGAGGAGATTTCATTCCTCCCCTAGGATTTTGGCTGATGACTTGGCGGCTCTCTGTCTCCCCTGATGTCCAGGCCATTCTGGCCGTTGCTTCCCTGTAGGGGTTGTTGCCAACCAGATGTTGCATAAAAACATGAAACTCAGCATGTCTCTGGTGAACATTCTCTGCCCCCACGCCCACCCTTCACCCCACTCTTGCTTCCTCTCCTTCTGGGTGAGGGGAGCATGTGTGCGCTGTCCCACCGGCTCCCTTCCTTGCTCATCTCCTGGCCTAGCCTCCCATGCTGGAAACCTGCAAGCCATTCTCTTCCTTTCATCTCATAGTCACAGAGTCCCCAAGTTCTGTTGCTTTTGTCTTCTGTTCTTGCTTCTCTCCGTCCTGTACTGCGTTGATTTCTTTTTTTTTTTTTTGAGACGGAGTCTCGCTCTGTCACCCAGGCTGGAGTACAGTGGCCGGATCTCAGCTCACTGCAAGCTCTGTCTCCCAGGTTTATGCCATTCTCCTGCCTCAGCCTCCCGAGTAGCTGGGACTACAGGCGCCCGCCACCTCACCCGGCTAGTTTTGTTTTGTATTTTTAGTAGAGACGGGGTTTCACCGTGTTAGCCAGGATGGTCTCGATCTCCTGACCTCGTGATCCGCCCGTCTCGGCCTCCCAAAGTGCTGGGATTACAGGCTTGAGCCACCGCGCCCGGCCTGTACTGCGTTGATTTCTGCATTATTTCTCTACACGGCTCTTGTGGTTGTCCTCTCCCCATTCTCCCTGGCTCCCCAAGTCCATCTCCCACATCACCGTCAGAGATCACATCTAAAATGATGAATGTGATCCCGTTTCCCTGCATGAAACCATTTATTTAGTGCACCCTCATCACTTACGGAGTCCGCTTTGCACTGAGAGCATAGGCTTTGGAACAGGAGGAGGCAGCCAGAGTAGAGGGCCTGCGATGGGGTATTGGGCCTGGGAAATGATCCAAGGAGATACCCAGGCCACCACTGGGCACATTGTAGCCACTGCCTTCTTATTACAGGGCAGAGAGCATCAGTACGTGACAAGTGTCAAGCAGGCCATCTAACTGCCAGTTTAAAAAAAAAAAAAAAAGAAACTGTTCATTGTCTTTCTAGGATTGTTTTTGTCCTTCAGAATGTACCCAAAATTAAATTAGAACAGTTCCTTCCATGAAGGGTGCCTTTCTCTGGGAACCCGCCTGTAGCCTAAATAGAAACCCCTTTCTCATGTGTCCTGATTATTTTCATGCTTTACGCTGTGTTGGAGTTTCAACTTAGAGCTTAGAGGAGAGAAAAAACAAACAGAACAGCAAGAAACAAATCCCTGTCCCTCTGGGTTAAAGATCACATGTCATGTCTCCTCCAGCTTTAATCAGCAACATATGTTACCCATGGCTTAATGACAGGCAGAGAGAAGAGATGAGGATTAGCGTGACCTCAGCCAGAGCCTGTGGAAAGTGCTGTCATTACTTGGGGGAAAATTCGCTGCTATTGAGAATGCCTGGGGTGGGCTGGGCGCAGTGGCTCATGCCTGTAATGCCAGCACTTTGGGAGGCCAAGGTGGGCGGGTCACCTGAGGTCAGGAGTTCAAAACCAGCCTGGCTCAAGTGGTGAAACCCCATCTCTCCTAAAAGTACAAAAATTAGCTGGGCATGGTGGCACACACCTGTAATCCCAGCTACTCGGGAGACTGAGGCAGAATCACTTGAACCCGGGAGGCCAAGGTTGCAGTGAGCTGAGATCGCACCACTGTACTCCAGCCTGGGTGACAGAGTGAGACTCCATCTCAAAAAAAAGAGTTCGTGGGGTGTGCCAGACCTTGGTCCTGGCGCCAGTGATTGTCTGTCACTTTGAATGCCCTCCCCACAGTCTTGGAAGGGGGCAAGTGTCCTCTCCATTTTAGCCCAGAGGGCTGGTGAGTGGCTGATTGAGACCTTCTGATTCAGAAGCTTTACTTTGCTCCTCCAAGCTAGGTACTCGTGCTTGATAAGACGAAAGATGTGTGTGACATCTCCTAAGATGGTTTCCTTCTCCTTTCTACAAAGTATGTAGGCCTTGGTAGAAAGTGCTGTTTCTCAGCAGTTGAACCATTTTACACCCAGATTCTTCCCACTCTGGAATTTGGCTACAAAAGGTAGCAAATTGTTTACCAAGGTTTGTAGCAGTATCTCTTCTCACCAGAGAGTGAATAAGAAATGAAAGCTTTGACTGAACATGGTGGCTCACGCCTGTAATCCCAGCACTTTGGGAGGCCAAGGTGGGAGGATTGCTTGAGACCAGGAATTCAAAACCAGCCTGGGCAACATAGTAAGGCCCCATCTCTACGAAAAGTTAAAAAAAATTAGCCAGGTGTGGTGGCGCACACCTGTGGTCCCAGCTATTCAGGAGACTAAGGTGAGAGGATTGCTTGAGCCCAGAATTTCAAGGCTGCAATTAGCTATGATAGTGCCACTGTACTCCAGCCTGGGTGACCGAGCAAGACCCTGTCTTTAAAAAAAAAAAAAAAAAAAGCAAATGGCCAGGCACAGTGGCTCACACCTGTAATCCCAGTACTTTGGGAGGCTGAGGTGGGTGGATCACCTGAGGTCAGGAGTTTGTGACCAGCTTGGCCAACATGGCCCCGTCTCTACTAAATACACAAAAATTAACTGGGTGTGGTGGCATGAGCCTGTAATCCCAGCTACTCGGGAGGCTGAGGCAGAGAATCGCTTGAACCTGGGAGGTGGCAGTTGTAGTGAGCCGAGATTGCGCTACTGCGCTCCAACCTGGGTGACAAGAGCGAAACTCCATCTCAAGGAAACAAAAAGAAATAAAGGTTTCACTTACAGTGGAAAGCGCAAAGGACTTGAGTGAGAAGTTCCCTGTATCAACACTAGAGCCATTTTTTCTCCCTGGGTCCAGAAAACAGTCCCAGTGTTCGACATTTATTACCATTCACTTGGGAGCCAGGTGTCTTTTGGAGGCTGAAACCTCACCTCTTCAGTTACGCCTGAGCCGTGATTTGCCGTGGCCCTCTGATGACTGCCTGCTGACTCAGAGACTCAGGAAATGAGGTGGCCACCCGGCTTAGGACTTGTCGTGCCCAGTTGTGTATTGATTTGGAATGATTTGTGAGCCCTCTGGGCTGAGGTCAGTGAATCCTGTGACCTCACAGGCCACTGTCCTGAACAGCACTACCATCTAGGCCTGTTAGTAATTTCGTGATTATGAAGTCTGGACTCATATAGAGTGTTATTGCTTGTAAAACACTGTTACATATGTTCTCCTTTTGTCCTTGCTGTAGGCGTTACTTTCATTTTACATTAGAGAAAATTGAAATTTAGAAAGCCAGGTTTAGTAAACTGTTCTGGATCAAATATTTAATAGTGTACGTTGTTGCTCTCAGATCTTTGACTCATTTTGAGGAAAGTAGGACATTAGGTTTGGCAACTTCGAGTTGCCATTTTTGGAGATCAGCAACCCAGTTTGATGCTCCTGGGACTGAGATAATGAAAGTTTATCATTTGTGTTAACTCAGCTGTCGATACTTCAGACTTTTACATTTATTTGTCCTTATGTTCTGAACTACCTGAAATGATTGGTATCTGAGAACCTTGAGATGGTGCTTTGAACTTTACTCTTGGAATGTTTCTCCTCTGTTGGAAAGAAAAGGTGAAGGGTCAGGCACAGTGATTCATGCCTGTAATCCCAGCACTTTGGCAGGCTAATGTGGGAGGATCGCTTGAGCCCAGGAGTTCAAGACCAGCCTGGGCAACCCCATCTCTACAAAAAATAATAAAAAATAATTAGCTGGACATGGTGCCACATAGCTATAGTCCCAGCTACTCAGGAGGCTGAGGCAGGAGGATTGCTTGAGCCCAGGAGTTTGAGGCTGCAGTGACGATTGCGCCAGTATGCTACAGCCTGAGTGACAGTGTAAGACCCACTCTCTTTGGGAAAAGAAAAGGCGGGGGTGAGGGATAATGTAGGCATTGTCATTTACGCTAGTGATCCAAGAGGTGCTAGTGTTTTATTTCTGAAAGTTTCTTTTTGTTTATATTTCATTTAGTTTAATGCAGTGTAGGGTTTCTTCCTGTGACTGGGAACCTTAGGTTGAAAAACAAAAGGTCCTGACTATAATTAACCCTGAGGATTGGATGTTGATAAAAGGTTCGGCTGTTAGTGAATTTAGCAAAGTTTTTTTCTGCTCATTCTTTCCTCAAACGGAGATCATCTTTTCTCTGGGTTAAATAACCAAATCTTGGCTATTTTCCTCCTTTCTCTGCTTTATTCTTTGGGGGCAGTACATGTTAGATTACTGCTTTGTATAGACTGTAACTTTGCATGTCTAATTTTAAACATGGCTTTTTGGCCGGGCATGGTGTCTAACTCCTATAATCCCAGCACTTTGGGAGGCCGAGGCTAGTGGATCGCCTGAGGTCAGGAGTTCAAGACCAGACTAACCAACATGGAGAAACCCTGTCTCTACTAAAAATACAAAACTATCTGGGCGTGGTGGTGCATGCCTGTAATTCCAGCTACTAGGGAGCTGAGATCACCCCATTGCACTCCAGCCTGGGCAACAAGAGTTAAACTGTCTCAAAAAAAAAAGGGGGGCGGGGGTTGAAGATTGTTTCTTTCTCCCAAGAGAATTTACATTTTCCTGAGCCATGGAATCTTTAGAAAATGGTCATTTTATTTCACAGCGTCATAGGGAGTAGCCCCCATTGATTCGCTCAGGATCCCCCCGCCCCATCCTGGGACACCAGAATTATTATCTAGTTGCAGAAACACTTTTGGGCTGAAGTGAGTGGAGAGACCAGGGTTTTGCCAGGAGTTCGTGGTGTGACCTTGGGCATGTCACATGACTTCCTGAACTGTGCTGTTGTCTGTAAAGTGAGGTGGTCAGACTGGGATCCTCTCCAGGATTGCAGGCCTGTCCTATTACCTTGTTTTACTTCAGTCTGCCAGGATTTCTTTCTGGAACTCCCTGTGGTTCCATTTGCCGAATTTCAGAGATTGCTGTGGGGAATGCTGTGGAATAGGACCTGGCCACCTTGAGCTGAGAAAGGTGTTTGTGATCGATGGTTGATGCCACCAAGCAAACAGGGTTAAGTAACTTGACTGCCTGCATGCTGCTTTTAAAAAGGCAGCTGACGACCTAATTCTGCTTAGAATTAGGGGCTCAGGCTGTGGGTATCATCTCTAGATTCAGATTTCTGGGACCACATCAGAAACCAGGTTTTGCGTGGACCTTTGATGGGCAGTGTGGTGTGGAGTGTGGGAGACTGTGGGTTTTAGACTGGGCAGGCCTGGCTGGGGATTCCAGTTCTACCTCTTGGCAGCATTGCTGAGAGGATGAAAGGAAATGCTGGACGGGAAGTGCAAGATGCAGCTCCAGGCACACGGGAGGCCTCCCCGCAGGGCTGTTGCTAGTGGGAGTGAGGATTAGAAGAAGGCTCCAGCCGGGCGCGGTGGCTCAAGCCTGTAATCCCAGCACTTTGGGAGGCCGAGACGGGCGGATCACGAGATCAGGAGATCGAGACCATCCTGGCTAACACAGTGAAACCCTGTCTCTACTAAAAAAATACAAAAAACTAGCCGGGCGTGGCGGCGGACGCTTGTAGTCCCAGCTACTCCAGAGGCTGAGGCAGGAGAATGGTGTGAACCCGGGAGGCGGAGCTTGCAGTGAGCTGAGATCCGGCCACTGCACTCCAGCCTGGGCGACAAAGCGAGACTCTGTCTCAAAAAAAAAAAAAAAAAAAAAGAAGGCTCCAAACCATTTGGCACACAGTGGGCATCATCAACGATGTTGATGTTCATTAAATTACAGCTGTGTGCCGGGCACGGTGGCTCACACTGTAATCCCAGCATTTTGGGAGGCCAAGGCGGGTGGATCACGAGGTCAAGATATTGAGACCATCCTGGCTAACATGGTGAAACCCCGTCTCTACTAAAAATACAAACAGTTAACTGGGTGTGGTGGCTCGCGCCTGTAGTCCCAGCTACTCGGGAGACTGAGGCTGGAGAATTGCTGGAACCCGAGAGGCGGAGGTTGCAGTGAGCCAAGATCGCGCCACTGCACTCCAGCCTGGCATAGAGCAAGACTCCATCCCAAAAAAAAAAAAAAAAAATTACAGATGTGCTTGTGAAATATAAAAGTACATAAAGTGCCATATAACTTCTCAGAGATGCATATGCAACCTGTTGACTTCTCTCTGTGCGTGTGGTTGTATAACTGTTAGCGTTTTCCTTTTTTTTTTTTTTTTTTTGAGAGTTGATCTTGCTCTGTCACCCAGGTTGGAGTGCTTGGCTCAACCTGGGCTCAAGTGATCCTCCTACTTCAGACCCCCGAGTAGCTGGGACTACTGGCACACACCACCATGCCTGGCTGATTATTATTATTATTTTTTTTAAGAGATGGGGTTCCTCTATGCTGCCCAGGCCGGGAGTTTTCCTTTTCTTTAAAGAAAAATGCTATCCTACAACTCAGTTTTTACTGACCCATTTTGATCAGTCGCATTGGCTCAGTCCAGGATGTGAGTTGGCTCCACCCCTTCCATCTGGAAGATGGAGAGGACTCACGAGGACCCAGGCCCTGAGATCTGTGTGCCAGGAGGCCGGGCTGAGACTGTGAGCACAGTGGGCAGGGCTGCCCAGGACTGTGAGTTTCATTTGTAACCCTGGAGGATTTTCTTTCCTTCTGCAGATGGTGGAAGAGAGTGAAGAGCGGCTCACGGAGGAGCAGATTGAAGCTCTTCTCCACACCGTCACCAGCATTCTGCCTGCAGGGCCAGAGGCTGAGCAGAAGAAGAAGACCAACAGCGACGTGGCAATGGACGAAGAGGACCCAGCGTAGAAGAGCACAACTGGCCCTGGCATTTCATGAAGTCAGAAGGCCCAGCAGCCGTTTCCTGGATGTTGAGAGGATTGTTTATTTGATTATACCCTCTATCCCGGCAGGCCTGGCTGGCTTCGTGGTTAGTTGGGTACATCACAAAAATAAGCTAAAAAGAAATATTTGTGCCTTGGGGAGAAAAAACATGGTGAAGACAGGCTGAGGTTGTCAGGGCAGAGAGCTGAAGGTGGGGACAGTGACCGTGGACCCCTCTGTGCTTGAAAGATTTCCTCCACAGCCTTTGCCCCAGTTGTGGGGAGGTCTCTATACACAGTGGGGAAAATGCTTGTGTCTTCTTTGGTGGGCCATGTCCTAATTAGTTTCATCTGCTTCCCTGGGAACTTACTAAACAGGGGCTCAGAGCACTGTTGGGAATCTGGTTAGAACCCCAGAGAGTTACTCTAAGTTAAAATGAGTCACTGACCTTGGCTCACCTTAGAGGAATTTCCTCGAGAACAACAGAGATAAGAAAAGAACCGGCCTGGCCAATCCTTCAACAGCTCTAGAGCCCCTTTTCTCTGCTGGCAGGGGCTTTGTTTACCAGCTCACTGTTTAGGCTAAATGTTAGGGACCAGATCACTGCAGTTGAAAACAGGCACTCCAGGCTTAGTGACAGTGGCAGCAGAAACAGTGTTGGCTGCCTTCCTGACCACCCCACTTTCCTGCCCTGAGACAGCAGCCCAGGGCAGGTGCTTCATATTGAGACCAGGTGAGCCTCATTTGCACAACAGTCAAATTGTTTGCTCCTTTAAAAAGGACACAATTAGCCTGGCCCGGTGGCTTATGCTTATAATCCCAGCACTTTGGGAGGCCAAGGCAGGAGGATCACCTGAGGTCAGGAGTTTGAGACCAGCCTGACCAACATGGAGAAACCCTATCTCTACTAAAAAAAAATACAAACTTAGCCGGGCATGATGGTGCATGCCTGTAATCGCAGCTATTCGGGAGGCAGAGGCAGGAGAATCACTTGAACCCGGGAGGCGGAGGTTGCAGTGAGCTGAGATTGCACTATTGCACTCCAGCCTGGGCAACAAGAGGGAAACTTCATCTCAAAAAAAAATAAGTAAGATTATTACCATGTGAAAGCCTTTTTAATATTCAGGAATTCAGGATTTGGAAAGTGTAGTTGCCCCAGGCATGTGGTTGTTGCCTTAGGTCCTGCGAATATTGCTGAAAATTGGATTTTCCACATTCACTGTCTTCCCTGTTTTAGGGAAGAAAATGATCGTAGACATTCGATTTTCCAAATTGGTAGTCTTTCATTTTCAATGCTAATGGGATTACTTCTCTTCCAACCCTCCTGCCCATCCATCCATCCCACTCCCCAGGCAATTGATTGCAGTTCCGTGCATCTTAACCTTACCATCTGAGATTCAGCTGAAATCTGTTTATAGGCAACATTGAAAGTACCAGATTAGGGTCAGGTGTGGTGGCCCACACCTGTAATCCCCAGCACTTTGGGAGGTGGAGGCGGGAGGATCATGAGGTCAGGAGTTCAAGACCAGCCTGGCCAACATAGTGAAACCCCTTTGCTACTAAAGATATAAAAAAATTAGCCGAGTGTGGTGGTGCATGCCTGTGATCCCAGCTACTCAGGAGGCTGAGGCAGGGGAATCGCTTGAACCCGGGAGGCAGAGGTTGCAGTGAGCCAAGATCGCACATTGTACTCCAGCCTGGCCAACAGGGCGAGACTCCATCTCAAAAAAATGAAAGTACCAGATTGTACTTGTAAATCTATCTAGGGTATTGGGAATTTTACTGGGAGCTGTTGATTTATTTCTCAGGGCATATGTGTGCTGTGTGCCGATCTGTCTCATTATTGTCTTTTTTTTTTTTTTTTGAGACAGTCTCGCTGTATCGCCCAGGAGTGCAGTGGCACGATCTCAGCTCACTGCAACCTCTCCCTCCCAGATTCAAGCGATTCTGGTGCCTCAGCCTCCTGAGTAGCTGGGACTACAGGCATGCGCCACTATACCCTGCTAATATCTATATTTTTTAGTAGAGATAGGGTTTTGCCATATTGGTCAGGCTGGTTGTAATGTCTCTTTTTAACACTGAATATGTTAGGTGGTTTTTCTTGATGGATTTAGGGTTAACCTAGTTAATAATAAATTGTTTCCAGGTAATTAACAAGTTTTGTCATCTTATAAATCTGAAGAGTTAATATTGTCATGGATACAAATAAAGTGAAATCTGACTGAAGCTAAAATGTGTGATTTTTTTCTTAAAAAACTGACTTTATTTAGATCTACATTTTTAATTGGATTTCAAGAAAAGTTTAAGTTTCTATATTTGAGACCTGAATTTAGCCTCAGTTTTTTGTTAAACCAGGTTCTGGAAGACTTAATTTTATAAGAAATGCACATATATTCCGTGTAATTTTCCTACCACATTAATAGTAAATGTTTCAGAAATAAAAATTGACCAGGCTCAGTGGCTCACGCCTGTAATCCCAGCACTTTGGGAGGCCAAGAGGGGTGGATCACGAGGTCAGGAATTCAAGACCAGCGTGGCCAACATGGCGAAACCCCGTCTCTACTAAAAATGCAAAAATTAGCCGGGCGTGGTGGCAGGTGCCTCTAATCCCAGCTACTTGGGAGGTTGAGGCAGGAGAATTGCTTGAATCAGGGAGGCGGAGGTTTCAGTGAGCCAAGATCGTGCCACTGTACTCCAGCCTGGGTAGCACAGTGAGACTCCGTCTCAAAAAAAAAAATTAAAACAACTGAATTCATGGAGGTAGAGATTTGAAGAATGGTTATCAGAGGCTAGGAAGGGTAGTGGGGGTTGGGAGGGATGGCTAATGGATACAACAATATAATTAGAAGGAATAAGATCTAGTATTTGATAGCACAACAGGGTGACTACAATCAACAATGATTTATTGTACTTTGTTTTTGTTTGTTTTTGAGACGATTTCATTCTGTCACCCAGGTTGGAGTGCAGTGGCAAAGTCTCAGCTCATGGCAGCCTCCTTCTGGGCTCAAGCAATCCTCCCACCTCAGCCTCCTGAGTAGCTGGGACCACAGGTGTGCGCCACCACACCAGGCTAATTTTTTGTATTTTTAGTAGAGACGGGGTTTTATCTCATTGCCCAAGCTGGTCTCAAACTCCTGAGCACAAGCAATACGCTTGCCTTGGCCACCCAAAGTGCTGGGATTACATGCGTGAGCTACTGTGCCCAGCCTCAAATTTAAAAATAAAGAGCCTAATTGCATTGTTTGTAACACAAAGAATAAATGCTTGAGGGGATGGATACCCCCTTTACTCTGTGATTACTATGCATTGCATGCCTGTATCAAAGTATCCCGTAAATATATACACCTACTATCTACCCACAAAAATTTAAAAAAAAAAATGGCCAGGCATGGTTGCTGATGCCTGTAATCCCAGAACTTTGGGAGGATGAGCTGGGTGGATCACCTGAGGTCAGGAGTTCGAGACCAGCCAGGCGAGCATGGTGAAACCCCATCTCTGCTAAAAATACAAAAATTATCCAGGTGCGGTGGTGGGCGCCTGTAGTCCCAGCTACTCAGAAGGCTGAGGCGCGAGAATCACTTGAACCCGGGTGGCGGAGGTTGCAGTGAATTGAAATAGCGCAACTGCACTCCAGCCTGGGTGACAAAGCGAGACTGTGTCTCAAAATATTAAAATTTAAAAATTTAAAAGTAAGAATAACTTAAAGTATAATTAGATTTTTTCGTTTATTTGTTTTTGTTTTTGAGACCGAGTCTCGCTCTGTCACCCAGGCTGGACTGTAGTGGTACCATCTCAGCTCACTGCAACCTCTGCTCCCAGGTTCTAAGCAACTCTTCCGCCTCAGCTCCAGAGTAGCTGGGATTACAGACATGCGCCATCATACCTGGCTTTTTTTTTTTTTTTTTTAAGTAGAGATGGGGTTTCACCATGTTGGCCAGGCTGGTCTTGAACTCCTGACCTAAGGTGATTCACCTGCCTCGGCCTGCCAAAGTGCTGGGATTATAGGTATGAGCCACCGCACCCACCCTACATTGCTTGTAACACAAAGGATAAGTGCTTGAAGGGATGGATACCCCATTTTCTATGATGTGATTATTACACATTGCATGACTATCAAAGCATCTCATGTAACCCATAAATAATACACCTACTATGTACCCACAAAAATTAAAAAACAAAAAACCCCACACCACTACCTCACTGATGCCATAATGTTTAACCATGCTTTTCACTTAAAGAATTCCAGGAGGCCGGGCGCGGTGGCTCAAGCCTGTAATCCCAGCACTTTGGGAGGCCGAGATGGGCGGATCACGAGGTCAGGAGATCGAGACCATCCGGGCTGACACGGTGAAACCCCGTCTCTACTAAAAAATACAAAAAAAACTAGCCGGGTGAGGTGGCGGGCGCCTGTAGTCCCAGCTACTCGGGAGGCTGAGGCAGGAGAATGGCATGAACCCGGGAGGCGGAGCTTGCAGTGAGCCAAGATCACGCCACTGCACTCCAGCCTGGGCGGCAGAGCCAGACTCTGTCTCAAAAAAAAAAAAAAAAAAAGAATTCCAGGAAATAGGCCAGGCGTGTGGCTCATGCCTGTAATTCCAGCACTTTGGGAGGCCAAGGTGGGTGGATCACCTGTCATCTGAGCTCAGGAGTTCGAGACCAGCCTGGGCAACGTGGCAAAATCCTGTCTCTACTAAAAATACAAAAAATTAGCTGAGCGTGGTGGCACGCGTTTGTAGTCCCAGCTACTCTGGAGGCTGAGTCACGAGAATTGCTTGAATTCAGGAAGTGGAGGTTGCAGTGAGCCAAGATCGTGCCACTGCTCTCCAGCCTAGGGGACAGAGTGGGACTCTGTCTCAAAAAAAAAAAAAAAAAAAAAAATTCCAGGAACTGGCCTTAGAAGATCTAAATATCAAACCAAGGCTGCGGAGAGTTCCACCTCAGAAAGAAATGCTGAGTAATTGATTTACAGCCCTTTTGTCGCTGGCCAGACCACCAAATGGCCCTTACCCAAGATTGCAACCAGACATGCTTGGCTTGCATGCCTTGCCCATCATGTGCTACCAGCTCAGCCTGCAAACCTTACCCCTGATGCCAGTTCCCACACTTTGCCTAATAAAAAAACTACTGACTTTTTTCAGAGAGTCAGCTGGAGCATCCTTGTACTGGGGCACTAGCCCCAAAATAAAAGCCTTGTCTGGGGCCGGGTGTGGTGGCTCACGCCTGTAATTCCAGCACTTGGAGGATGAGGCAGGTGGCTCACCTGAGGTCAGGAGTTCAAGACCAGCCTGGTTAGCATAGTGAAACCCTGTCTCTTCAAAAATACCAAAATTAGCCGGGTGCAGTGGTGTAGCCTGTAGTCCCAGCTACTCAGGAGGCTGAGGCATGAGAATGACTTGAACGTAGGAGATGGAGGTTGCAGTGAGCTGAGATCACACCACTGCACTCCAGCCAGGGTGACAAAGTGAGACTCCATCTAAAAAAAAAAAGAAGAAAAAGAAAACAAGGGGAGCAGCAGATTTCCCAGACAAGGTTTTTGTTTTGTTTTGTTTTGTTTTGTTTGAGACAGAGTCTTGCTCAGTCTCCCAGGCTAGAGTGCAGTGGCGCGATCTGGGCTCACTGCAAGCTCTGCCTCCTGGGTTCCCGCCATTCTCCTGCCTCAGCCTCCCGAGTAGCTGGGACTACAGGCGCCTGCCACCACACCCGGCTAAGTTTTTGTATTTTTTTTAGTAGAGGTGGGGTTTTACCATGTTAGCCAGGATGGTCTCGATTTCCGGACCTCATGATCCACCCGCCTCGGCCTCCCAAAGTGCTGGGATTACAGGTGTGAGCCACCACACCCAGCCTTGTTTTGTTTTTTAAGGTGGAGTCTTGCTCTGTTGCCCAGGCTGGAGTGCACTGGTGTGATCTCAGCTCACTACTGCAACCTCCACCTCCTGGGTTCAAGCAATTCCCTTCCCTTAGTCTCCCAAGTAGCTAGGAGTAGCATGCACCACCACATCCAGCTAATTTTTGTATTTTTAGTAGAGATGGGTTTTCTCCATGTTGGCAAGGTTTTCTCAAACTCCTGACCTCAAATGATCTGCCCGCCTCAGCCTCCCAAAATGCTCCCAAAGTTACAGGCATGAGCCACCTCACCCGGCATGATTTAGATAAGACTTTGAAGTTTAGACTTTTAAGGGTGATGCTGAAAAAAGTTAAGACTTCTTGGGATTATTGGGATGGAATTTAATGAAGGTATTTTGGATGTGAGAAGGATACGGATTTCGGGGAGCTAGGGGAGAGTGCTATGGTTTGAATGTTTTTCTCTCCTCCAAAAATTTATGTTGAAATGTAATCCCCATTACCATAGGATTGGGAGGTGGGGCCTAATGGGAGGTCATGAGGGCTCTGCCCTCTTTAATGGATTAATACCACTGTATAAAGGGCTTGCTGCCATGTGAGGACATACATTTCATCCCTTTGTACCCTCTGCCTTCTGCCATGTGAGGACACAGCAAGAAAGCCCTTATCACACCAGATGCGGGCACCTTCCTCTTGGACTTTAAAGTCTCCAGAACTGTGAGAAATACATTTCTGTTCTCTATAAAGTACCCAGTCTGTAATATTCTATAATAGCAGTACAAAATGGACCAAGACATTTCGCTTTCTCCTCAGGTGGATCCCAAGACACAAAAAATGTCCTGCTAATTAGTAAAGGAGTTTCCTTGGCACAGACCCAATATGCAAAAAAGTGGCTGCCTTTTCAAACGCCTACTTTCCAACAACAACAAAAATCACAAAGCATATTTAAAAAAACAAGGTAACATGGACTATTTCAAGGAAGAAAATGAAGTGGCAGAAATTATATCTGGAGAGGCCGGGCGCACTGGCTCATGTCTGTAATCCCAACACTTTGGGAGGCCGAGGCGGGCAAATCACTTGAGGTCAGGAGTTTTGAGACCAGCCTGGCCAACATGGTGAAACCCCATCTCTACTAAAAATACAAAAATGAGCTGGGCATCGTGGTGGGCACCTGTAATCCCAGCTACTCAAGAAGCTGAGGCAGGAGAATCACTTGAACCTGGGAGGCGGAGATTGCAGTGAGTTGAGATCGCACCACTGCACTCCATCCAGCCTGAGTAACAGAGCGAGACTCCATCTCAAAAAAAGAAAATAAAGAAATTATTCCTGAAGAGACACAGGTACCAGACTTACTAGACAAAGAGCTTAAAACAAAACCATCTTAAATATGCTTGAATAGTTAAAGAAAAACATGGACAAAGAAGTAAAGGAAATCAGCAAAATTATATATGTATAAAATGAGAATATCAATAAAGAGATAGAAATTATAAAAAGGACCAAAACAAAAATTCTAGAGATGAAAAATACAATAAACTGAAAAATTCAGTAGAGTCAATGGAAGGATCAAGCAGGCAGAAGAGAGAATTAACAAACTTGAAGAAAGTACATTTGAAATTACTTCGTCTGAGGAGCAAACAGAAAAGAACAAACAGGCCAGGCATGTTACAGGCTCACACCTGTAACACCAGCTCTTTGGGAGACTGAGGCTGGAAGATCACCTGAGGTCAGCAGTTCGAGACCTGGCCAACATGGTGAAACCCCATCTCTACTAAAAATACAAAAATTAGCTGGGCGTGGTGGCAGGCGCCTGTAATACCAGCCACTCTGGAGGCTGAGGCAAGAGAATCGCTCGAACCCAGAAGGCAGAGGCTGCAGTGAGCTGAGATCGTGGCACTGCACTCCAGCCTGGGCGACAGAGCAAGACTCTGTCTCAAAAGAAAAAAAAAAAGAAAAGAGAAAACAAAGGTGACTGCATCCAAAGGGACTAGGGGACACCATCAAGAGGACCAAGATACACATTATGCAGTTCAGCAAAGGAGAAGAGAAAGAGGGAGGGACAGAGATTATTTGCAAAAATGGTCAAAAACTACCCCAAATTGGAGAAAGACATGAAACTACAAATCAAAGCACCTCAATGAACTCCAATAGAATTAACCAAAAAGAGATCCACACCAAGACACATTATCATCAAACTGACAAGTGACAAAAAATCTTGAAAGCAGCAGCCAAAAAAAAAAAAAAAAGTTAGCTGGGTACAGTTGCTCACACCTGTAATCCCAGCACTTTCGGAGGTCAAGGGATGTGGATCACCAGAGATCAGGAGTTCTAGACCAGCCAGGCCAACATGGCAAAACCCCGTCTCTACTAAAAATACAAAAAATTAGCCAAGTGTGGTGGCGAGCACCTGTAATCCTAGCTACTTGGGAGGCTGAGGCAGGATAATCGCTTGAACCCAGGAGATGGAGATTGCAGTGAGCAGAGACTGCACCACTGCACTCCAGCATGGGCAACAGAGTGAGACTCTGTCTCAAAAAAAAAAAAAAAAAGCAAAAAATGTTGCTTGTCGTGTACAAGGATTTCTCAATAAGATTGTCATTGATTTCTCAGCAGAAACTGTGGAGTCCAGAAGAGGGTGCGGTGATAGATGTAGCATGCTGGGTGGGTGGGGGGAAACCTGTCAACTGAGAATTCTATACATGTAAAAGTGTCCTTTAGTTACTATTAAAAATAAAGTAACTAAGATTCCAGAAATCACAAGTGTTGGAAAGGATATGGAGAAAGTGGAACTCTTGTGCACTGTTGCTGGCAATTTAAAATGGTGCAGCTACTATGGAAAACAGTGTGGCAATTCCTCAAAAAATTAAAAATAGAATTATACAATGTAGCAATTCCATATCTTTGTATATAGCTGGCCCTCTGTATCCATGTTTTTTTGTTTTGTTTTGTTTTGTTTTGTTTTGTTTTGTTTTGTTGAGATGGAGTCTCTGTTGTCCAGGCTAGAGTGCAGTTGCACCATCTCAGCTCACTGCAACCTCTGCCTCCCGGGTTCAAGTAATTCTTGTGCCTCGGCCGAGCACGGTGGCTCACGCCCGTAATCCCAGCACTTCGGGAGGCTGAGGCGGGCGGATCATGAGGTCAGGAGATCCAGACCATCCTGGCTAACACGGTGAAACCCCGTCTCTACTAAAAGTACAAAAAATTAGCCAGGTGTGGTGGCGGGCACCTGTAGTCCCAGCTACTTGGGAGGCTGAGGCAGGAGAATGGCGTGAACCTGGGAGGCGGAGCTTGCAGTGAGCTGAGATTGCACCACTGCACTCCAGCGTGGGGGACAGAGCAAGACTCCTTCTCAAAAAAAAAAAAAAGAAAGAAATTCTTGTGCCTCAGCCTCCTAAGTAGCTAGGATTACAGAAGTGCACCACCATGCCCAGCTGATTTTCGTATTTTTAGTAGAGAAAGGGTTTCACATGTTGGACAGGCTGTCTCGACTCCTGAGCTCAGGTGATCACCCACTTTGGCCTCCCAAAGTGCTGGGATTACAGGTGTGAGCCACCGTGCCCGGCCTGTATCCATGGGTTCTGCATGTTGATTCAACCAACTACACATAGACATTGTAGTTAGGCCTATGATGATTGTGTCTGTTCTGAAGATGTACATACCTTTTCTTCTATCATTATTCCCTAAACAATACAGTATAACAACTATTTACACGACATTTACATTGTATTGGGTATTACAAGTAATCTAGAGATGATTTAACGTATATAAGAGGGCCAGGCGCAGTAGCTCACGCCTGTAATCCCAGCACTTTGGGAGGCTGAGGCAAGCGGATCACGAGGTCAGGAGATCGAGACCATCCTGGCTAACATGGTGAAACCCCATCTCTACGAAAAATACAAAAAATTAGCCAGGTGTGGTGGTGGGCGCCTGTAGTCCCAGCTATTCGGGAGGCTGAGGCAGGAGAATGGCGTGAACCCGGGAGGCGGAGCTTGCAGTGAGCCAAGATAGCGCCACTGCACTCCACCCTGGGTGACAGAGCGAGACTCCATCTCACAAATAAATAAATAAAATAAAGTATACAAGAGGATATGCATAGATTATATGCAAATACCACCTCATTTTAAATAAATGACTTGAGCATCTGTGGATTATGGTATCCTCAGTGTATCCTAGAACCAATCCCCTGTGGATACTGAGGGATGACTGTATACACAAAATAATTGAAAGCAAGGTCTTGAAAAAATATTTGTACACCCATGTTCACAGCAGTCTTATTCATGGTAGCAAAAAATGGAAAC
This sequence comes from Theropithecus gelada, assembly GCF_003255815.1. Classification (NCBI taxonomy): domain Eukaryota; kingdom Metazoa; phylum Chordata; class Mammalia; order Primates; family Cercopithecidae; genus Theropithecus; species Theropithecus gelada. The sequence continues at coordinate 1,693,231 of NC_037670.1, forward strand.
AGTCTGGGCGCAGTGGCTCACACCAGTCATCCCAGCACTTTGGGAGGCCAAAGCGGGTGGATTACTTGAGATCAGGATTTCAAGACCAGCCTGGCCAACATGGTGAAATCCTGTCTCTACCAAAACAACAACAACAACAACAAAAATTAGCCCAGCATGGTGGCACATGCCTGTAATCCTAGCTACTCGGGGAGCTGAGGCAGGACAATCACCTGAACCCAGGAGGTGGCGGCTGCAGTGAATGGAGATCACATCACTGCTCTCCAGCCTGGGCAACAGAGTGAGACTCTGTCTCCAAAAAAAAACCACACACACACACGATATGGAAACAATCAGTATTCATCAATGAATAAATGGATAAGCCAAATGTGGCATATACATACAATGAATATTATTCAGCCTTAAAAAACAAAAAAATTTCCAGACATTACGATATGGATGACCCTTAGTGATATTATGCTAGATGAAATAAGCCAGTTACACACAAAAAATACTGTATGATTCCACTTATACAAGGTACTTAGCATAGTCAAAATCATAGAGAGAAGGTAAAATAGCGGTCTCCAGGGGGTGGGTGAAGAGGGGATTAGAAGTTATTGTTTAATAGGTGTATGTTTTTTGTTTTACAAGATGAAAAGAGTTATGGAGATGGATGGTAGTGATGGTTTACAACATTTTAAATATATTTAATGTCACTGGACTGTACACTTAAAAACCGTTAAGGCAGGGTGTGGTGGCTCACGCCTATGATCCCAGCACTTTGGGAGGCCAAGGTGGGAGGATTACTTGAAGCCAGGAGTTCCAGACCAGCCTGGGAAACATAGTCAGACTTCATCTCTACAAAAATAAAAAAATAAAAAATAAAAATAAATAGGCCAGGCGCGATGGCTCACACCTGTAATCCCAGCACTTTGGGAGGCTGAGGCGGGTGGATCATGAGGTCAGGAGATCGAGACCATCCTGGCTAACACAGTGAAACCCCATCTCTACTAAAAACACAAAAAAATTAGCCTGGCATGGTGGCGGGTGCCTATAGTCCCAGCTACTAGGGAGGCTGAGGCAGGAGAATGGCGTGAACCTGGGAGGCGAAGCTTACAGTGAGCAGAGATTGCGCCACTGCACTCCAGCCTGGGCGACAGAGCAGACTCTGTCTCAAAATAAATACATAAATAAATAAATAAATAAATAAATAAATAAATAAAAGCTGGTTATGTTGGCATGTGCCTGTAGTCTCAGCTACTCAGGAGGCTGAGGCAGGAGAACTGCTTGAGCGCAGGAAGTCAAGACTGCAGTGAGCTGTGTTGGCACCACTGCACTCCAGCGTAGGCAACAGAGAGAGACCCTGTCTCAAAAATTAAAAACAAACAAACAAACAAACAAAAACCCATCAGGCCAGGCGCGATGGCTCACGCCTGTAATCCTAGCACTTTGGGAGACCGAGGTGGGTGGATCACCTGAAGTCAGGAGTTCAAGACCAGCCTGGCCAACATGGCGAAACCCTGTCTCTACTAAAAATACAAAAATTAGCCAGGCCTGGTGGCGGGCGCCTGCAATCCCAGTTACTTGGGAGGCTGAGGCACAAGAATTACTTGAACCCAGGAGGCGGAGTTTGCAGTGAGCCAAGACTGCCACTGCACTCCAGCCTGGGCAACAAAAGCAAGAGTTCGTCTCATTTAAAAAAAAAAAAAAAAAATTAAATAAAAATGGTTTAAGGCATGTGAAATACAAAGATAATTTAGATATCTCTGTTTTATCTTGTTTTGTTTTGTTTTGTTTTGTTTTGTTTTGAGACAGAGTCACTCTGTTGCCCAGGCTGGAATGTAGTGGTGTGATCTCAGCTCACCACAACCTCCACCTCCCAGGTTCAAACAACTCTTGTGCCTCAGCCTCCCGATAGCTGAGACTACAGGTGTGCACTACCATGCCCGGCTAATTTTTGTATTTTTAGTAGAGACGGGTTTTGCCATGTTGGCCATGCTGGTCTCGAACTCCAGGCCTCAAGTGATCCTCCCACCTTGGCCCCCCAAAGTGCTGGGATTACAGGCATAAGCCACTGCACCTGTCCATCAGCAAAACAGGTATGTTGGAAACCTCACCCTTAGTATCTCAGATGTGACCTTATTTGGAGACGGTTTTTTACAGTGATAATCAAGTTGAAATTAGGTCATTTGGGTGAGCCATAGTCCAATATGACTGTTGTCCTTATAAAAAGGGGAAATTTGGACACAGAGACACACATAGAGAGATGATGTGAAGAGACACATGGGAAGACAGCCAACTGCAAACCAAGGAGAGGGGTCTGGAACAGAGCTCTCAGAAGGAACAAACCTGGCTCCCCACCTGTGATCCCAGCACTTTGGGAGGCGAGGCAGGTAGGAGACCTGAGCTCAGGAGTTTGAGAACAGCTTGGGCAACGTGGCAAAACCCCATCTCTATAAAAAAAAAAAATCCAAAACTTAGCTGTGCATGGTGATGTGCAACTGTAGTCCCAGCTACTCAGGAGGCTGAGGTGGGAGGATTGCTTGAGCCCAGGAGGTGGGGGTTGCAGTGAGCCGAGATTGGACCACTACACTCCAGCCTGGGTGACAGAGTGAGACCCTGTCTCAAAAAAAAAAAAAACCCTGTCATTACCTCTAGCTTTTGGACTGTGAGACAATACATTTTTCATGGTGAGAAAACAAAAAAAAGAAAACAACTAAGCATTTAACTCTAACCTTCTAGGTCATTCACCATTTGACTTCCAATAACATTTCCAACTTTAAGTCTCTTTCGTGACTGAGTGCAGTGGCTCACGCCTGTAATCCCAGCACTTTTGGTGCCTGAAGCCAGAGGATCACTTGAGGTCAGGAATTCGAGACCAGGCTAGGCAACAAAGTGATTCCCCATCTCTATAAAAAAAATTCTTTAGACCAGGCGCAGTGACTCATGCCTGTAATCCCAGCACTTTGGGAGGCCGAGATGGGTGGATCACCTGAAGTCAGGAGTTCAAGACTAGCACGGCAAAACCCCATTGCTACTAAAAATACAGAAAGTAGCCAGGCATGGTGGTGCACACCTGTAGTCCCAGCTACTGGGGAGGCTGAAGCAGGAGAATCAGTTGAACTGGGAGGGGGAGGTTGCAGTGAGCTGAGATTGTGCTATTGCACTCCAGCCTGGGTGACAGAGCGTGATTCCAACACACACACACACACACACAAAACTTTAAATTATCTGGCATGGTGGCACACGTCTGTAGTCCCAGCTACTCAGGAAGCTCAGGTGGGAGAATTGTTTGAGCTCGGGAGGTCCAGGCTGCAGTGAGCCGTGATTGTACTGCTGCAACCCACCCTGAATGACAGAGTGAGACCCTGTCTTAAGAAAAAAATTCTCGGCCGGGCGTGGTGGCTCATGCCCATAATCCCAGCACTTTGGGAGGCTGAGATGGGTGGATCACAAGGTCAGGAGATCGAGACCATCCTGGCTAACACGGTGAAACCGCCATCTCTACTAAAAATACAAAAAAAAAAAAAATTAGCCCGGCATGGTGGCGGGTGCCTGTAGTCCCAGCTACTCGGGAGGCTGAGGCAGGAGAATGGTGGGAACCCAGGAGGCGGAGCTTGTAGTGAGCCGAGATGGCACCACTGCACTCCAGCCTGGGCGGCAAAGCACGACTCCTTGTCAAAAAAAAAAAAAAGAAAGAAAAAAGAAAATAAATTATCTTGCAGAACCCTCTATTCCAGCTGAATGGGTTCACACATACATTTTCATCCATTTTTATTGAGTGTCTATGACGCAAGGTTTAGGACTAGGCAGTGCAAGGCTTATTTAGGACTAGGCAATGGAGACATGATATGACTCAGACAACCAGGGCCCCTGACTTCTGGGGGAGGAGATGCTAAATGACCAAGATCACAATTCATCATTGAATTACAACTGTGGCAAGAGTTACAAAGGAGAGTGCGCTAAGAACCTGACATTTTCTGGGAGACACAGGAAAAGTTCTCTGAGCAAGTAATGTTTGGACATGAAGGGTAAGCAGAAGTTAACCAGAGGAGGAAAGAACATTGCGCGAAGATATTTTGTGTTTTCTCTGTGCTTTTGTGTATACAGTGCCATCTGCTTGTACAGCATGCCTGTTTCAAGTATCCAAATCCTAACTCAAGATTTGGCTCCTGGCTGGGCGTGGTGGCTCAAGTCCAGCACCATGAGAGGTGGAGGCAAGTGGATCACTTGAGATCAGGAGCTTGAGGCCAGGCTGAGCAACATGGTGAAACCCTGTCTCTACAGAATTACAAAAATTACCTGGGCAGGTGCCTGTAATCCTAGCTACTTAGGAGGCTGAGGCAGGAGAATCACTTGAACCTGGGAGGCAGAGGTTGCAGTGAGCTGAGATTGTGCCACTGCACTCCAGCCTGGATGACAGATTGAGGCTCCATCTCAACAACAACAACAACGAAAACGCTTTGGTTCCTACCCTGCTTTCTCTGGAAAGCCATTCCCGATCATCTTACAAAGTATTCTATCCTTGCGATACATTGGAGGAGTTTGTTGGTTATTTGTTATAAGCTATGCATGGACTTGTGATGTTTTTGTGATTCTCGCCTTGCCCTGTGATGTAAATCCAGGAGTCACTCTTGAGTCCAGTTCTATCCAATCCATTTACTTCAGTTTTATGTCCACGAAGGACTTCCTGGGAAAAAAATTAGAGGATTTGGTTTTGAAATAACCTTAATTTTTCAATTGTATGATAAGACACAGATACAAAAAAAAAAACAAAACAAAACCAAAAACAACAACAACAACAACAACACAAAACACGTGAACTGGCCGGGCTGTGGTGGCTCACACCTGTAATCCCAGCACTTTGGGAGGCCGAGGCGGGCAGACCACCTGAGGTCAGGAGTTCGAGACCAGCCTGGCCAACATGGCAAAACTCTGTCTCTACTAAAAATACAAAAATTAGCTGGGCATTGTTGCAGGTACCTGTAATCCCAGCTACTTGGGAGGCTGAGGCAGGATAATCGCTTGAACCTGGGAGGTAGAGGTTGCAGTGAGCCGAGATACCCCCACTGCACTCCAGCCTGGGCAATAGAGCAAGGCTCCATCTCATAAAAACAAAACACAAACAAAAAAAACCATGAACAAAAGGAGAGAATTATTATTATTACTATATTATTATCATTATTATTATTATTATTATTATTTAGATATAGGGTCTCACTCTGTCACCTCCAGCTAGAGTGCAGTGGCTCTATCATAGCTCATTTGCAACCTTGAACTCCTGGGCTCCTGTGTCAGTGTTAGGATTACAGGCATGAGCCCCTGCACCCGGCCTAAAGAGAGAGTTATAAAGAAAATGTGTTAACGATAAATCATAGTTTTATGAATTTTCAGGAGAGCTTGTAATTGTAACTACCACTCAAGGACAAGAAGTAGACTGGCTGTGGTGGCCTATACCTAAAATCCCAGCACTTTGGGAGGCTGAGGTGGGAGGACTGCTTGAGGCCAGGAATTCGAGACCAGCCTAAGCAACATAGCAAGACACTGCCTCTACAAAAAAAAAAGAAAAAAAAAAAAAAAACTCAATAATTAGCTGGGTATGGTGGCATGCAGCTGTAGTTCCAGCTACTTGGGAGGCTGAGGTGGGAGGATCGCTTGAGCCCAGGAGTTTGAGGCTGCAGTGAGCTATGATGGTGCCACTGCATTCCAGCCTGGGCAAACTGTATCTCCAAACAAGAAAAAAATAAAATAAAAAATAAAAAAAAGAACTCTTTTCCAGCCCCTACAGAAACCTCCCCTTTGTCCTGTCTCAAATACAATGACCTTCCTCTTGCTTAAAGTACGCACAATCCTGACTTCAAAGAAACCACTTCTTTGGGTTTCTTTACAGTTTTATTACTATCCCTTACCATGATAGTTTTCTCTTGCACTTTTGTTGACTTTAACATGTCTTTTAAGACTCTTTGGCTAGGTGCAGTGGCTCACTCCTGTAATCCCAGAACTTTGGGAGGCTGAGGCAGGTGGATCACTTGAGGTCAGGAGTTTTGAGACCAGCCTGGCCAACATGGAGAAACTCCGTCTCTACAAAAATACAAAAATTACCTGGGCAGGTGCCTGTAATCCCAGTTACTCAGGAGGCTGAAGCGGGAGAATCACTTGAACCTGGGAAGTGGAGGTTGCAGTGAGCTGAGATCGGGTCATTGCCCTCCAGCCTAGGTGGCAGAGCAAGACTCTGTCTCAAAAAAAAAAAAAAGAAAGAAAGAAAAAGAAAAAGAAAAGAGGGCCTGGTGGCTCACCCCTGTAATCCCAGCACTTTGGGAGGATGAGATGGGCGGATCACGAAGTCAGGAGATCAAGACCATCCTGGCCAACACGGTGAAACCCCGTATCTACTAAAAATACAAAAAATAAAAATTAGCCGGAGATGGTGTGGGTGCCTGTAGTCCCAGCTACTCAGGAGGCTGAGGCAGGAGAATGGCATGAACCCAGGCGGCAGAGCATGCAGTGAGTGGAGATTGTGCCACTGCACTCCAGCCTGGGCAACTGAGTGAGACTCTGTCTCCAAAACAAACAAACAAAAAAAACTCTTTATCTAGAGGATCACCCTCAATTCCTTTCTTTTTACTTTATTTTATTTTACTATTTTTTCATAGAGACAGTATCTTGCTATGTTGCCCAGGCTGGTCTTGAACCCCTGGCCTCAAGCAATACTTCTGCCTCAGACTCATCCCTTTTTATTCTTACAGTTTCATGATGAAGAGCCCAAGAAGTTTGACCTGTAGAATTTCACACAGTCCTGGATTTTACTGATGGCTTACTTATGGCACATTTCAACTTGTTGTCTTATGTTTTTCCTGAATTTCAGCAGCTGGATCTGTAAGCTCAGTCAGATTCACGCCTGACCCCTTTGGCAACACTATAGTTCGTATTGTGATCTTTCCTCATGAGGGAAATAATGTGTCTTTGTGACTTATGCTACAAAATATAGTTTGTATAGAGCAGGCAAGATGAATGTTTGATTCTTTCCCATTTTTTGCCTATTTTCAAGGTAATGAATTGGCTTTTCTTTTTTTGAGACTGGGTCTTATTCTTGTTGCCCAGGCTGGAGTGCAGTGTTGCCATCACAGCTCACTGCAGCCTCGACTTGCCTGGTTCAGTTGATCCTCCCACTTCAGCCTCCTGAGTAGCTGGGACTACAGGCATGTACCCCAATGCCTGGCTAATTTATTGTATTTTTAGTAGAGACAGGGTTTCACTGTGTTGGCCAGGCTGGTCTCGAACTCCTGGCCTCAAGCGATCCACCTGTCTCGGCCTCCCAAAGTATTGGGATTACAAGTGTGAGCCACCACGCCCGGCCAATTTCATAACTTTTTAAGGCTGAATAAGAGTCTATTGTGTGTGTATCCTGCATTTTCTTTATCCATTCAACTGCTGATGTGCATTTGGCTTGCTTCGAACTTTTAGCTATTACAAATAATGCTGCTGTGGACACTGGCATGCAAGTATCTGAGTCCCTGCTTTCACATCTTCTGAGTATGTATCTAGGAATGGAATGACTGAATTGCTTAGTAATTGTGTGTTTATCTTTTTGAGGAATTGCCAAACTGTTTACACAGCAGCTGCACCATTTTATATTCTTACCCGCAATGCACAATGTGATTCTCATTTCTCCACGTTCTTGCCAACCCTTGTTATTTTTCATTTTCTTTTTTAAATTTGTTTTTCATATCAGCCATCCAAATGGGTGTGAAAGGGGATATCATTGTGGTTTTGTGTTTTTGATCTGCGTTTCCCTAATGATTCATGATATTGAGTATCTTTTCATGTACATTTCAACATATATATATATATCTTCTTTGGAAAAATGCCTACTCAAGTCCCTTGCCTGTTTTTTAAAATTTTAATTTAATTTTTTAGTGACCATGACCTGTGACACAGCCCTCAGGGGATCCTGAGAACATGTGCCCCAAACCTTGCCTTTTTTTTTTTTTTTTCGACATGGAATTTCGCTCTTGTAGCCCAGGCTGGAGTGCAATGACTGGAGTGCAATGGCAATACTTCAGCTCACTGAAACCTCCGCCTCCCGGGTTCAAGTGATTCTCTTGCCTCAGCCTCCCAAGTAGCTTGGATTACAGGCGCCTGCCACCATGCCCAGCTAATTTTTTGTATTTTTAGTAGAGATGGGGTTTTCACCATGTTGGCCAGGCTGGCCTCGAACTCCTGACCTCAGGTGATTCACCTGCCAGGCCTCCCAAAGTGCTGGGATTACAAGTGTGAGCCACCATGCCTGGCGATTTTTGAATTGATGTTTTGTTGTGTTTTTTAGTCACAGGAATACTTAATGTATTCTGGATATTAATCTTTATCATATATGTGAATTGCAAATATTTATTTCCAATCTGAGGGTTGTATTTTTACTCTTTTGATGGTGTTCTTTCATTAGTTCTCCCTCCCCTTTTTTAATTTTTGTGAGACGGGGTCTCACTTTGTCACCCAGGCTGAAATGCAGTGGTGCCATCATAGCTCACTGCAGCCTCTATCTCCTGGGCTCAAGCAATCCTCCCTCCCAGGTAGCTGGGACTACAGGTGTGCACCATCACACCCAGCTTTTTTTTTTTTTTTTTTTTTTTGAGACAGAGTTTCACTCTTGTCGCCCAGGCTGGAGTACAGTGGCCTGATCTCGGCTCACTGCAACCTCTGCCTCCTGGGCTCAAGCAATTCTCCTGCCTCAGCCTCCCAAGTAGCTGGGATTACAGGCACGCACCACCATGCCCAGCTAATTTTTGTACTTTTAGTAGAGACGGGGTTTTGCCGCGTTCGCCAAGCTGGTCTCAAATTCCTGACCTCAGGTTAATCCACCTGCCTCAGCCTCCCAAATTGCTAGGATTACAGGCATGAGCCACTGCATCTGGCTGCTAAATTTTTATTTTTTGTAGAGATGGGTTCTCACTATGTTGCTTGGGCTGGTCTCAAAATCCTGGCCTCAAGCAATCCTCCCACCTCAGCCTCCCAAAGTGTTGGGATTACAGGCGTGAGCCACCACACCCCGCCCCCGTTTTTAATTAACAAGCATTTTATGGGGAAATATTTGAGAGAAATATTCTCTTACTACATTTTTACTCACTACTCTTAGGATCTAGTGATTGTTCTTGCCTCAACCAATAGCTACTATTTTTGAACACCAACCACATTCCAGGTGCTGCACTAAGGGCTCTGCGTGCCTTGTGCCTGTGTCATAGAGGAGGAAACCGAAGGTGCAGATTGAAACAATGGCCCAGGCACTCCCAGGGAGCAAACACTGGAGGTGGAGGTAGACAGCTGGGCGCAGTGGCTCACACCTGTAATCACAGCACTTTGGGTGGGTGAGGCAGGAGGATCACTTGAGGCCAGGAATTCGATACCAGGCTAGCTAACAAAGTGAGTCCCCAGCTCTACAAAAAAAATTTTCAGGGCCAGGCGTAGAGGCTCATGCCTGTAATCCCAATACTTTGGGAGGTCGAGGTCGGGGATCAACTGAGGTCAGGAGTTCGAGACCAGCCTGGCCAACACGGCAAAACCCTGTCTCTACCAAAAATTACAAAAATTGGTCGGGCATGGTCGGGCACATCTGTAGTCCCAGATACTCAGGAGGCTGAGGCAAGAGCATCCCTTGAACCTGGGAGGAGGAGGTTGCAGTGACCATAGATCATGCCACTGCACTCCAGCCTAAGAGACAGGGCGAGACTGTGTCTCAAAAAAAAAGAGATGGAGGTCGACCTAGACCTGTCTGCTCTAGAGCTGGAGATCACGTGCTAGGTCTTGGGAAGCGAGTGTTTGCTGAGAACTCGAAACGCCCGAGTATCAGCTCTATTGAGCAAGCCTGTTTCTAAAGCTCCTTCCTCGTGGTTCCCAAACACCCCTGACCAAGGAGGAGGATGGAGCAAGTAGACTTTAGGGCTGGAGGCTGTGATATGCTGAGTATGGCTTGCAGCCAAGAGTCAGTCTTCCCTTCACTCCCCCTAGGGCACAAGCTACTCACAATGAGCCTCTGTTAGAAGCTTTGTGGGCCATTAATTACATGTCTGCCGTGTCCTGCGTGCATGGCTGGGTCAGAGGCTGGGTTCACAGAGCCAGAAGACCCATGTTGTCCTTGCACAGGGCAGGGGCAGAGGGTCCCAGGAACCTGGTGGGTTCTGGGTTAAATGCTATTTTTCCCCCTTGTGTAGCCTTAGCTGGGAGGACCAGAACATGGGCAGGGTGGGGTCCTGGGGCAGGGAGCCAGAGTCTTGAGTCATAGGGACACCAAGGAGTCAGGGCCAGGGCAGGGTGTGCTGAGCCAGGGAAACCAGAAGACAGCCAGGGTCTGAATGCTGGGAGATGCATAAGTCACCGATGCAGGCGAGGTCACAGGAGGGGACTGCAGTCAGGACTGGAGCCAAGAACAAGCCCCCGTGAGCCACGATCACACAGGACCAGGGCAGCAGAGCCTGAGCGTGTGTCTGCAGATCTCTGATGCTGGAGGCTTGTTCGCCAGGTCTGGACAGTGGCCCGAGATTGGTAGATTGGCCCAGAGCTGGGGATGCGCCAGGCTGGGAGCGGGCCTTGGTTGCAGGGATCCTCCAGGATCAAGCTTCGTGGTGGACATTTATCTGTCCAGCTACAGCCTGGCATTTCCAACAGGCCCTGCAGGACCATACCCACCTCTACTCCCTGGGTGTTCAGCCTCTGCATCCTATCAGCTGGGGTCACCTGGCCCAGCTCCTCATTTGCGGTGATGACTCATTCAGTCAGATTCCAGCCCTCTCTTTGTTTCTTCTTTAAATGCTTTGTCATATGTGTGTGTATATATACATATATATATATGTATTTATACCTCCGTGTCCCAAGTTCAAGGGATTCTCCTGCCTCAGCCTCCTGAGTAGCTGGGATTACAGGCTCCCACCAGCATGCCCGGCTAATTTTTTTGTATTTTAGTAGAGACGGGGTTTCACCATGTTGTCCAGGATGGTCTCGATCTCCTTACCTTGTGATCCACCCACCTCAGCCTCCCAAAGTGCTGGGATTACAGGCGTGAGCCACCGCGCCCGGCCATTTATTTATTTATATTTTTTTGAGATGGAGTCTCACTCTGTTGCCCAGGCTGGAGTGCAGTGGCACAAGCTTGGCTCACTGCAAGCTCTGCCTCCTGAGTTCATGTCATTCTCCTGCCTCAGCCTCCCGTGTGGCTGGGACTATAGGCACACACCAGCACACCTGGCTAATTTTTTGTATTTTTTAGTAGAAACATGTTTCACCGTGTTAGCCAGGATGGAGTCGATCTCCTGACCTTGTGATACACCCACCTCAGCCTCCCAAAGTGCTGGGATTACAGGCATGAGCCACCACGCTCGACCTATTTATTTTTTATTTTATTTTATTTTCTGAGATGGAGTTTCACTCTTGTTGCCCGGGATGGAGTGCAATGGCGTGATCTCAGCTCACTGCAACCTCTGCCTCCCGGGTTCAAGTGATTCTCCTGCTTCAGCCTCCCGAGTAGCTGGGATTACAGGCACATGATACCATGCCCCGCTAATTTTTTTTTTTTTTTTTTTTTTGTATTTTTAGTAGAGACGGGGTTTCGCCATGTTGGCCAGACTGGTCTCGAATTCCTGACCTCAGGAGTTCGCTCGCCTCACCCTCCCAAAGTGCTAGGATTACAGGCGTGAGCCACAGTGCCTGGCCACTTATTTTTTTTTAAGAGACAGGGTTCTGCTCTGCACCTAAGATGGAGTGCAGTGGTGCAGTCATAGCTCACTGGTGGTGAGTGCCTGTAGTCCCAGCTACATGGGAGGCTGAGGTGCAAGGATCGCTTGAACCCAGGAGTTTGAGGCTGCAGTGAGCCATGATGGGACCACTGGACTCCAGCCTGGGTGACCGAGAGAGACCCTGTTTCTGAAGAAAAAAAAAAAAAGAAAAAAGAAAAGAAAAATCTGTCAACGGGAAAATAATAACCAAAAAAAATTTCTTCAAAATAGATCAACTGAATTCAATAGAGGTGGCTGGGTGCAGTGGCTCACGCCTGTAATCCCAGCACTTTGAGAGCCCAAGGTGGGCAGATCACCTGAGGTCGGGAGTTCAAGACTAGCCTGGCCAACATGGTGAAACCCCATCTCTGCTAAAAATTTAAAAATTAGCTGGGCATGGTGGCCCATGCCTGTAATCTCAGCCGCCTGGGAGGCTGAGGCAGGAGAATAGTATGAACCTAGGAAGCAGAGGTTGCAGTGAGCTGAAGTCACATCACCGTACTTCAGCCTGGTGTCAGAGTGCGACTCCATCTCAGAGAAAAAAAAAAGAACAGAAAAAATTCAATAGAAGTGTAGTAAAATATATCATTGCCTTACAATTACTCATTCCCTCCCATCTACAATGATTTTACAAACCATCCTAACTACGCCTTCTATTGTGAGGCTCAGCCACGTCACTTGTTTTGGCCTTTGAAATGCATGTTTTATATTACATGTGAGCAGAAGCAGTTGCATGGATTGGCTTGGTCTCTAGTGATTCTGCCTTCTGCTATGAGACCAGTAGGTTCTCGATAGGTTTCTTCTTTCGGCCTTCTTTCGGGTCCCAGAGTGAGAAAATGCCTCGGGCCGATGTCCAGCCCACTCTCAGCCCTCATGTAATATGAGGAACAAATGTCTGTTGTTGTAAGCCACTGGAATATTGGGGTTGTTTGTTACTGCAGCAAAAACTGACTAATCTAAGAAGCACCTTAATGAAAAGAAAACAAAAAATACACCACCTCCTCAAACCAAAGCCATCTTGTGACATTCATTCATTCATTTATTTTTGGGAATGGGGTCTCACTCTGTTGCCCAGGCTGGTGTGCAGTGGTGCCATCACGGCTTACTGCAACCTCCACCTCCCAGGCTCAAGTGATCCTCCCACCTCAACCTCCGGAGTTGCTGGGACCACAGACTTGCACCACCACGCCCAGCTAATTTTTGTATTCTTTATAGAGATGGAGTTTTGCCCTGTTGCCCAGGCTGGTCTCGAACTCCTGAGCTCAAAACAATCCACCCCCCTCAGCCTCCCAAAGTGTTGGGATTACAGACCTGAACAACTGCACCCAGCCTATGCATTCTTGTGAACATTTAAACAATACGGATGTATATAAAGTAAAACATGAAGTTCTGGCTGGGTGTGGTAGCTCATGCCTGTAATCCCAGCACTTTGGGAGGCCGAGGTGGGAGGATCGCTTGAGCCCAGGAGTTGGAGACCAGCCTGAGCAACATAGTGAGACCGCATCTCTACAAAACATAATTTTTAGAAAAGCAGCGCATAGTGATGCATGCCGGTAGTCTCAGCTATATGGGAGGCTGAGCTGGGAGGATCACTTGAACCCTGGAGGTTGAGGCTGCAGTGAGCTGTGATTGCACCAGTGCACTCTAGCCTGGGTGACAGAGTGAGGCCTTGTCTCAGGAAAACAAAAACAAAAAACACGTAAAATTCCTCTTCATCTTCTCCCTCCTGATCCTGAAGGAGTCATCATTGATAACATTTTGGTGTATATACTTTCAGAGAAGCAAAGTTTTGAAATGGCTGTTTACTAATCTTAGTGAAATAAAATTCACGCTTATGGATGCAGGAATTAACAGAAGAAAATATTTCAAGACACATAAAAATGATAAGAAATCATAACTTTGGACACAATGGTTCACACTGTAGTCCCAGCACTTTGGGAGGCTGAGGTGGGTGGATCACTTGATGTCAGGAGTTTGAGACCAGCCTGACCAACATGGTGAAACCCAGGCTTTCTCAACAATAAAAAAATTCGCTGGGCATGCTGGCATGTGACTTTAATCCCAGCTACTCGGGAGGCGGAGGTAGGAGAATTGCTTGAACCTGGGAGGCGGAAGTTACCGTGAGCCAAGATCGTGCCACTGCACACCAGCCTGGACAACAGAGTGAGACTCCATCTCAAAAAAAAAAAAAAAAGAAAGAAAAAGAAATTAAAATTTCATTGTTCATAAATCAAGTTTTATTGAAACACAGTCATGCTTTTTTGTTTTGAGACAGGGTCTTGCTCTGTTGCCCAGGCTGGAGTGCAGTGGTGCTAACACAGCTCACTGCAGCCTTGAACTCCTGGGCTCAAGCAATCCCCTCATCTCAGTCTCCCAAATAGCTGGAACTACAGGTGTGCACCACCATGCCCAGCTAATTACAAAACAAAATTTGTAGTGACGGGGTCTTGCTATGTTGCCAGGGCTGGTCTCCAACTCCCGGGCTCAAGCAGTCCTCCTGCCTTGGCCTGCCAAAGTGCTGGGATTACAGGCATGGGTCACCACGCCTGGCCCATGCTTATTGGTCTATATGTTGTTTATGGCTGCTTTCATGCTACAACAGCAACATGGAGTATTTTGGCAGAGACTTCATAGGCTGCAAAGCCTAAATAATTTACAATATGGCTCTTTACAGAAAACGTCTGTTGATCCTTCATCAGCCAAATTAGCATTTGGCCTATTGCCACCTTTATTTTATTTCTCTCTTTGGATCTTTTTTTTTTCTTCTAAACCATTTAAAATAAATTATAGATATGACACTTGTCCTTATATACTTCGGCAATGATATGGTTTGGCTGCATCCCCACCCAAATCTCATCCTGAATTGTAATAATCCCCATGTGTCAAGGGCGGGGCCAGGTGGAGATAATTGAGTCATGGGTGTGGGTTTTTCCCGTGTCATTCTCCTGCGAGTGAATAAGTCTCATGAGATCTGATGGTTTTATAAAGGGGAGTCCCCTGCACACACTCTCTTGCCTACCGCCATATAAAACGGGCCTTTGCTCCTCCTTTGCCTTCTGCCGTGATTGTGAGGTCTCCCCGGCCATGTGGAGCTGTGAGTCCATTAAACCTCTTTCCTTTATAAATTATCCAGTCTTGGGTATGTCTTTATTAGCAGCATGAGAACAGACTAATACAAGCATGTAACTCTAAGAGCAGGTGTATCCTTCTACATAAACCACATCACAGTTAACCACACCCAGAGCACTGAACATTAATATAATTCTATTAACTACTATTCAAATTTCTCCAAAATTGTTCTGAAAATGTCCTTCAGAGCCTTTGCCCCCAATGCACTACGTAAACATCACATAATGTGTAAAGTTGAGTCAGTTATCTTTAATCTAGATCACACTTTTAATTTTATTTCAATTTTTTTTTGAGACAGAGTCTCACTCTTTTGCCCAGGCTGGAGTGCAGTGTATACAATCATAGCTCACTGCAACCTCCGCCTCCTAGGCTCAAGTGATCCTCCCTCCTTAGCCTCCCAAGTAGCTGGGGCTACAGGTGGGCACAACCATGCCCAGCTAATTTTTGTATTTTTTATAGAGACAGGGTTTCACTGTTGAGTCAGTTGCTTTTAATCTAGAGCAGTTGTGCAGTCTTTTTTAAAAATGATTTTTATCCAGAAGCAGTGACTCTTGCCTGTAATCCCAGTGCTTTGGGGAGGCCGAGGCGAGAGGACCAGTTGAGGCCAGGAGTTCAAGACCAGCCTGGGCAACACAGTGAGGCTTTGTCTTGACAAAAAAGTAATAATAGTAAACAACAACAACAACAAAATGTTGGGCATGGTGGCTCATGCCTATAGTTTCAGCTACGGGAAGCTGAGGCAGGAATATTAGTTGAATCCAGTAGTTTGATGCTGCAGAGAGCTGTGACCATACCACTGCACTCCAGCTCCAGCTTGGGCAACAGAGTGAGATGCTGTCTCAAAAAAAATGTTTAATATTATTTATTTTATTTTATTTTATTTATTTTGTTATACAGAGATGGGGTCTTACTATGTTGTCTAGGCTGGACTTTTACTCCTGGGCTCAAGAGATTCTCCCACATCAACCTTCTGAGTATCTAGGACACAGGCACATGTCATGGCACTGGCACCCAGTCGTTTTTGATCCTCAAGAAACTGACATTTTTGGGCCAGGTGCAGTGGCTCAAGCCTGTGATTCCAGCACTTTAGGAGGCAGAGGCGGGCAGATCACCTGAGGTCAGGAGTTTGAGATCAGCCTGGCCAACATGGTGAAACCTCATCTCTACTAAAAATATAAAATTAGCCAGGCATGGTGGCGGGTGCCTGTAAACCCAGCTACTCAGGAAGCTGAGGCCGGAGAATCGCTTGAACCCGGGAAGTGGAGGTTGCAGTGAGCCGAGATCACGCCACTGCACTCTAGCCTGGGTGACAGAGCAAGACTCAGTTAAAAAAAAAAAAAAAAAAAAGAGGCCGGGCGCGGTGGCTCACGCCTGTAATCCCAGCACTTTGGGAGGCCGAGGCGGGCGGATCATGAGGTCAGGAGATTGAGACCATCCTGGCTAACACAGTGAAACCCTGTCTCTATCAAAAATATTAAAAATTAGCCAGGTGTGGTGGCAGGCACCTGTAGTCTCAGCTACTTGGAGGCTGAGGCAGGAGAATGGCATGAACCTGGGAGGTGGAGTTTACAGTGAGCCGAGATGGCACCACTGTGCTCCAGCCTGGGCAACAGAGCGAGACTCCGTCTCAAAAAAAAAAAAAAAAACCTGACGTTTTTCAAGAGTCCAGGCATCTGTTTTACAGATTAACTCTCAATTTGGATTTGTCTGTTTTTTTCCCCATCATTACTAGATTCAAGGTCATCATTTTGGGCAGAAATTCTACACGGATGACGTTGTGATCCTCTCATGGCATCACAGTGGGAGGTTCCTCTTGTCACTTTGTCCCACTATTTGTGCTAAGCTTGTCACTTGTTTATGTGGCATCTGCCACAGTTATCTGCTGTGCAGGTAATTTTTCCCTCTTTGTAATCAATAACTGGTCCATGAGGAAAAGCTTTGAGTTGTAGGAATAACCTGCTCTCCTACATCCTTTTGCCCTGTGGTTTTGGTCTCCACTGATGATTCTTACCTGAATCAACTGATGTCATGGAGGATGTAAATGGACATCCATATTTTCCTAAATGGTCCCCAAATGGTTTCAAAGTGCAGCTGGGTCTGGCAGTCACTGCAGTCACTGCTTCTTGATCTGTGTTTACAAATTGCCTGGAGATCTCGTTAAAATGCGCATGTGGGCTGGGCGCGGTGGCTCACACCTGTAATCCCAGCACTTTGGGAGGCCTAGGCGGGTGGATCACAGGGTCAGGAGATTGAGACCATCTTGGCCAACATGGTAAAAACCCGTCTCTACTAAAATACAAACAATTAGCCGGGTGTGGTGGCACGTGCCCGTAATCCCAGCTACTTGGGAAGCTGAGGCAGGGGAATTGCTTGAACCCAGGAGGCAGAGGTTGCAGTGAGCTGAGATGGCGCCACTGCACTCCAGCCTGGTGACAGAGCAAGACTCCGTCATAAAAAACAAACAAACAAAACTGCCAATGTGGATTCAGCAGGACTGGAATGAGACTGACATTAAGCGGCTCTAACAAGCCCCCAGGTGCTGCTGGCCCATGTGGATCACACTTCATTTTATTTAACTTTTTTGAGATAGGGTCTTACTCTTGCCCAGGCTGGAGTGCAGTGGTGCAATCACGGCTCACTGCAACCTCTGCTTCCTGGACTCAAATAATCCTTCCCCCTCAGCCACCTGAGTAGCTGGGACTAACGGCATTTGCCACCACACCTGGCTAATTTTTGTATTTTTTGTAGAGATGGGGTCTCACCATGTTGCCCAGGCTGGTCTCAAATTCCTGGGTTCCTGGGTTCAAGCTGTCTGCCCGTTTTGGTCTCCCCAGTGCTGCGATTACAGTTGTGAGCCACTGCACCTGGCCTAAAGTCAGTCTAGATAATACCTACAATTTATTCTAGATTATACCTTTCTTCCCTTACTTTTGCCTCCTGTATCAGTTAAGTTTCATAGTTACACACATCAGCACATACTCTAACTAGTTAGCACAGAAAAGGCACTTTTCAAAAAAAATGTATTTATTTGAGATGCAGTCTCACTCTGTAACCCAAGCTGGATTGCCATGATGTGATCTTGGCTCACTGCAACCTCTGCTTCCGGGGCTCAAGTGATTCTCCTGCCTCAGCCTCCCAAGTAGCTGGGATTACAGGTGCCTGCCACAATGCCTGGCTAATTTTTTGTATTTTAGTAGAGACGGGGTTTCACCATGTTGCCCAGTGTGGTCTCGAACTCCTTAGCTCAGGTGATCTGCCCACCTTGGCTTCCCAAAGTGCTGGGCTTACAGGCATTTATTTATTTGAGGCAGGGTCTCTACCACCTAGGCTGGCATGCAGTGGTGCAATCATAGCCCATGTCTGCCTCAGATTCCTGGGCTCAAGCCATCCTGCCGCTTCTGCCTCCAGCGTAGCTGTGACTATAGGCACACACCACCATGCCCACCTATTCTCTTCCATTTTTTGTAGAAAGAGGGTCTCACTATGTTGCCCAGGCTGGTCTCAAACTCCTGGCCTCAAGCACTTCTCCTGCCTCAGCCTCCCAAAGTGCTGGGATTATAGGCATGAGTCACCGCACTTGGCCAAAAAAGCATTTATTATTGGGCACTGAGGAACTCTTAGAACCACTAGGGCCCTGGGCTCCCAGGAACAGTGCCCAGACCACATTGCACAACTGAAATGATGAGGAAACCAGCCTTCCAAGTGCAGGGCACTGAGCCCACGTGCACTGATGCCAGGGACCAAAACCACTGCATCCACCACTGTCACCAGCACCAATGCCACATGTGTATCTGGAACTCAACCTCACAGCTATTGCCAGCCCCCAAAGCTGGACGTTGCTGTGGTCATCCTCACCAGCAGATGGATGGACTCCACATACAGCCTGCTTTCTCATGTTGTTTATTTAATTCTTTTTTTTTTTTTTTTTTTTTTGAGATGGAGTCTCACTCTGTCCCCAGGCTGGAGTGCAGTGGCACAATCTTGGCTCACTGCAACCTCCGCCTTCCAGGTTCAAGTGATTCTCCTGCCTCAGCCTCATGAGTAGCTGGTTCTACAGGCACATGCAAAAGGCCTGGCTAATTTTTGTATTTTTAGTAGAGACAGGGTTTCACCACGTTGGCCAGGATGGTCTTGATATCTTGACCTCGTGATCCGCCTGCATTGGCCTCCCAAAGTGCTAGGATTACGGGCATGAGCCACCGCTCCTGGCCTTTTTCTTTCTTTCTTTCTTTTTTCTTTTTAAGAGACCAGGGTCTGGGGCCGGGCATGGTGGCTTACGCCTGTAATCCCAGCACTTTGGGAGGCCAAGACAGGTGGATCATGAGGTCAGGAGATCGAGACCATCCTGGTTAACAGGGTGAAACCTTGTCTCTACTAAAAATACAAAAAATTAGCCGGGCGTGGTGGCAGGCACCTGTAGTCCCAGCTACTTGGGAGGCTGAGGCAGGAGAATGGCGTGAACCTAGGAGGCGGAGCTTGCAGTGAGCCGAGATCAAGCCACTGCACTCCAGCCTGGGCGACAGAGCGAGACTCCATCTCAGAAAAAAACAAAAAAGAGACCAGGGTCTTACTGTGTTGCCCAGGCTAGGGTGCAGTAGCGTGATCATAGCTCACTGCAGCCTTGAACTTCTGGGCTCCAGTGATCCTCTCGCCTGTGCTTCCCAAAGCAATGGGATTACAGGTTGCACCACCATGCCTGGCTCATGTTTAGTTCTAAAGTTTCACATGAGTTATGTTGGAGTAGTGGAGCCTCAGTCACATGACCTAGCCTAGGTCACATGACCATTCCTTAGCTGCAATGGAGGCTGCAGAATCATGCTTCCGGGCTTCTAACCTGGGGAATGGGGTAGTGGCAAGACTCATAAGGCAGAAAATTCTCCAAAATAGCTCACAGGGCCAGGCGCGGTGGCTCATGCCTGTAATCTCAGCACTTTGGTATGCTGAAGCAGGCGGATCACCTGAGATCAGGAGTTTGAGACCAGCCTGGCCAACATGGCGAAACCCTGTCTCACTAAAAATACAAAAATTAGCCAGGCGTGGTGACACATGCCTGTAATCCCAGCTCCTCGGGAGGCTGAGGCGGGAGAATCACTGGAAACTGGGGGTAAAGGTTGCAGTGTGAGCCGTGCCACTTCACTCTAGCCTGGGTGAAAGAGTGAAACTCCGTCTCAAAAAAAAAAAAAAAAAAAAGACATACATTCTGTAAGGCTATGGCTACCATAGCCAGTGATTTATTTTCTCAACTGAGCACAGTGACTCACACCTGTAATCCCAGCACTTTGCAGGGTGGAGGTGAGCAGATTACCTGAGGTCAGGAGTTTGAGACCAGCCTGGCCAACATGGAGAAACCCCGTCTCTACTGAAAACACAAAAATTAGCTGGGTGTGTTGGTGCATGCCTGTAATCCCAGCTACTCGGGAGGCTGAGGTAGGGAGAATTGCTTGAACCCGGGAGGCAGAGGTTGCAGTAAGCTGAGATCATACCACTGCACTCCAGCCTAAGTGACAAAGTGAGACTCTGGGGAAAAAAAAAAAGTCAGCTCACAAACATAAGAAATATCCACAATACAGTTAAAAACATAATGACTGGGCGTGGTGGCTTACACCTGTAATCCCAGCACTTTGGGAGGCCAAGGCGGGCAGATCACCTGAGGTCAAGAGTTGGAGAACAGCCTGACCAACATTAAGAAACCCTGTCTCTACTAAAAACAAAATTAGCTGGGCTCATGCCTGTAATCTAATCCCAGCTACTCGGGAGGCTGAGGCAGGAGAATCGTTTAAACCCGGGAGGTGGAGGCTGCAGTGAGCCGAGATCGTGCCATTGCACTCCAGCCTGTGCAACAACAGCAAAACTCTGTCTCAAAAAATAAAAAGAGTAATAACAGAGATTCTTCCTCTTATGTGGAAAAATACGTTGTAAAACTGTAATAATGTGTAATACCAGAATGAGAATAGATAAATCATTGAGGTGTATGTACATATACACATCTATATATGTATATAAGTCTTGGGAAAAAATGGACTTAGGTAAACACTCACACTTTACATCCAAGTTAATAACAGATGCATTAAAGAGTTAAACTGATTTGTTAGTCCATTAAAATACTAGAGAGAAAGTATTTATTTATTTATTTAGAGACAGTCTTGCTCTGTCACCCAGGCTAGAGTGCAGTGGCACAATCATAGCTCATTGCAGCCTTAACCTCCTGGGCTCAAGCAATTCTCCCTCCTCAGCCTCTCGAGTAGCTGGGAGTACAGGCACCTGCCCCCACACCTGGCTATTTTTTTTTTTCTTTTTTTGAGACTGAGTTTCCCTCTGTCGCCCAGGCTGGAGTGCAGTGGTGCGATCTTAGCTCACTACAACCTCCTCCTCACAGGTTCAAGCAATTCTCATGCTCAGCCTCCTGAGTGGCTGGGATTACTGGTGCATACCACCACATCTGGCTAATTATTGTATTTTTGGTAGAGATGGGATTTTGCTAGGTTGGCTAGGCTGCTCTTGAACTCCCGACCTCAAGTGATCTGCCCACCTTGGCCTCCCAAAGTGCTGGGATGACAGGTGTGAGCCATTACACCAAGCCTACTGGTGTAATGGCTGATTTTTTTTTTTTTTTGAGATGGACTGTTGCTCTCTTGCCGAGGCTGGAGTGCAGTGGCACGATCTCAGCTCATTGCAACCTCTGCCTCCTGTGTTCAAGTGATTCTTCTGCTTCAGACTCCCGAGTAGCTGGGATTACAGATGTGCACCACCATATCCAGTTAATTTTTGTATTTTTACTAGAGATGGGGTTTCACCATCTTGGCCAGGCTGGTCTTCAACTCCCGACCTCATGATCCACCTACCTCGGCCTCCCAAAGTGCTGCGATTACAGGCGTGAGCCACCGTGCCCAGCCACCTGGCTGATTTTTTAAACTTATTTTTTAGAGATGAGATCTCACTATACTACCCAGGCTGGTCTTGAACTCCTGGCCTCAGATGATCCTCCTGCCTGGGCCTCCCAAAGTTCTGGGATTACAGACATGAGTCCATGAGTCATCCACACCCATATATATCAAATGTTATGATGGAGAAGAACTTCCTAAGTTTAATAAACTTTATCTTCCAGAAAAAAAGATAAATCGCTTTGCCTTTATAAACAGAATTTATGTACTTAACACATAAAACAAAAGGCAAACAATCATCTTAAATCATCTTAACCATTGTACTTGTAAAGTTTGTCATCTGCTTACTTGTAAGGAAAGGAAATGTCCTGGTATAAGCTCTCTATCTTGCCTAAGTGTGCTTTTTTTTTTTTTTTTTTTTTTTTTTTTGAGAGAGTCTTACTCTGTCCCTGTTGCCGGCTGGAGTACAGTGGTGCAATCTTGGCTCACTGCAACCCTCTACCTCCTGGGTTCACACAATTCTCCTGCCTCAGCCACCCAAGTAGCTGGGATTACAGGTGTGCACCATCATGCCTGGCTAATTTTTGTATTTTTAGTAGAGACGAGGGTTTCACCATGTTAGCCAAGCTGGTCTCAAACTCCTGACCTCAAGTGATCTGCCTGCTTCAGCCTCCTAAAGTGCTGGGATTATAGCTGTGAGCCACCATGCCCGGCTTTGGCTAAGTATGCTTTCTTTCCCAGGTCACATTAACATTCCAGCAATACAGCCCACTTCTGAGGGAGCAAAACTATTCAAGCTAGGCCAGGCATGGTGGCTCACACCTGTAGTTCCAGCTACTCAGGAGGCTCAGGCAGGAGGATCACTTGAGGCCAAGATTTAGAGACCAGCCTAGGCAACATAGTGAGAACCCGTCTCTACAAAAAATAAAAAATAGCCAGGCATGGTGTCCCACACCGTAGTCCCAGCTACCCAGGAGGCTGACGCAGGAGGATTGTTTGAGCTCTCAGGAGATAGAGAATGCGGAGTGCTGTGATCGTGCCACCGTACTCCAGCCTGGGTGACACAGTGAGACCCTGCCACTGGAAAAAAGAAAAAGACAGATTCTTAAGAAAACCAAGTACAAAAAATAGGTCACAGGGTTTTATAGAAGTGAAAATAAAATAAACCGCTCCAAATCGAGTGGCTTGAGACAATAAACATTTGTTATTTCTCTTGTTTTATGAGTCTGAATGTTTTGTGGCTGGCTCTGAATAGTCAGGGACCGTCTCACTCACATCTGGTAGCTGGCAGGCTGATGGGTGTAAGGGGGCCTCAACTGGGACAGTCCATCTCTGTTCCAGGTGATCTCTCATCTCCAAAAAGGGCTGGCCCAGGCTGCTTCTCATGGCAGTTTTGCAGCTCCAAAGAGCAGCGAGAGAATGCGCCCCAAAGTGCAAGCCTTTTTTTTTTTTTTTTTTTGATACAGAGTCTTGCTCTGTCACCCAGGCTGGAGTGCAGTGGCGCCATCTTGGCTCACTGCAACCTCCGCCTCCCGGGTTCACGCTATTCTCCTGCCTCAGTCTCCCGAGTAGCTGGGACTACAGGCGCCCGCCACCACACCCGGCTAATTTTTTGTATTTTTTAGTAGAGACGGGGTTTCACCATGTTAGCCAGGATGGTCTCAATCTCCTGACCTCGTGATCCGCCTGCCTTGGCCTCCCAAAGTGCTGGGATTACAGACGTGAGCCACCGCACCTGGTCCCAAGTGCAAGCCCTTTTCAAGCCTCTCCTAGCTTCACAATTGCTAAGGTCCCATTGACCAAAGCAAGACCGAATGACCAAGCCTAGAGTCTGCAGAGGAGGGTATTACACGAGGCTGGAATACAGGAGAGTGTGAACACGGGAGGCCTTCACTACAAGAATCTACCTCAAGTATGTTTATTTGAGACACAGTGTCCCTCTGTTGCCCAGGCTGGAGTGCAGTGGCTCAATCTCAGCTCACTGCAACCTCCGCATCCCAGGTTCAAGCGATCCTCCTGCCTCAGTTTGCTTAGTAGCTGTAATTACAGGTGCCTGCCACCACAAACAGCTAATTTTTGTATTTTTTTGTTTTAACTTTTGAGACAGAGTCTCACTCTGTTGCCCAGGCTGGAGTGCAGCGGTGCAATCTCGGCTCACTGCAACCTCTGCCTCCCAGGTTCAAGCGATTCTCCTGCCTCAGCCTCCCCAGTGGCTGGGATTACAGGCACCCACCATTAAGCCTGGCTAGCTTTTGTATTTTTAGTAGAGACAGGGTTTCACCATGTTGGCCAGGCTGGTTGCGAACTCCTGACCTCAAGTGATCTGCCTGCCACCTCCCAAAGTGCTGGGATTACAGGTGTGAGCCACCACGCTTGGCCTCAAGTATGTTTATGGACCTTAAATCAATTTAATTTAGATTCTGAGTACTCATGCTGTTGGCCTGGTGAGAAACTCAATCCTGATCATTTTTAGATGTTTTCGCCACACTGTACCTGACCATGGCTGTGCCGTGGGGGGCCCCTGCAGTTGTTTATTGATTGTCCACCCTGGTCAGAAGCATTGCTTGGTGGGGGGTGTGGTGTATAGAAGGGTGAGTCATTGCTTTCCCTGAGGACATTCTCCAAAAGCAGCCCTAAGATTTACTTGGCTACGGGTTGGGTTTCCTGGGAAGCCAAACTTGAATTAGAGATTAACGTGCCAGTGATTCATTAGGGAATGTGTGTGAGATCACCAGTTAAGCCAGGAGTGCTTCAACAAGGCCTTGAAAGACTGGTGGGGAGGCAGAAGAGATGAGAGGTTTCTCAGAGTAAAGATTGATCTGGGGCCGGGCATGATTCCACCTGTAATCCCAGCACTTTCCAAGGCCGAGGCAGGAGGATCGCTTGAGGCCAGAAGTTTGAGAGCAGCCAGGCAACATAGCAAGACCTTGTCTCTAACAAAAATGTTTTTTTTTTTTTGTTTGTTTTTTGTTTTTTTTTTTTTTTGAGACAGAGTTTCACTCTTGTTGCCCAGGCTGGAGTACAATGGTGCAATCTTGGCTCACTGCAAACTCTGCCTCCTGGGTTCAAGTGATTCTCCCGCCTCGCCTTCCAAGTAGCTGGGATTACAGGCACCTGCCATCACGCCCAGCTAATTTTTGTGTTTTTAGTAGAGGCGGGGTTTCATCATGTTGGCCAGGCTGGTCTCGAACTCCTGACCTCAAGTGATCTGCCCACCTTGGCCTCCCAAAGTGCTGGGATTACAGGTATGAGCCATCATGCCCAGCCCCAAAACTTTTTAAAAAATGAGTCTGGTGTGATGGCATGTGCCTGTAATTCTAGCTACTTGGGAGACTTAGGTGGCAGGATCACTTGACCCTAGGAGTTCAGTGCTGCAGTGAGCTATGATGACACCACTGTCCTCCAGCCTGGTCAATAAAGAGCGAGACTCTGTCTCAAAAAAACCAAAAACCCAAAAACCCAGATTGATCTGGAACATAGGTTGGAAGCCTGAAGCCTGACTTTAAAGAAAGGGGTGGTGGGTGGCTGACTTCTGCTCTCTTGGGATTGGAGGACAGGAAGGGAAGAGAAAAAAAGTGGATCAGGAAAGGTCTTGTTTGAGTGCGACTGTTGTGAGCTGGTGTCAGATTTGTTGGATGTTTAACGCCGCCAGCTCTTTGATATTTTGGAGGGTTGGTGAGTCTTCTGAGGAACTCCTCCCCTCAGTCACTGGGTGTCTACTACCTTCAGTTTCGTTGATGAAAGCCAATACCTTTCCATTCTGTCTCGCCCCTTAGTCCTTCCCCAGCCCTCTAGGAAGCCAGTGATAACCTTCAGCTTCTCTCTGTTGAGGTCTATGTGCACCTCAAAATAGCAAAACCATTCTGGGTGGGATTTTTTCTTTTTTGTTCGTTTGTTTGTTTGTTTGTTTGTTTGTTTTTGAGACTGGGTCTCACTCTGTTGCCCAAGCTGGAGTACAGTGGCGTGATCACAGTTCACTGCAGCCTCGACCTACCAGGTTCAGATGATCCTCCCATCTCAGTCTCCCTAGTAGCTGGGACTACAGGCACATACTACCACACTCAGCTAAAATACTTTTTTAAGAGATGGGGGTCTCACTTGTTGCCCAGGCTGGTCTTGAACTCCTGGCCTCAAGTGATCCACCTGCCTTGATCTTCCAAAGTGCTGGGATTACAGGCATGAACTACTGCACCTGGCCAAATCCTCTGATCTTAAAGCTTAAAACTTACATTTGTTTTACCTGAATTCCTTCCTCAAGAAAGGACACCCAAGTCTCTCAAAAAGTACCAAAGATGGCCGGACGCAGTGGCTCACGCCTGTAATCCCAGCACTTTGGGAGGCCGAGGCAGGCGAATCACGAGGTCAGGAGATTGAGACCATCCTGGCTAACATGGTGAAACCCCGCCTCTACTAAAAAAAATACAAAAATATTAGCTGGGCGTGGTGCCGGGCGTCTGTAGTCCCAGCTACTCAGGAGGCTGAGGCAGGAGAATAGCGTAATTCTGGGAGGTGGAGCTTACAGTGAGCCAAGATCGCCCCACTGCACCTCAGCCTGGGCGACACAGCGAGACTCCTTCTCAAAAAAAAAGTATCAAAGACTTGAAACTCACCAGATTATCGCATCCAGACAACAGACTCCAGGCCCCTCATTCATCATGAATGCTTCCTTACCCCCTCCTGAGTTCCTCTTTTCTCAGAGGTAGTTACATTTCTTCCCTGCTGTTTAAGCCCCTAATTTTAGTCCCTCAAGGAGATGGATTTGAGACTGATCTCCCCTCTCCTGGCCTGCAGCACCCGATTAAAGCTTTATTCCTTGGCAAGAATCATCGTCTTAATGGTTGGCTTTCTGTGCAGCGAGCAGCAGGACCCAGACCGAATCCCTTGTGTTTCAGTAACACACTGACCTAGCCCCCTTGCTTCTCAAAGTATGAACCATGGCCCAACAGCACAGTCATCATCTTAGAACTTGTTGGAAAGGTAAATTGTCAGGCCCCACCCCAGCCCTGCTGAATCAGAATCTGCATTTTATTTTATTTTATTTTATTTTGTTTTTTGGATGGAGTCTCACTCTGTCACCCTGTCACTCTGCATGATCTCGGCTCACTGCAACCTCCGCCTCCCAGGTTCAAGTGATTCTCCTACCTCAGTCAACCCCCCCGAGTAGCTGGGATTACATGCATGGGCCACTGTGCCCAGCTATTTTTTTTTTTTTGAGATGGAGCCTCACACTGTCACCCGGGCTGGAGTGCAGTGGCATGATCTCGGCTCACTGCAAGCTCCGCCTCCTGGGTTCACACCATTCTCCTGCCTCAGCCTCCCGAGTAGCTAGGACTACAGGTGCTTGCCACCACGCCCGGCTAATTTTTTGTATTTTTAGTAGAGACGGGGTTTCACGGTGTTAACCAGGATGGTCTGGATCTCCTGACCTCACGATTCGCCAGCCTCGGCCTCCCAAAGTGCTGGGATTACAGGTGTGCACCCCCGTGCTCAGCCTTTTTTTTTTTTTTTTTTTTTTTTGAGATAGAATCTCACACCGTCGCCCAGGCTGGAGCGTAATGTCTCAATCTTGGCTCACCACAACTTTCGCCTTCCAGTTTCAAGCAATTCTCCTGCCTCAGCCTCCTGAGTAGCTAGGAGTACAGGTGCCAGCCACCACGCCCAGCTAATTTTTGTTTTTTGTATTTTTAGTACAGATGGGGTTTCACCATGTTGTCCAGGCTGGTCTTGAACTCCTGACCTCAAGTGATCCGCCTGCCTTGGCCTCCCAGAGTGCTGGGATTACAGGTGTGGGCCACCGCGCCCAGCCAGAATCTGCATTTTAACAAGATATGATGTGTATGCTCATTAAAGTGAGAGTGCTGGCCTAGCACATTTTCTAGAATGTGATTTTTTGGTGATTCCAGTGAAAGTGACATTTTTAATAGGAAAAGAAAAAGGAATCAAGGTTGTGGCCTTGAATTCAGGCACTGGCCCTGAATTCAAGCCTTGAGTTAGAATCCCCATGGACTTTCCTCAAACAACATGAGGCTAGGCCTCAGATCTGGTTTGAGGGGTCACAGAAGGGGGTCTGTCATCTATGAATTTTGAAATGTCTCTCTAGGTTAAACTCCCAGTTAAGATTCCCTGATCAGACAGTACACGGTACTTAGCTGCCTCATACCAAGTTAATTTTTTAAATTGCAAAATCTCTTGAGATATAATATGGGATAAGAAGTGATCCTTGGCTGGGCTTGGTGGCTCATGCCTATAATCACAGTGCTTCTGGAGACCAAGGCTGGAGGACTGCTTGAGGCCAGGAGTTTGAGACCAGCCTGGGTAACATAGTGAGACCCTTGTCTCTACAAAACAAACAAACAAAAAAGCTGGGCATGGTGGCACACACTTGTAGTCCTAGCTACTCGGGAGGCTGGAGGCCTAGGAGTTTGAGGCTGCAGGGAGCTATGATCATGCCTCTGCCCTCTAGCCAGGGTGACAAAGCAAGATACTGCCTCATGAAACAAAATAAAAAGGGAAAGGTGACCCTTGGCTGTGTTTCAGAAGCGCAGGGGAAAAGGGGTCGTATTTGGAACCTGGATTCTTCGCCATGGCCTCCAAGCCTGGAGGAGTGTGGTCCCTCTGGAAGTGTCCAGTTGTGGCATTCCCCTGGTACTTGGAGGACCCAAGGAACTGCTCATTCCACCATCACACCCTGTCCTGCACACACCCCTGCTCAAACTCTGGCCACCAACCCAGGCGCAGCTAACTGTCCAGGCTTGCTCAATTCCTCTGCCTCCTCAGACAAGAATGGCTGGAAAAAGTGACAGGGCAGGGTTTCTTGGAAAGCAATCTGGCCTGCATCAGCATTAATGATTAAAACGTGTCCTCATGTGGCAATTCCCCAACTGAGAGCCCATTCCTAAGCTATTTTAACTCATCAGTTCAGAAATTCTAGAGTCCCTATCCTTAGTTATTGAGGTCTGGATGCTTTTTTTTCCAGAGGATCCAATCCAGACACAATTGAGTAGAGGGCTTCAGAAGCCACAGAAAATATCTACCTACCTACGGCTGGGCACAGTGGCTCATGCCTGTAATCCCAGCACTTTGGGAGGCCGAGGTGGGCGGATCACAAGGTCAGGAGATTGAGACCATCTTGGCTAACACGGTGAGACCCCATCTCTACTAAAAATACAAAAAAATTAGCCAGGCATGGTGGCAGGCACCTGTAGTCCCAGCTACTCGGGAGGCTAAGGCAGGAGAATGGCCTGAACCCGGGAGGTGGAGCTTGCAGTGAGCCAAGATCAGGCCACTGCACTCCAGCCTGTGTGACAGAGAGAGAATCTGTCTCAAAAAACAAACAAACAAACAAACAAAAACTACCTACCTATCATCTATCTATCTATCTATCTATCTATCTATCTATCTATCTATCTATTATCTATCATCTATCTACCTATCATCCATCCATCTATCATCTATCTATCATCTATCTATTCATCTATCTATATACTTATCATCTATTATCTATTATCATAGCTATCCATCTATCTATATACCTATTATCTATCATCTATCCATCGATCTACTTATTATCTATTTATCCATCTATCTATATACCTATAATCTGTCCATCCATCTATTATCTATTTATCTATCTTCCTATCCATCTATCTAGATACTTATCATCCATGCATCTATCATCTATCATCTATCTATCCATCTATCTAGATACCTTTCATCCATCTATCATCTGTCCGTCCATCTACCTATACACCTATTATCTATCATCTATCTATTATTTATCTATTTATCCTTCTATCTATATACCTATCATTCATCCAGCCTCTATCTGTCCATCTATCTATATAGATATTATCTTTTTTTTTTTTTTTTGAGACAGAGTCTCGCTCTGTTGCCCAGGCTGGAGTGCAGTGGTGCCATCTCAGCTCACTGCAAGCTCCACCTCCCAGGTTCACGCCATTCTCCTGCCTCAGCCTCCTGAGTAGCTCGGACTACAGGCACCCGCCACCACGCCCAGCTATTTTTTTCTGTTTTTTAGTAGACATGGGGTTTCACTGTATCAGCCAGGATGGTCTCCATCTCCTGACCTTGTGATCTGCCCGCCTTGGCTTCCCAAAGTGCTGGGATTACAGGTGTGAGCCACCGCGCCAGCCTCTTTTTTTTTTTTTTTTGAGACAAAGTCTCACTCTTGTCCCCCAGGCTGGAGTGCAATGGCACCATCTCAGTTCACTGCAACCTCCACCTCCCGGGTTAAAGCGATTCTCCTGCCTCAGCCTCCCAAGTAGCTGCCACCACACCAGGCTGGTCTCGAACTCCTGACCTCAGGTGATCCGCCTGCCTCGGCCTCCCAAAGTGCTGAGATTACAGGCGTGAGCCACTGCACCCGGCCTATAGCTATTATCTATCTATGTATCTATCTATCATCTATCTATCCACCTAAATATATAGCTATTATCCATCTATCTATCCATCTAGATAGATGATAGATAGATGATATATCTATATACCTATCATCCATCTATCATCTATTTATCCATCTATCTATATACCTACTATCTATCATCTATCTATCCATCTATCTACCTGTTATCTATTTGTCTATCTATATACCTATCCTCTATCTATGTATCTATGTATCTATGTATCTATGTATCTATGTATCTATCTATCTATCTATCTATCTATCTATCTATCTATCATTATTATCAACTAGACATAGATAGTGGTAGAGATACTGAATTACAAAGTAATATAGCCTTGATTTAGAAAGTCTGGAACATATTGAAAACTTTTACAATGTTGTTAAAGTGTAGTGGCCAGGACCTTCTCAGAGTTGTCAGGGTAACATAGAAAAGGCCAAGAACAGACTGCCTCATGGAATCGTGGGAAAGTTGACTGACTTTGTTTTGCTTCTTAGGGCCACAGGAGCAGACCACGTGTCATCTCAGACCCTGTCCCAAGGAATGTACTTTCCCAGAATCTACAGGGTCCTCCGCTGTCCTACGTAAGTTGATTTTTCTTTTTCCTTCACCAAAAAACACACAATCGTAATAATGAAAAAGGGGGCTAGCATGACTAACTCCATCCTAGCCTCCCTGCTGTGATATCTTTTAGGTTCCTTGCTTTTGCTTATCTCTGCACATAGGCCAAGGTAACCACGGGAGGAATTCAGTTTATAGTTTAATTTTATTTTTTAACACTTTTTACTTACTTATTTTCCTTTCTAGTTCCCCCCCCGCCCCCGGGAAAAAACACAAGTCATAGGAACATGTGTGATCTGTACTTTTCTCCTATAATTTTTTTTTTTTTTGAGACGGAGTCTCCCTCTGTCGCCCAGGTTGGAGTGTAGTGGCACAATTTCGGCTCACTGCAACCTCTGCCTCCCAAGTTAAAGCAATTCTCCTGTGTTAGCCTCCTGAGTAGCTGGGATTACATGTGTACACCACCACACTTGGCTAATTTTTGTGTTTTTAGTAGAGACAGGGTTTCACCATGTTGCCCAGGCTGGTCTTGAACTCCTGACCTCAGGTGATCTGTCTGCCTCAGCCTCCCAAAGTGCTGAGATTACAGGCGTGAGCCACTGTGCCTGGCCAAGATGTTTTTTTTCTTTGTTTGTTTGTTTTTGTTTTTGTTTTGAGATGGAGTCTCGCTGTGTCACCCAGGCTGGAGTGCAGTGGTGCGATCTCAGTTCACTGCAATCTCTGCCTCCCGGGTTCAAGTGATTCTCCTGCTTCAGCCTCCCGAGTAGCTGGGATTACAGGTGGCCACCACCACACCTGGCTAATATTTTTATTTTTAGTAGAGACGGGGTTTCACCATGTTGCCCAGGCTGGTCTCAAACTCCTGACCTCAGGTGATCCGCCCCCCTTGGCAAGATGGCTTTTTAGGACACTAGCCTGCCATCTTGTCAGTTTGCTGGCTCTCCAAAATAAAGTCGTCTTCCTTGCCCCACAGCTTGTTTCTTGATTTATTGACTGCTGTGCAGTGAGCAGTACAAGCTTTGGACTCGGTAACACAATTGACTAGTTTCACTTTGAAGAGTATCTCACCAAAGTGAAAGATTCACCAAGCTTAGGCCAGTCGCGGTGTCTCACGCCTGTAATCCCAGCACTTTGGGAGGCCGAGGCGGGCAGATCACAAGGTCAGGAGATCGAGACCATCCTGGCTAAAATGGTGAAACCCCGTTTCTACTAAAAAATACAAAAAATTAGCCGAGTGTGGTGGTGGGCACCTGTAGTCCCAGCTACTCAGGAGGCTGAGGCAGGAGAATGGCATGAACCCGGGAGGTGGAGCTTGCAGTGAGCCAAGATTGCGCCACTGCACTCCAGCCTGGGTGACAGAGTGAGACTCAGTCTCAAAAAACAAACCAAAAAAAACCAAAAAAAACAGTTCAAATGTGGCCTTTGAAAGGTGTATTGGGTTTGTCCGTATATAGTATATAAAATGTGTGAAAGAGTAGGCTGTTCAAGAGTTAAGTTTGTAAAGTTGAGTACTGTCTGCATATACACGGCATGCCCTTTACCTGTATCACAGTATATTCAAAATTCTTCTCTCTTTTTTTCTTTCAGACAGGGTCTCGCTCTGTCACCTAGGCTGGAGTGCAGTGGCATGATCACAGCTCACTGCAGCCTTGACCTCCTCAAGCGATCCTCCCACCTCAGCCTCTTGGGTAGCTGGGACTACAGGTGTGAGCCACCAAACTCAGCTAATTTTTTTTATTTTTATTTTTAGAGACGGGGTCCTGCAATGTTGCCCAGCTGGTCTGGAACTCCTGGGTACAAGCGATCCACCCACCCTGGCCTCCAAAAATGCTGAGATTACAGGTGTGAACCACTGCACCTGGCCTCCAATCTCCTCAAAATTCAGAACCTTACCTTTCTATCACTGTAACACTTTCTCCCTCACAGGATGTGTGGTAATTATCAAGAAAGGCAGTAAGGGGGAAGATTTCTAGCATTTCTCTTGAAGTCCCATTTGGTGCTTGCATCTTATTTTGGGGTACACTTGACATCTTGACATGGAGTTCTTGTCAGGTAGGCTTACAACAGTCTTAGATTGATCATGTAGGTAATCTTGATGACAGATATGATCATTCAATTCTAACCAAAATGTAGCATCCAAACATAAAAATAAGACAGCTGCTTACATTGTGTAAATCCTGCACAAGAGAGAGGATAAAGGTGCCCACCTCTGATAATCTGTCCCAAATGAAGGCAGTAAAATTCCTGCAGGGAAAAAGAACAAAGTGTGTCTGCCAGCTGCTGTCCTGTGTTAGAGAGGGCTCTTTCTAGGGGCAGCAGAGGGAATGGAGTGCATTTCACACTGTAAGCCTTTTAAAGTACAAATCTATTTGAGGCTTTACCTGAAATCTATTTGATGATATACCTTTTAAGTCCACTCAACTGCATTAATTAGGACTTTTGTTGCAAGTGACAGAAACCCAATTCAAACTAGCTTAAGCCTAAAGGCAGATTTATGGACTATCTCTTGGAATTCATGAATAAGATAGTTCCATCTCTCAGAACTCATTGGCCTTAAGAACTATATGGAGTCAGAGACTCAAACACTACTCTCCTCTCTTGTTATCTCTGTGTCTCTTTGAGATTTATCCTTTTTTCTCAGCAATTCCCCCAATCCTTAGTTCACACAATCTGAAGCATGGTTACAGGGAGCTCCTAAATTTTATATTTTGCAGCCAAAGAGAGCTTGGTTCAACTCTCTTTCAGTCTCTGTTCCAAAAATCTGTGAAAGGACATTTATTGGATCGGCTTGGGGCAGGTGCCTTCCCTTGAATCAATCAGGACAAGTTCATATGATAATCTGGCAACCTAGAAAAAGGAAGTAAGGAGCAGAGGCAGCTCCTAGAAGACAAGTAGTGCCAGACCAACATTCCCACAGGTGTTCTCTGAACCAACAACCCTGACATTCTGATGTTTTCTTTTGCGTTCATTAATATTTGTATGAGTCTGGAGACATATACCATGTTCATGGATTGGAACACTCAATATTGTAAAGATTAGTTCTTCTTAAATTGATTTGTAGATTACATGTAATCCTTATCAAAATCTCAACATATTTCTTTCTTCTCCTTTTTTTTTTTTTTTTTTTTTTTTTTAGCGAACCACCACCATCAGGATGAATCTCAACACATTTCTTAATAAATATTGACAAGCTGATACTAATTTTTTTTTTTTTTAGACAGGGTGTTGCTCTGTTGTCTAAGTTGGAGTATAGTGTTGCAATAATAGCTTACGGCAGCCTCAAACTCCTGGGTTCAAGCGATACTGCCTCCTCAGCCTCTCAAAGTGCTAGGATTACAGATGTGTGCCACCACGCCTGGCTAATTCTAAATGTATATGAAAATGCAAAGGGCCAAGAATAGCCAAAATACTGGCTTATTCTGAAAGCTCTGGTCTATGAGATGATCTACTTCTTACTGACTTCAAGATGTGATAAAAGGCTGGGCACAGTGGCTCATGCCTATAATCCCAACACTGGGAGGCCAAGGTGAGAGGATCGCTTGAGGTCAGGAGTTGGAGACTGGTCCAGGCAACATGGCAAGAGCTTGTCTCTGTAGGAAAAGTTAAAAAAAAAAATTAGCTGGGCATGACACACACCTGTAGTCCCATCTATCCAGGAGGCTGAGGCAGGAGGATTATTTGAACCCAGGAGTTCAAGGCTATAGTGCCCTATGATTACACCACTGCATTCCAGTGTGGGCAACATAGTGAGACCCGTCTCTCAAAAAAAAAAAAAAGAAAGAAAGAAAGAACAAAAACCTAGCAGAATATGCTTCCCATAGCTAGTCTTCACTCAGTAATGTCCATTTGGCCACACAGTAGCTCTCAGCAAAAAACATTAATTAGTTCACCGATAGAGCAAGGAAACTCACTCATTAGCTTTAGGTCTGTTTTAGGGGAAATGGCATAATTGTCTAAAATATGATCGAGTTATTCATTGAGAATGTATTCTGTTTATATTCCACCCTACTCCTTCTACTGGTCTTCAGCATCCTGGTTTTCCAGCAATCTTGTACACTATGCCTTTTTTTTTTTTTCTTCTTTTTTTTGAGACAGAGTCTCACTCTTTCACTCAGGCTGGAATGCAGTGGTGCCATCACAGCTCAAGGCTCACTGCAACCTCCACCTCCTGGATTCAAGTGATTCTCATGTTTCAGCCTCCTGAGTAGCTGGGATTACAAGCACATGCCAACATGCCCATCTAATTTTTGTATTTGAATTAGAGACAGGGTTTCACCACAGTGGCTAGGCTGGTCTTAAACTCCTGACATCAAGTGATCCGCCCGCCACAGCCTCCCAAAGTCCTGGGATTATAGGTGTGAGCCACCGCACCCAGCCTGCTGTACCATCTTTAAATAT
Organism: Theropithecus gelada; assembly: GCF_003255815.1. Classification (NCBI taxonomy): domain Eukaryota; kingdom Metazoa; phylum Chordata; class Mammalia; order Primates; family Cercopithecidae; genus Theropithecus; species Theropithecus gelada. Next base: position 1,728,358 of record NC_037670.1, read on the forward strand.
GGAAATACTGGTATTTTTGTTGGTATAATACTATTGTTTTGGCTTAAATCTGCAATATGAATTATTTTGTACTGAGACTATTCATGGAGTTTTTTGATTCTGTAAAATTCCAAATTGAACAAAGATACACTTAATTTAAAAATAATTTTTCTGACCGGGAGCGGTGGCTCACACCTGTTAATCTCAGTGCTTGGGAGGCCAACGTGGGCGGATCATGAGGTCAGGAGACCAAGACCATCCTGGCTAACATGGTGAAACCCCATCTCTACTAAAAAAAAAATACAAAAAATTAGCCAGGCGTGGTGGCAGGCACCTGTAGTCCCAGCTACTGGGGAGGCTGAGGCAGGAGAATGGCACGAACCTGGACGATGGAGCTTGCAGTGAGCCGAGATGCACAACTGCATTATAGCCTGGGTGACACAGTGAGACTGTGTCTCAAAAAAAAAAAAAATAATAATAATAATAATTTTTCCAGGCCAGGTGCAGTGGCTCATGCCTGTAATCCCAGCACTTTGGGAGACTGAGGCAGGTGAATCACATGAGGTCTGAAGTTCAAGACTAGCCTGGCCAACATGGCAAAACCCTGTCTTTACGAAAAATACAAAAATTAGCTGGGCGTGGTGGCACATGCGTGTAATCCCAGTTACTCAGGAGGCTGAAGTGGGAGAATCGCTTGAACCTGGGAGGTGGAAGCTGCAGTGAGCCAAGATCTCACCATAGCACTCCAGCCTGGGTGACAGAGTGAGACTCTGTTTCAAATAATAATAATAATTTTTCCATATTTCACACTTTTTTTTTGGAGACTGAGTCTCACTCTGTTGCTCAGGCTGGAGTGCAGTGGCTTGATTTCGGCATACTGCAAACTCCACCTCCTAGGTTCAAGTGATTCTCCTGCCTCAGCCTCCCAAGTAGCTGGGATTACAGGCATGCACCACCATGCCCAGCTAATTTTGTATATTTAGTAGAGATAGGGTTTCACCACATTAACCAGGCTGATCTCAAACTCCCAACCTCTGGTGATCCACCTGCTGCGGCCTCCCAAAGTGCCGGGATTACAGGCATGAGCAACCGTGCCTGGCCCATATTTCACACTTCTTTCCTTTTTTTTTTTTTTTTTTTTTTTGAGATGGAGTCTTGCTCTGTGCCAGGCTGGAGTACACTGGCGCAATCTCAGCTCACTGCAACCTTCACCTCCTGGGTTCAAGTGATTCCCCTGCTTCACCCTCCCTAGTAGCTGAGACTACAGGCGTATGCTACCACACCCAGCTAATTTTTTTGTATTTTGTTAGAGACAGGGTTTCACCATGTTGGCCAGGATGGTCTTAATCTCCTCTCCTGACCTCGTGATCCCCCCGCCTCAGCCTCCCAAAGTGCTGGGATTACGGACATGAGCCACTGTGCCTGGCCGCTGATGCAATAATAATATTCTTTTTTGTTGTTGTTGTTTTGAGACAGAGTCTCGCTCTTATTGTCCAGGCTGGTGTGCAATGGCATGATCTCAGCTCACTGCAACCTCTGCCTCCCAGGTTCAAGCAACTCTGCCTCAGCCTACAGAGTAGCTGGGATCACAGACATGTGCCACCACACCTGGCCAATTTTTGTACTTTTAGTAGAGACGGGGTTTCGTCATGTTGGCCAGGCTGGTCTTGAACTCCTGGCCTCAGCTGATCCGACCGCCTGGCCTCCCAAAGTGCTGGGATTACAGGCATGAGCCACCGCGTGCAGCCAATAATAATATTCTTAACTCTGGTTCAAAGACTTTTTGAAGAAGTAGATAATGAGCATGACAGAATTGGAACTGATTTGGGGAATCAATTAAAATCTCCATCTAGGACGGGTGTGATGGCTCACACCTGTAATCCCAGCACTTTGGGAGGCCAAGGCAGGCGGATCACTTGAGGTCAAGAGTTTGAGACCAGCCCAGCCAACATGGTAAAACCCCATCCATACTAAAAATACAAAAATTTGCCAGGCGTATTGGTGTGCACCTGTAATCCCAGCTACTGGGGAGGCTGAGCCATGAGACTCACTTGAACCCGGGAGGTGGAAGTTACGGTGAGCCAAGATCTCGCCACTGCACTCCAGCCTGGGTGACAGAGGGGAGACTCCGTCTCAAAAAAACAAAAACAAAAACAAAAACAAACAAACAAACAAACAAAACCCATCCATACATTATGAAACTGAAAGATCAAAAGAAAGCAGAATGATTTTATTTGGAGCAAAACACACTGCTTGCTGTCAATAGAAAACTTGCAGTCCTAGGTTCGGCACAGTGGCTCACGCCTGTAATCCTAGCACTTTGGGGGACCGAGGCAGGCAGATCACAAGGACAGGAGATTGAGACCATCCTGGCTAACACAGTGAAACCGTGTCTCTACTAAAAATACAAAAAATTAGCCGGGCGTGGTGGCGGGTGCCTGTAGTCCCAGCTACTCGGGAGGCTGAAGCAGGAGAATAGCGTGAACCCGGGAGGCGGAGCTTGCAGTGTGAGCTGAGATCTCGCCACTGCACTCCAGCCTGGGCGACAGAGGGGAGACTCCATCTCAAAAACAAACAAACAAACAAACAAAACAAAAAAAAACATTGCAGTCCTAATGTTTCCCCCAAGAATTCTGTCAGATAATCTAAAAGTTATCTAAATGAAAGGGGAGTATTTAAAGATGAAGGACTTAAAGAGAAATATTTGGCCAGGTGTGGTGGCTCATACTTGTAATTCCAGCACCTTGGGAGGCCAAGGCGGGTGGACCACCTGAGCTCAGGAGTTTGAGACTAGCCTGGCCAATGTGGTGGAACCCTTCTCTACTAAAAATACAAAAATTAGCCGGGCATGGTGGTGGGTGCCTGTAATCTCAGCTACTCAGGAGGCTAAGGCAGGAGAATTGCTTGAACCCAGGAGGAGGAGGTTGCAGTGAGCCATGATTGTGCCATGGCACTCCAGCCTAGGGGACAAAAGTGAAACTCTGTCTCAAAATATACATATATATTTTATATATATTTAAATATATATATATATTTAAAGTTATTTCTTCCATCTTCCCCAAACAAGTGTCAGAAAAAGATTTTTTTTCCAGCAACCAGAAATATTTACACAAAAGTTCTCTCACAACTCCAGATGCTTTTTATATTTAAAGGTTGCTTTTTTTTTTTTTTTTTTTGAGACGGAGTCTGGCTCTGTCGCCCATGCTGGAGTGCAGTGGCACGATCTCCGCTCATTGCAAGCTCTGCCGCCTCCCGGGTTCACGCCATTCTCCGGCCCCAGCCACCCGAGTAGCTGAGACTACAGGTGCCTGCCACCCCGCTCAGCTAATTTTTTTGTATTTTTAGTAGAGACGTGGTTTCACCGTGTTAGCCAGAATAGTCTTGATCTCCTGACCTCGTGATCCACCCGTCTCGGCCTCCCAAAGTGCTGGGATTACAGGCATGAGCCACCACGCATGGCCTAAAGATTGCTTTTCAAAAAATCAGTACTGGCCAGGCGTGGTGGCTCACGCCTATAATCCCAGTACTTAGGGAGTCCAAGGCAGGCATATCACTTGAGGTCAGGAGTTTGAGACCAGCCTGGCCAACATTGTGAAACCCCGTCTCTAATAAAAATACAAAAAAAAAATTAGCCGGGCATGGTGGCGCATGCTGTTAATCCCAGCTACTGGGGAGGCTGAGGCAAGAGAATTGCTTGAGTCCGGGAGTCGGAGGTTGCAGGGAGCTGAGCTGGCACCACTGCACTCCAGTATGGGTGACAGAGTGAGACTCTGTCTCAAAAAGCAAAAAAAAAACCCAAAACAGTGCTATTTTGTGTTCAGTGTTTTACGATTAAACTTCTATAATTGTCTATTGCGCTAAGTTGATTATTTTTATTTTATTAAACTTTGGATTCATGGGGTACATGTGCAGGTGTGTTACATGAGCACATTGCAAAATGCTGAGGTTTGGGCTTCTAGTGAACCCATCATCCAAACAGTGAGCAGAGTACCCAATAAGCAGTTTTTCAACCCTTTCCCCCTCCTTCCCTCCCAACCTGTGGAGTTCCCAGTGTCTTTGTTTCCATCTTTATGTCCATTTGAACCTATCATTTAGCTCCTATTTATTTATTTATTTGAGACAGAGTCTCACTCTATCTCCCCGGCTGGAGTGCAGTAGTGCTATCTTGGTTCACTTCAACATACACCTCTCAGGGTCAAGCGATTCTCCTGCCTCAGCCACCCGAGTAGCTGGGATTAAAGGTGCACGCCACCACGCCTGGCTAATTTTTGTGTTTTTAGTAGAAATGGGGTCTCACCATGTTGTCCAGGCTGGTATTGAACTCCTGGCCTCAAGTGATCCACCTGCTTTGGCCTCCCAAAGTGCTGGGATTACAGATGTGAGCCACCACGGTCTATTTTTAAATATTACTTAATTTTCTTTCATTTTATTTGCTACTAGAATTGTATAATGATTTTTTTTTTTTTTTTTTTTTTTTTTGAGACAGGGTCTCGCTCTGTCACCCAGGCTGAAGTGCAATGGCTCAATCATGGTTCACTACAGCCTCAAATTTCTGGGCTCAAGCATCCTCCCACCTCAGCCTCCCAAGTAGCTGGGCCTATAGGCACGCACCACCATGCCCAGCTAATTTTCATATTTTTTATGGAGACAGGGTCTTGCTATGTTGCCCAGCCTTGCCTCAAACTCCTGAGCTCAAGCAATCCGCCTGCCTTGGCCTCCCAAAGTGCTGGGATTACAGGTGTAAATCATTGTCCCTGGTCTAATAATGTACAATTTTACTTTTTACTTAATGCTTCATGATATGATTTTAAAAGTTTGTATTTGAAATATATTTAAATATATAGTTTGATATTTTGAAAACATTTGGATTCCTAACAGATTCTAAAATACTAGTAGTGCCCAGGAGGCGGAGGTTGCAGTGAGCCACCGCACCCTGCCAGAGCCCTGGTTTCTTTATTGAAGAATGGTATCAGAAACAGGGCCAGGCATGGTGGCTCATGCCTGTAATCCCTGAACTTTGGAAGGCCGAGGCGGACGGATCACTTGAGGTCAGGAGTTCAAGACCAACCTGGCCAACATGGTGAAACCTCGTCTCTACTAAAAATACAAAATTAGCCAATGTGGTGGCGTCTGCCTGTAGTCCCAGCTACTGGGGAGGCTGAGACAGGAGAATCACTTGAATCTGAGAAGTGGAAGTTGCAGTGAGCTGAGATCACACCACTGCACTCTAGCCTGTGGGATAGAAAGAGACTCTGTCTCAAAATAAATAAATAAATAAATAAATAAAACACATTCCAACATCTGGGAGCTACATATGCTTGTTGTTGCTGGTCTGTAATTACTTCTAGGCCCTCTCCTAGGCAGAGTGAGGAAGTATGTGTGTAGTACTCTGTGTACATTCATGCATGTATAATTATTTCTATACGTAATGATCTGTATCCACATTAAGGTAAATATGCATTCATCCTGATATCTCCAACTCTAATCCATTACCACATAAATCACTGTAGTTTCTTCCCCTTGCCTAAGCCTTTTTTTTTTTTTTTTTTTTTTGAGAATGAGTCTCGCTCTGTTGCCCAAGCTAGAGTGCAGTGGCGCGATCTTGGCTCACTGCAACCTCCGCCTCTCAGGTGCACACCATTCTCCTGCCTCAGCCTCCTGAATAGCTGGGACTATAGGCGCCTGCCACCACGACTAATTTTTTTGTATTTTTAGTGGAGACGGGGTTTCACCGTGCTAGCCAGGATGGTCTCGATCTCCTGACCTCATGATCCGCCCTCCTCGGCCTCCCAAAGTGCTGGGATGACAGGCGTGAGCCACCTCGCCCAGCCCTAAGCCTTCTTTTAAAGGATCACAACTGATTGAGTCAGGCCTCAACCAAAGTAATCTCCCTTTTTATTAACTTAAAGGCAACTGGTTAAAGACGACTTTCAGGTGCAAAATCCCTTTAGTGTTTGATCAAATCACAGGGAGGAGCTGTGTGGATGCTACAGGATGTCTGCTGCCTTTCCATCCTCTGAGACAATATTGCTTGTAGCCCTAACTGGGGTTGTACTAGAAAGAGAATTCTAGGGTCTGTGTTTCAGCCTAGTCAAGTTGCCATATCCCACCAATGTGAGTGCCAGCGTGGTGGTATGATGCCTATATATATATACACACACATACATTTTTTTAAGACAAAGTTTCACTCTTATTGCCCAGGCTAGAGTGCAATGGTTCAATCTTGGCTCACCACAATCTCAGCCTCCCGGGTTCAAGCAATTCTTCTCTCTCAGCCTCCCAAGTAGCTGGGATTACAGGCATGTGCCACCATGCCCGGCTAATTTTATATTTTTAGTAGAGACGGGGTTTCTCCATGTTGGCCAGGCTGGTCTCAAACTCCTGACTTCAGGTAATCTGCCTGCCTCAGGCTCCCAAAGTGTTGGAATTACAGGAGTGATTCCCAAAGCACTGGGATTATAGGTGTGAGCTACCACACCTGGCTGCATTAATAACTTGAAACCATCAATATAGAATGTGTTCAGAAAACATGTGGCAAGGCCAGGTGCCATGGCTCACGCCTGTAATCTCAGCACTTTGGGAGGTCGAGGCCAGAGGCTAACTTGAATGCAGGAGTTTGAGAACAGCCTGGACAACATAGTGAGATCCCATCTCTACAAAATATAAATAATGTTATCCAGGTGTAGTGGCACATGCCTACAGTCTCAGCTACTTGGGAGGCTGAGCAGGAGAATCACTTGAGGCTGGGAGGTCGGGGCTGCAGTAAGCTGTGATTGTGCCACTGCACTCCAGCCTGGGCAACAGAGTGAGATCCTGTCAAAAAAGGAAAAAGAGGAAAGAAGGAAAGAAGGAAGGAAGGAAGGAAGGAAGGAAGCAAGGGAGGGAGGGAGGGGAAGAGGGGAGGGGAGGAGAAGGTAGGGGAGGAATAAGAAGGAAAGAGAGGGAAAGGAAGGAAGGAAGGAGGGAGGGAAGGAAGGAAAGCAAGAGAGACAACCATGAGAAATTAACATTTGTGCAGAGTAGAAGGGGGCATATGGATGCCTCTGTTGAGGGCTGAATGGTGCACCCCTCTGAGGATATGTTCTAACTCCCAGAACCTATGAATGTGACCTTATTTGAAAATAGTCTTTGCAGATTCAACTCTATTCAGGATCTTGCAAAGAGATGATCCTGGATTAATCGGGTATCCCCAGGATCCTGCCAGAAATTGAATGACAAATTTCTATAAGAGGGGACATGACCTCTTATGTAAAGAGGAAGAGGGAACATGACCAAGGTGGCAGGGGTTGGAGGATGCAGGCTGGGAAGCCAATGAGTGCCAATGGCCACCAGAAGTTGGCAGAGGTAAGGAAGGCTCCTCCCCTAGAGCCCTGGGAAGAGGTGGCCCTGAGGACAACTTGATTTCACACTTTTTTTTTTTTTTTGAGATTGAGTTTTGCTCCTGTCCCGCAAGCTGGAGTGCAGTGGCTCGATCTCAGCTCACCGCAACCTCTACCTCCCGGGTTGTAGCAATTCTCCTGCTTTAGTCTCCTGAGTAGCTGGAATATCAGGCGTGCATCACCACGCCTGGCTAATTTTTGTATTTTTAGTAGAGATGGGGTTTCATCATGTTGGCCAGGCTGGTGTTGAACTCATGACCTCAGGTGATCCACCTGCCTCCGCCTCCCAAGGTGCTAAGATTACAGGTGCGAGCCACCGCCCCGGCCTTTTTTCCTTTTTTTTTTTTGAGATGGAGTTTCACTCTTGTTGCCCAGGCTGGAGTGCAATGGCATTATCTTGTCTCACCACAACCTCCGCCTCCCGGGTTCAAGCGATTCTCCTGCCTCAGCCTCCCAAGTAGCTGGGATTACAGGCATGTGTCACCATACCCAGCTAATTTTGTATTTTTAGTACGGACGAATTTCTCCATGTTGGTTAGGCTGGTCTCAAACTCCCAACCTCAGGTGATCCGATCTCCTCGGCCTCCCAAAGTGCTGAGATAATGGGCATGAGACACCACTCCTGGCAACTTCACACTTGCGACCTCCAGAGCTGTGGGAGAAGAAGTTCCTGTTGTGCCAAGTCATCCAGTTCATGGTCATCTGGAGGGAAACAAATACACCTCCAGGAGCTCACGGCCAATCCGCCCTGGACTGTGTGTGTATCCTGTGGGCATCACGCAAACCACTCCCACTCCCATTCCACCTTGACCGCCAGCCTAGGGTTGTGTCCAACAGCACAACAAATATTTGCAGGGAGCAGAGCAAACAGGCCGGGGACCAGTGGAGGGGCCTGGCTAGTGGGGCCAGGCCAGGCCCAGGTGTCTGGAATCTTGCAGATTTACTGCACCCTGGAAATATCCTGGAGATAATATTTACTCTAATGTAATTTACTCTCAAATGCTGTACTTCTGCCTTTGGGGCTTTCTCCCCTCTACCTCCCGACCAGGGATCACTAGAGGCCACTGGGGAGTGAAGAGGGAAAGAGCCTTCCTTTTGCCTCCTGCAAACTGGCCTCTCTCCAGGGCACGATCCCAGCAAAGAGCCAGCCCCATTGGGGCAGCCCAGAAGTGCCTGGTGGGCACTGAAGGGGAGTGGGGTGCCCACTACCCACCCCTCGGTGAGCTGCATGAAGGCTCCCGGCGAGGCATCCCAAATGCCTTCCCTGCTCTCTGCACAGATTCCTGTCCTAGTTGCTTTTCCTTCTCAGCCCATCCTGGCTCTGCTACCTCCAGCGCCTCCCAGCCTGGGCACTGGCCAGCTGCACTTTCCTTGAATGATTGGCAAGTACAACAGGACCAGGCTGGAATCATCGTCAGATGGGACACAGGCTATTTCCATAGTCACGAAGTATCGCCCAACAGATTACTTATTAATCACAAAAGAAAAACTAACTTTGCAGGAGAGAAAACTGGTGAATTTTTCCTTAACCAAATGATCAATATGTCCCACTATTGGAACAAACAGATCTCACGGGCTCCTGATATGACTGACGCCCTGAGAAAGTTACAACACACTTCTGGGGCACATAACTTGTGTACTTCCAGAATGAAAGCCAGAGTGAGGAAATGTTCCAGATTAAAGGAAACTAAAGTGGCACGACAGCTAACTGCAACACATTTTGCTATAAAGGACATAAATTGAAACAATCAGGGAAATTGGACTACAGACTGTATAGTAGGTAACAGCGTCCGTGTCATGGCGATGTTAAATTTCATTCATTTGATCATTGTATAAGGGAAAGTTCTGGTCGGGCGTGGTGGCTCACGTCTGTAATCCCAGCACTTTGGGAGTCCGAGGAGGGCGTATCACGAGGTCAGGAGATCGAGACCACCCTGGCTAACACAATGAAACCCCATCTCTACTAAAAATACAAAAAATTAGCCAGGCATGGTGGTGGGCGCCTGTAGTCCCAGCTACTCGGGAGGCTGAGGAAGGAGAATGGCATGAACCCAGGAGGTGGAGGCTGTAGTGAGCCGAGACCGTGCCACTGCACTCCAGCCTGGGCAATAGAGTAAGACTCAGTCCCCCCCCCCAAAAAAAGGAGAATGTTCTTTTTTGTTTTGTTTTGTTTTGAGACAGTCTTGTTCTGTCCCTTAAGCTGGAGTGCAGTGGCTTGATCTCAGCTCCCTGCAACCTCCGCCTCTCGGGTTCAAGCTATTCTCCTGTCTCAGCCTCACGAGTAGCTGGGATTACAGGCGCCCACAACCATACTCAGCCAATTTTTGTATTTTTGGTAGAGATGGGGTTTCACCATGTTGGCAAGGCTGGTCTCGAACTCCTGACCTCAGGTGATCCACCTGCCTCAGGCTCCCAAAGTGTTGCAATTACAGGAGTGAGCCACTGCAATCGGTCTAAAAAATATTTTTTTTAAAAGCCAGGTATGGGCCGGGCGCAGTGACTCACGCCTGTAATCCCAGCACTTTGGGAGGCTGAGGCAGGCAGATCACGAGGTCAGGATATCGCGACTATCCTGGTTAACACGGTGAAACCCTGTCTCTACTAAAAAGAATACAAAAAATTAGCCGGTTGTAGTGGCGGGTGCCTGTAATCCCAGCTACTCGGGAGGCTGAGACAGGAGAACGGCGTGAACTCGGGAGGCGTAGGTTGCAGTGAGCTGAGATTGCGCCACTGCACTCTAGCCTGGGCGACAGAGTGAGACTCTGTCTCAAAATAAATAAATAAATAAATAAATAAATAAATAAATAAATAAAAAAGTAAATAAAAAGCCGGGTGTGGTGGCATGTGCCTGTAGTCCCAGCTACTCCAGAGGCTAAGGTGGGAGGATTGCTTGAGCCCAGGAGGTGGAGGCTGCAGTGAACCAAGATTGCACCACCACACTCCAGCCTGGGCAACAGAGTGAGACCCTGCCTCAAAAAAAAAAAAAAAAAAAAAAAAGTAAAAAACAAGGCTGGGCACCGTGGCTTACGCCTGTAATCCCAGCACTTTGGGAGGCTGAGGCAAGTGGATCACCTGAGGTCAGGGTTTCCAGACCAGCCTGGCCAACATGGTGAAACCTCGTCTCTACTAAAAGTACAAAAATTAGCCGGGCATGGTGGGGTACACTTGTAATCCCAGCTACTTGGGAGACTGAGGCAGGAAAATCGCTTGAATCCAGGAGGCGCAGGTTGGTTAGCCGAGATTGTGCCACTGCACTTCCTCCCGGATAATAGAGCAAGACTCTGTCTCAGAAAAAAAAAAAAAAAAAGTAAAAAACAAACACAAACCATAGAGCTTTTTGGGTCACAGAGATATAGAATGTGACAGAGATTTGGGTCACAGAGATATAGATATGGGTCACAGAGCTATAGAATAAAGTGAACTGATGATTCTTGAGGGAAATGCTGTCCCATTGTTCAGTTGACTCCATCTCACCAAATATTCCCAGGCCTGTCATGGGCCCGTCATAACAGCTTCCTATCTATCTGATGCAGGTGAGGGTGGAGAACCACACAAATACACAAAGAAAGACAGTACAAAGTAGATTGGGAGAAGTGCCTTAAGAAAGGAATAAATCAGGCCAGGCAGGGTGGCTCATGCCTGTAATCCCCAGGCTTTAGGAGGCCGAGGCTGAAGGATCACTTGAGGCCAAGAGTTAGAGACCAGTCTGGACAGCATAGTGAGACCCCTGTCTCTACAAAAAACTTAAAAATTAGCTGGATGTGGTTACGTGTGCCTGTGGTCCCAGCTACTCAAGAGGCTGATGGGGGAGGATCACTTGAGCCCAGGAGTTTGAGGTTGCAGTGAGCTATGATCATGCCACTGCACTCCAGCCTGGGTGACAGAGTGAAATACAACCTCTAAAAAAGAAAGAAAGAAAACGAGGCTGGTGCAGTGGCTCACATCTGTAATCCTAGCACTTTGGGAGGCCGAGGTGGGCGGATCACAAGGGCAGAAGATCAAGATCATCCTGACTAACACGGTGAAACCTTGTCTCTACTAAAAAAAAATATATAAAAAATTAGCCAGGTGTGGTGGCGGGTGCCTGTAGTCCCAGCTACTCAAGAGGCCGAGGCAGGAGAATGGCATGAACTCGGGAGGCAGAGCTTGCAGTGAGCTGAGATCGCACCACTGCACTCCAGCCTGGGTGACAGAGCCAGACTCCGTCTCAAAAAAAAAAAAAAAAAAAAAGAAAAAGAAAACGAAAGGAAGAAAGGAAGGAAGGAAAGAAGGAAGGAAGGAAGGAAAATAAGAGGGAGGGAAGGAAGGAAGGAGGGAAGGAGAGAGGGAAGGAAGGAGGGAAGGCGGGAAGGAAGGAAGGAAGGAAATAAATAAATAAATCAGGGCACAGATCACAAGAGTCATAGAGATGGGTCCCTACCTAGCGGAATTGACTTTTGTGGTCTGATGTGAAGGTTGGCTGAAGTTTTGCTGGCAGAGTTATGCTGGGAAACACAGGTGGATGGAGCTGCCAGAGGAAAAGGAATAGAAGGGGAGCCCTGGGCACACTAAGGGATGAGTAAGTCATCATGGCCTTGAGTGCTTTTGCTAAGCATGCTTTTCTTTCTTTCTCCTCCCTCCCTCCCTTCCTCCCTCCCTCTCTCCCTCCCTCTCTCCCCCTCTCCCTCTCTCTTTCTCTCTCTCTTTCTATCTTTCTTTCTCCTTCCTTCCTTCCTTCTTTCTTTTTTTTTCTTTGACAGAGTCTCACACTGTCGCCCAGGTTGGAGTGCAGTGACGTGATCTCAGCTCACTGCAACCTCCGCCTCCCAAATTCAAGCAATTCTCTTGCCTCAGTCTCCCGAATAGCTGGGATTACAGGCACGCACCACCATGCCTGGATAATTTTTGTATTTTTAGTAGAGACAGGGTTTCACTATGTTGGCCAAGCTGGCCTCAAACTCCTGACCTCGTGATCTGTCTGCCACAGACTCTCAAAGTGCTGGGATTCCAGGTGTGAGCCACTGTGTCTGGCCTCATGCTTTTCTTTTACCCTTCTTAGGTTCAGTGACGAGGGCCTGCAAATTAAACTGACAAAAGACAGATTAACAGGAGAAAAGCTTTTTTTTTTCTCTTTGAGACACAGTTTTGCTCTTGTTACCCAGGCTGGAGTGCAATGGCACAATCTCGGCTCACTGCAACCTCCACCTCCTGGGCTCAAGCAGTTCTCTTTCCTCAGCCTCCTGAGTAGCTGGGATTACAGGCACCTGCCACCATGCCCAGATAATTTTTTTATTTCTAGTAGAGACTGCATTTCACCGTGTTGGGCAGGCTGGTCTCAAACTCCTGACTTCAGGTGATCCTCCAACCTCGGCCTCCTAAAGTCCTGGGATTACAGGGGTGAGCCACTGCACCTGGCCAATTTAATAAGGTTTCTTAGTCTCGTGTGATAAGAGTTATCTGCCAGTTGCTTTCAGAGAACAACTAAAATAAATTTCCTTTACAAAAGGGAAATTTATTCTCCAATTTTAGGGAGAAAGGGGGAGGATGGAGAGCTCCTATGTTTGCTGTTTGTTTCTTAATTGCCTTAAGCTCAAAATAAGCCTTATGCCAAAATGGCATATTTGAGGGTGGCATATTCTGAACACTTCATGTGTAATTGATTGCCAGACTCTCACTAAACTGTAACCCCAAATAATGGTAGCAGGGCCCAGTCGTGGTGGCTGACGTCTGTAATCCCAGCACGTTGGAAGGCTGAGGCAGATGGATCACTTAAGGCCAGGAGTTCAAGACCAGCCTGACCAACATGGTGAAACCCTGTCTCTACTAAATACAAAAATTAGTCAGGCATGGTGGCACGTGCCTGTAATCTCAGCTACTCAAGAGGCTGAAGCATGAGAATCACTTGAACCTTGAACCCAGGAGGTGGAGGTTGCAGTGAGCCAAGATTGTGCCACTGCACTCCAGCCTGGGCAACAGAGTGAGACTCTGTCTCAAAAAAAAGAGGGAATGGTAGTAGGGACTGTCTTGGTCACTGCTGTGTCCTCAGAGCCTATAACGGGGCCTGGTTTGGGGCTTTGGCAAAGCCTGTGCGCTGGTTCCCCTGGATCCTGCAAGAGTTTTCTATCCCTTGAAGAAGGTGCTTGCTCTGGGAAAGGGACTTGGGAGGGTGGCAAGAAGCTGGTAGCCCTTCTAGCGTCTTTTTTTTTGAGATGGAGTCTCACTCTGTCGCTCAGGCTGGAGTGCAATGGCATGATTTCGGCTCACTGCAACCTCCACCTCCTCTGTTCCAGTGATTCTCTTGCCTCAGCCTCCCAAGTAGTTGGGATTACAGGGGCCCACCACGACGCCCAGCTAATTTTTATATTTTTAGTAGAGACGGGGTTTTGCCATGTTGGTCAGGCTGGTCTTGAACTCCTGATCTCAGCTGATCCTCCTGCCTCGGCCTCCCAAAGTGCTGCGATTACAGGCATAAACCACTGCACTCTTTTTTTTTTTTTTTTTCTTTTTTGACAAAATCTCACTCTTGTTGACCAGGCTGGAGTGCAGTGGCACAATCTTGGCTCACTGCAACCTCTGCCTCCCAGGATTAAGCAATTCTCCTGCCTCAGCATCCTGAGGAACTGGGATTACAGGCGCCTGCCACCACACCTGGCTAATTATTGTGTTTTTAGCAGAGATGGGTTTCACCATGTTGGCCAGGCTGGTCTCAAACTCCTGACCTCAAGTGAACATCCTACCTTGGCCTCCCAAAGTTCTGGGATTACAGGTGTGAGCCAATGCACCTGGCCCCTTCCAGCCTCTTTAACCAGGGAGGGAAAGCTAAGACACAGGAGGAAATGGCACTCTTGAAGCAGGTCGCCAGGGGCCTGAGCAGTCCCTGTCCAAGTGGTAGGGTGTAGGTAGGGTAGTGTGGCAGTCAGTCCTGGTCTGCACTGGTGTCACTGGTCAGCATCTGTGGGCAGGGAAGGGCCAACTGCTCCCTGAAGAACCTGCACTCAGTCTCTCTTGCCTGGAGCGTCTCCCAACTCTGAGAGTCCTAGACTTGCCTAAGAGGTGAAGGCATACCCCTGGAACTATTCCACCCCATACTTAGAAGCTGGGTGCTTAGAAGCACCTATCACCCCTCTTTAGCATAATCTAAGCCCCTCATCCTGTATCTCCTGAGTCTGAGAACTCAGCAGTTCTCAAACAGAATTTTTTTTTTTTTTTGAGACCAAGCCTTGCTCTGTTGCCCAGGCTGGAGTGCAGTGGTGCGATCCCGGCTCACTGCAACCTCCACCTCCCTAGTTCAAGCAATTCCTCTGCCTCAGCCTCCCAAATAGCTGGGATACAGGTGCATGCCACCACGCCCGGTTAATTTTTTTGTATTTTTTAGTAGAGACAGGGTTTCACCATGTTGACCAAACTGGTCTCGAACTCCTGACCTCAGGCAATCCACCTGCCTCGGCCTCCCAAAGCGCTGGGATTACAGACATGTGCCACTGTGCCCGGCCTTTTTTTTTTTTTTCTTTTTTTTTTTTACAGACAGGGTATTCTTCAGTTGCCCGGGCTGGAGTGCAGTGACATGATCATAGCTCACTGCAGTCTCAAACTCCTGCGCTGGAGCAATTCTCCCACCTCAGCCTCCCCAGTAGCTGGGACTACAGGTACACACCACACACCTGGTTAACTATTTTTATAAAGAGTGAGTCTCATTATGTTGTCCAGACTGGTCTCAAACTCCTGGCCTCAAGAGATGTTCCTGCCCAGCCTCTCAAGTAGCTGGGACTGCAGGCATGCATTACCACGCTGACTTTTTTTTTTTTTTTTGAGACGGAGTCTTGCTCCGTCTCCCAGGCTGGAGTGCAGTTGCGTGATCTCGGCTCACTGCAAGCTCCGCCTCCTGTATTCACACCATTCTCCCACCTCAGCCTCCCGAGTAGCTGGGACTACAGCGGCCCACGACCATGCCTGGCAAATTTTATTTTTCTATTTTTTGTAGAGACGGGGTTTCACCATGTTAGCCAGAATGGTCTGGATATCCTGACCTTGTGATCCACCCATCTCAGCCTTCCAAAGTGCTAGGATTAAAGGTGTGAGCCACTGTGCCTGACCTTTGTTTCTTTTTTAAGTGGAGACAGGGTCTTTCTACGTTGCCCAGGCTGGAACTCCTGGCCTCAAGCGATCCTCTACCTTGGCCTCCCACAGTGCTAGGATTACAGGTGTGAACCACCTCGCATAGATCTATTATTATTATTATTTTTTAATGAAGTGTAACAAACATACAGAAAAGACCAGGCATGGTGGCTCACTCCTATAATCCCAGCACTTTGGGAGTCTAAGGCGGGAGGATCACTTGAGCCCAAGAAGTTCAAGACCAGCCTGGGCAATACAGTGAGACCCCTGTCTCAATTAAAGAAAAATAAAATAAAATTTAAAAAAATACAGAAAAGTCCACATGTATATGCAGCTTGATGAAATTTCACAAAGTAAGTAAACCAGCTAATTGCACCCAGTTCAAGAAACAGCATACCACCAACCAGTCTCTCTGAAGACACCCTAATGCTGCCTGTTAATCACTGGCCCACCCCGTCTCACTGTAGGGGTTGTGAGGAGTTCCTTCCAGATCTTCTCTTTCCTAAAACTGCTGAGAGGCTTGTGTCGACTGAGCTATGCAGGTAGTTTAGATGCATGGTGAGGTTTGGAAAACATTCCTGGAAAGCTTACAGTCTCCTTGGTCATAAGTAAAACTAGAGGATGCTTTGCTTTCAGCCTGGAACACAGCACAGCTGTCTGGCTGCGTTTCCCCATGGAGCAGTGGGCATTTCCTGAATCTGGGGTCTGCAGAGCACGTGGTGACAGTTCCCGGGTTCAGGAAGCTCAGTTGGTCGGCTCCAGCCTGGGCATGTGGCCCTCGCTCCCTGGAAGAAGTTGCATGAAGAGGTATTTTTGGAAGGTGCAGGAATTCTGTAGCCACTTGGAAAATGCCTGCTCATAGGCTGGGCTGAATTTTCATTTTCAAATGATGATGTGGCTGAGGGACCTGACCTGCCCAGTTTTCCAGGATCTAGGGGTGGAGAAAGTCAGGAGTCCTGCTCACTTCTTTCTTTTTCTTTAAATTGTATCACCCTTTTCTTTCTGCCTTAAATCCTTGTATCCTGGAAGCTTCAAGAGAACTGCGAAGTGCCTCCCGCAGGTCGTTGGCTCTCTGATGCTGTGTGCAGGTAAGTGTTTCATCTTGTCCCAAATTAGCCAGGGCTTTTAGGTCACTTTAGGTCGAGTGAAAGTTTAACTCTCAGTTCTTCGTCAAAGATCTTTGGCCCTGGAGTCCTCACCTGGAGTTTCCCTGTCCTTTCCTGGCAGGACCCTGAGTGACCCAAGTGTCCTCCTGTTCTCCCTGGGTCCCGGCTCCGGTGCCCTGCTGGCCTTCTTTGACAATTGCAGCGTTTGCTGTTCATCTAGCCATTCATTACCTGTCCATCCATCAATCCATCCATCCATCCATCCATCCATCCATCCATCCATCCATCCATCCATCCAGTGCCAGGCCAGTTGCTGCTAGTTGTGACAGACACATTCATCTCCTTCTTCTTCTTCTTCTTATTTTTTTTATTTATTTTTTTTTTTTGAGATGGAATCTTGCTCTGTCGCCCAGGCTGGAGTGCAGTGGCAGGATCTCAGCTCACTGCAACCTCCACCTCCTGGGCTCAAGTGATTCTCCTGCCTCAGCCTCCTGAGTAGATGGGATTACAGGCGCCCATGACCACACTCAGCTAATTTTTGTATATTTAGTAGAGACGAGGTTTCATTATGTTGACCAGGCTGGTCTCGAACTTCTGACCTCAAGTGATCTGATCGCCTCACCTCCCGAAATTCTGGGATTACTGGTGTGAGCCACTGTGTCTGGCCTCAAATTTTTCATTTCTGAGGGACTCCCCATCTCTGCCATTTCCCACCTCTGCCACCATCTTCCCTCCATGCCAGACCCCAGAATGAAAATGTCACAAAGAGAGCTTTGCTGCATTTGTGTCCTTTTTTTTTTTTTGAGACGGAGTCTTGCTTTGTCACCTAGGCTGGAGTGTGCAATGGCATGATCTCGGTTCACTGCAGCCTCTGCCTCCAGGGTTCAAGCAATTCGACTGCCTCAGCCTCCTGAGTAGCTGGGACTACAGCAGGGCGGCACCATGCCCGGCTAATTGCTGTAGTTTTAGAGAGGAGGTTTCACCATGTTGGCCAGGATAGTCTTGATCTCCTGACCTCACGATCTGCCAGCTTCGGCCTCCCAAAGTGCTGGGATTACAGGCGTGAGCCACTGCGCAGGGACCATGTCCTTCTTAAGAGCAAAGCAATGCCAACAATCCCCAAAGCAAAAGCGCTGGAGGGCAATGCTGCCTTTTCAGTTCTCAAAGCCTGCACATTCCTAGGTATGTTGCATAGACTTTCCCTCCAGGAGGTGAGGTTGCTGTAGTAAGGAGTCCTCACTCCTCCTTGGCCAGCTATTCTCTAGCGGTGAATTCCCAAGGCAGACGCGGTGCAAAGCCTGGCCTAGAGGAGAGAAACTCGCAGCTCTCACTGGGATGGCAGCAAGCACTGGTCCATTTCCTCTGCTTCTGAGCCGTGCCAGGGTTGCGTAGGCTGTTTGGAAGAAACAGGCTGTGAGCCCTTTGAATTGCCTAAAGAGAGGGCAAAGCCATCTATACTCTCAGGTGAGGTTATCTTTTATTTTTTATTTTTTTGAGACAGAGTCTTGCTCTGTCGCTCAGGCTGGAGTGCAGTTGTGCAGTCTTGGCTCACTGTAGCCTCCACATCCTGGGTTCAAACGATTCTTCTGCCTCAGCCTCCCGAGTTGCTGGGATTACAGGTGTGCACCACCACACCTGGCTAATTTTTGTATTTTTAGTAGAGATTGGGTTTTACCATGTTGACCAGGCTGGTCTCGAACTACTGACCTCAAGTGATCCACCCTCCTTGGACTCCCAAAGTGCTGGCAATTACAGGTGTGAGCCATCGCGCCTGGCCAATGCTCTCTGGTGAGATTATCTAATTCTGGGCTGATCACCTGGAGAGGTGAGGCCCAGGAGGGAAATTAGAAACACAGAAAGAATGTTCAGAATCTATGAGGCTCATTAAATTACACAGAGAAATAGAAATGTGATGTGAACCAGATATGCATACAGGCTTGGAAAGTTTTTCAGGAACGAGTTTTCCTTTTAAAAAAAGTTATGTATTCATTCCTTGTAAATAGGTAATCCAGGCCAGGCATGATGGCTTATGCCTATAATCCCAGCACTTTGGGAGGCCAAGGTTGGAGGACTGCTTGAGCCCAGGAGTTCAAGACCGGTTTGGGCAACATAGCAAGATCGCATCTCTAAAAAAAAAAAAAGAATAAAAGACTGGGCACGGTGGCTCACACCTGAAATCAGCACTTTGGGAGGCCAAGGTGGGCAGATCACATGAGGCCAGGAGTTTAAGACCAGCGTGGCCAACATAGTGAAACCCTGTCTCTACTAAAAACACAAACATTAGCTGGGCATGGTGGCGGGTGCCTGTAATCCCAGTTACTCGAGACGCTGATGCAGGAGAATTGCTTGAACCCGGGAGGCAGAGGTTGCAATGAGCTGATATCATGCCATTGCACACCAGCCTGGGCAACAGACCGAGACTCTGTCTCAAAAAAAAAAAAAAAAAAAAAAGCAGGGAGTGGGTGGCGTGCAGCTGTAGTCTTAGCTACTCAGGAGGCTGAGGTGGGAGGATCGCTTGAGCCCAGGCGTTTGAGGCTGCAGTGAGCTATGACTATGCCACTGTACTCCAGTCTGGGTGATAGAATGAGGCCCTGCCTATTAAAATAAGAAAAAAAAAAAAAAAAGATAATCCAAGCCCATAGCACATAATTTTTTTTTTTTTTTTTTTTTTTTTGAGACGGAGTCTCACTCTGTCAGCCAGACTGGAGTGCAGTGGCATGATCTCTGCTCACTGCAAGCTCTGCTGCCTCTGGTTCACGCCATTCTCCTGCCTCAGCCTCCCTAGAAGCTGGGACTACAGGCGCCCGCCACCACGTCCGGCTAATTTTTTTGTATTTTTAGTACAGACGGAGTTTCACCATGTTCGCCAGGATGGTCTCGATCTCCTGACCTCGTGATCTGCCCGCCTCGGCCTCCCAAAGTGCTGGGATTACAGGTGTGAGCCACCGCGCCCGGCCAGCACATAATTTTTTAAGGTGCCAAAGAGTACATAGCTAAGAATTAGTCTTTTTCCTACTCCTGTGCCCAAGTCCTTCAGTTTCCCTCTCAGAGACAAAACTGTTACCAACTTAATGTGTGCATCTTTCTTGATATTGCCTCTGAAAATAAGAAGTGTGTGTGTGTGTGTGTGTGTGTGTATTTTAAATATATACAAATGGGTATATTATACACACTGTTTTGAACTTTGTTCTTTTCACTTGAGTATGTTTTGGAGTCTCTTTTCCTACTAGCAGATGTACTATATGTGTTGGGGCAGATTTAGAAAGCAGGAAAAGTTCATCTTGTTCTCAATAACCCTGAGCTTTGCTTCAGATCAAGCTGCTTCTTACTTCTGCCTCAAAGGCTGGACCCTGTCAGCTACAGACAGTGTAGTTCCTGGGTCACCTGAAGCTGTCCTGCTCAGTGAGACATCCTGCCATGTGACAGGTTTCACTGAAAGGATTGTGTCCTTTGTTATTACTGAATTCCCACATCTAGAATTCGTTCTCACAGTTTAATACGTGGTAGGAGGACCAGTGTCAGCTCCCCATGTGGTTACTCAATTCTTCTTCCAGGTCTTATAGGTGGGGGAAGGATTTTCTGGGCAGTGTGGGAGGTCATCTCAGATCTCCATCTCCACTTTGTGGAGAGAGCCTGGCAGGGGCTGTGCACCGGCGGTGGCTTCTGTATTACTGAGGTCATGGTGAGTCCTTTTCCTGAAGAGGTCTGAAATGTAGAAAGCAGAATGGAACTTGGCCCTTGCTTAACTGGTTAGAGGATCGCCTGAGGTCAGGAGTTCGAGACTAGCTTGGGCAACATAGCGAGACCCTGTCTCTAAAAACAAAACAAAGGCTGGGCGCGGTGGCTCACACGTGTAATCCCAACACGTTGGAAGGCGCAGGCAGGCGGATCATCTGAAGTCAGGAGTTCGAGACTAGCCTGGCCAACATGGCAAAACCCTGTCTCTACTAAAACTACAAAAAAAAAAAAAAAAATTATCTGGGCATGGTGGCAGGCGCCTGTGATCCCAGCTACTGGGGAGACTGAGGCTGAAGAATCACTTGAACCCGGGAGGTGGAGGTTGCAGTGAGCCAAGATCATACCATTGCACTCCAGTCTGGGCAACAAGAGAGAAACTCCATCTCAAAACAAAAACAAACAAACAACAAAATTGCTGTCTACTGTCTTATAGTCAGTTTTCTTATCTGTGTGTGTGGGTGTGTGGGTGTATACATACATATATATATATTTTTTGTTTGTTTTGGGTGAGAGGCAAGGTCTCACTCTGTCACCCAGGCTGGACTGCAGTGGTGCCATCACGTCTCACTGCAGCCTAGAACTCCTGGGCTCACAGGATCCTTCTGCCTGGGCTTCCCAAAGTGCTGGGATTACAGGAGTGAGCCACCACACCCAGTCAGTTGGTTATCTGTAGAAGGAGATATATGTACCTTAGACAGTTGCTGTAAAGATCAAATGAGGTCCACACAAAAACTTCTACACAAATGTTCATAGCAGCATCATGAATAATAGCCATAAAAGTAGAAACAGATGTCTATCAATGGATTAATGGATAAATAAAAGGTGATGTCCAGCCAGGAATGGTGGCCATGCCTGTAATCCCAGCACTTTGGAAGGCCAAGGCAGGCAGATCACTTGAGGCCAGGAGTTGAAGATCAGCCTGGGCAACTTGATGAAACTCCATCTCTACTAAAAATACAAAAATTAGCCAAGCATGGTGGCACATGCCTGTAATTCCAGCTACTTTGGAGGCTGAGGCACGAGAATCACTTGAGCCCGGGAGGTGGAAGCTGCAGTGAGCCAAGATCACATAACTCCACTCCAGCCTGGGAGACAGAATGAGATTCTTCTCAAAAAAAAAAAAGGTGATGTCCGTACAATGGAATATTATTTGGCCATAACAAGGAATGAAGTGCTGATACATGCTACGACATGGATGAACTTTGAAAATATTATACTATGTGCAAAAGAAGGTAGTTACCTTCTTGGGTTCAAGCAATTCTCCTGCTGCAGCCTCCCGAGTAGCTGGGACGACAGGCGTCCACCACCATGCCCAGTTAATTTTTGTATTTTTAGCAGAGACGGGATTTTACTATGTTGGCCAGGCTGGTCTCGAACTCCTGACTTCAGGTGATTCACTAGACTTGGCTTCCCAAAATGCTGTAATTAGAGGCATGAGCCACCGCACCTGGCCTAGTAGACCGCAATTTTGAATACAGTTGTTAGATTCTGCACTCATGCCTTCTCTAATCCATGTCAACACAGTAGAAATAATTGCTTTGACAGAACCTGGTGTAGACGTGTCTCCAGGAAGAAACTGTAAAATGAATGGATCATTTTGTGAAATGTCTGCCCTTTCCCCACCTTTCTTTTGCCTCTTTGCCTTTTTCTCCCTTCCTAGTTTTTCTTTCTTTCTTTTAGGGCGTCAGCCTCCCACCTCTGTGGTTGGGAGGGACTATTGCACGTCTACACTCTCGGTGCGGATGAAATAGTGTTTGCGTTCGTTATCTGCATTTGCGCGTTATCTCCCCCAGGAGATGACAGCTCCTCTGCCAGCAGCTGGCAACGGTGGGCTCTGAGGCAGAGGAGGGGAATTATCAGGAAAAACTCATTTTATTGTCCTGTCCTAGGGTTTCACTGATGAAGGCCTCTGGGCTACCCACCTGGGGGGTGGGGGCGGTGAGACCGCCACCTGCCCGCGGCTCCCCTGCAGCCAAGCCACGCGCGCCGTTGCTAGGGCAACCACCCCGCCAGGCCGGCTGCTGCCGGGAAGACCCCTTGGGAGCGCGCACGGGCAGGGCTGTGGGGGCGCGGGCCGGCTGCGACGTCAGACCCCCGCCCCTCGGCGCCTGCCGGACCCAGCTCCATCCCCAGCTCCACCTCCCTCAGTGGGCAGCCGGCCGGAACCCACGAATCAGAGCAGCCGACACATCGCCCGCTCACCCAATCGCAGCAGTTGTGTGATCCCGCCACCGCCCCGGACCCTGGAGGTCCGCGCTGAGGCGGCGACCGCGGGAGTCGCTGCTGAGGCGGCCTCGGGTGCGGGTCGGAACGGCGCTCTTCTGCGGGGCCGGTCCGGGCTGGCAGCTGCTGGCGCCTGGCGGTGAGGGCGGGCTCCCGAGTGGCCCCCCACCGAAAGCGGTGGGACTAGCGGCTGAGGCCAGGATGCCGTCCAGGCGGCGCGGCGGCTCCTCACTCATCCCAGGTAAGGGGGACGCGGCGCTCGCTGCGGCTCCGCTCCCCTCTCGTCTCCTCACTCCCGGCCCCGAGCCCCGTCCTGGCATCCGTTGGCCCCTTGTCGCCTCCTGCCCGCTGCCTCCCGGTTGTCCAGCCCCGCCTCCGAGCGCGGAGCCCCGAGTCTGGCCCGTCCGGCCCCTGCTCCCACGCCCCTTCCCCCATCGCCGGCGTTTCCCGGGCTCGGCTTCTTCCCGGCCGCGGGGGCCTCTCCCCTCTGCCCCTTCTCTCCCTTCTCGCAGCCCTGGGACCACGTCCTAGCCCCGCAGTCCCCAGGGATGAGACCCTCGTCTCGCCGGGATCGGACATTTGCCCCCACCTCTACCCCGGCTGCGCTTCTCGAGCTCATCGCCCCATCATCCTACCCTTTGTACGTTGTCCTGTCTGCATGGCAGTCCCCTGCCCCGCTCCAGGTGTCCCTGGGTCTTGCCCTTTTGCTCCTAAGTACCTTCCTTTCCCAACTCACCTCTTCTCCCCTCACTTTGACCACCCACCATCGCGATCTCCTTTTCCTTCCCTTACACTTAAACCTCCAGACACTTTCCCACTCTCTGGAATGCCAGATCCATCGTTTTTTTTTTTTTTTTTAAGAGAGTCTCGCTATGTTGCCCAGGCTGGCCTCGAACTCCAGACCTCAAGCGATCCTTCTGCCTCGCCCTCCAAAGTTTTGGGATTACAGGCGTGAGCCACTGCGCCCGGCTCAGGTCCATAGTGTAATATCTTCATTCGTCCTTACATAAGCTGCACCCCATAACATGTAAACTCCCTTTCCCAGAGTCTAGCACACACTAGGCCTGGCATATGGTGGGTGGTCACGCATGTTAGCCTCTTCCTCCTTCCAGGCCTTTTGTACTTTCCAGATGATGGTAGCAAGAAGTCCATTGTCCACAGGGATTTGACTCTGCTTGAAGAATGGTATGGGAGATGGCAGGAGAAATTGGTGAACTCCAGTAAAGCGATTAAATGGTCACTTACTTACTGCATTCATTAAGAAGAAACAATTCTACTATCTGTACCATGTATTGTTTTATGTTAATTGCCTTTGTAAAGGATTCTTAGGCTGCTAGTCAGCGAGCTTTGCAGTATAATTACTCCCCATCCCCTCTCCATCCCCATCTGCAGTGTTTAGGGAACTTTTCTTTTTAGGAAAGAAAGAGCCCCTACCTCCCAGCTAAAATGGCGTAGTATATAAGCAGTGTTTCTCGTGGTTATCTATTAGCTGGATAGTCCAGGGAGCTTCAATGAATTTTCATCTTTTAAGAACCAGAAGGAATCAGGATTTGGATTTCCTGGAATCAGCTGCTGTACAGACCAAATATGCTTGAGAATGAAACTTCTGACAAGTCCTCTAAGAGTGGGAGAGGAATTATCCACCCCTCTCCCTCCGCCTCTCCAAGCACTCGCTCTCGGAGGAAGTAGCGAGTCGATTTTTAAAAAAGAGTAAAATACGTTTGACTTTTTAAAATGATAAAAGCATTGTCATTGGCCCTGTACTATTCTTGCCACCTTTGCTCTGATGCTCTCAAGCCTGGACAATCAGTCAGCTTTTTCTGCTCCTGGGCTCCCAGGGCAGGCTGGCGAAAATCATGTAACTAAGCTGCTGGGTGCTGTTTCTGCACACTTCTGGATCCTGGAGATCCTTTGACTTACTCTCTAGATTCCGCTTATGTCCTAAAATCTAAATGGCTGTTTATAGATCTCCACCGTTCTTCTCTGACTCTTTGTCCTGCTCTTGCCTTTGCTTCATTGCTTATTTTGCCACTTAACTCCACAGAAGAAATTGGTGGGCATCGGCCCTGAACTCTTAAGGAGCTGTCATTTTTGTCTGTGCCTGTCTGTCCCTGATTTCTAATATCCTTTCCTTTGATCTCAGAGGAAGAGGGGTCTTCCTTTCTAAAGCTAATCTCTTCCCATATTATTATTTTTTCTGTTGGACGGTATACATCCTCAGGTTTCCATCATTCAGACCAAAACAAAGCTTTTCTTGATGCTTCCCTTTTCTTTTTTTATTCTTCTCAGATTAACGTGGCATTCCTTAGGGTTGCATTTTTGTTTTTTTCTCTAATTTCCTTGTGTGATTACATGTCCTTTCGTGGCTTCAAATAGCACCTGTATATTTATGGTTTTTGAAGACGTCTATTTGGTCCCCATTTCTCTGGAACCTCAGGTTCTAATTTTCATCTGCCTTCTGCATAGCTGTATGTGGATGCTTGTTTATTTCAAATGTGGTTACCTTTTCCTTCCCTTTCTTTCCACCCATAGCCCCCTTCAAGCACATATACAAACATTCCTATTTTAAGATCTTTACTCTAGAAACCTTAAAATCATCTTCTTTTCTCCTCACATTAAGTCTAGCATAGATCCTATTGTTGCTACCTCAGATCTTTTTTTTCCCTCTCTTCATAAGATCTTTTTTTTCCTCTCTCTTCATTGCCAGAAGACTGGTTCAGACCTTGGTTATGCTTTTTCTGAACCTCTGCGTCCTGTAGTTCTACTTCATCCTCCACATTGCTGCTGGAATTGGTCCATTTCTGAGACATCAATCTGATCATGCTGCTTGTTTTCTTTAAAAATTCTCATCAGCTCCCAAACCCTTAGTATGTTGAGCCAGTCCTTCCAGGCCTTCTGCAGCATGGGCGCATCTCCTTCCTGGACCCTTTGTGATCCAGAGAAAAAAGCGGTAAAGAAACAGACCATTCACTATAGTACAATCAAGACTTTGACAGAGATGACTACAGGGTGCTCTGGGAGCATCACCCTGGAGTGAGGACATGTTTCTGTCGACAGGCATCTAGGACTTTTTCTGACTACCCTTTCTCCTCAGTTTGGGTTAGGTGACTTTTCTTTGTGTTCCCACAGCACTCTGTATATACTTCCATCTCCATTTTTACCACTTATACCATTTTTACTTTTTTTTTTTTTTTGAGACACAGTCTTGGTCTGGTGCCCTGGCTGGAGTGCAGTGGTGCCATCTCAGTTCACTGCAATCTCTGCCTCCTGGGTTTGAGCAATTCTTGTACTTCAGCCTTCCGAGTAGCTGGGATTACAGGCGCCCGCCACCACACCCAGCTAATTTTTGTATTTTTTTTTTTTTTTTTTTTTTTTTTTTGAGACGGAGTCTCGCTCTGTCGCCCAGGCTGGAGTGCAGTGGCGCGATCTCGGCTCACTGCAAGCTCCGCCTCCCGGGCTTACGCCATTCTCCTGCCTCAGCCTCCCGAGTAGCTGGGACCACAGGCGCCCACCACCTCGCCCGGCTAGTTTTTTGTATTTTTTAGTAGAGACGGGGTTTCACCGTGTTCGCCAGGATGGTCTCGATCTCCTGACCTCGTGATCCGCCCGTCTCGGCCTCCCAAAGTGCTGGGATTACAGGCTTGAGCCACCGCGCCCGGCCAATTTTTGTATTTTTAGTAGAGACGGGATTTCACCATGTTAGACAGACCAGTCTTAAACTCCTGACCTCAAGCAATCTGCCCGCCTCAGCCTCCCAAAGTGATGTGATTACAAGGGTGAGCCACTGTGCCCAACCCATTTTTACTATTTATAATGTTCTGTTTTCTTATTTTTCTCCCTGACTTGAGAGTGAACTCTTTAAGGAAAAGGGTTGCGTCATATCTCATTGTATCTCCAGTTTCTAGCAAATTGCCAGGCACATAGCGCTCAGTAAACTAAGTTTTCAGAAGAGCTGAATCTAGACAAGGAAAGGTAAGGGGAGATGGGCATTTTGGAAGAGAGGGTAACATATAGAAAAGTGTGTCATAGGCTGGGTGCAGTGGCTCACGCCTGTAATCCCACCATTTTGGGAGGCTGAGGCAGATGGATCAAGACCATCAAGACCTGGGCAACATGGTGAAACCCCATCTCTACTAAAAATACAAAAATTACCCAGGCGTGGTGGCAGGTGCCTGTAATCCCAGCTACTCAGGAGGCTGAAACAGGAGAATGGCTTGAACCTGGGAGGCAGAGGTTACAGAGAGCTGACTCCAGCCTGGGCAAGAGTGAGACTCCATCTCAAAACAAACAAACAAACAAACAAAAAAAACATGCGATAACCTGGTGTTTTTGGAAAGAACTGGTAATTTGGAAAGGCTGGAGAATGGGCACGATGAGCGATGAGGCTGGGAAGGTATATAGGAGCCGCTCATGAATGACCTTGTGTGTCCTAACACATAATCTTGATGACAGCGAGGAACCTTTGAAGGATTTCATCCTGGGCAGATCTTACAAAGTCTGGCTTGTTCCCATCTCAGGCTTTGTGTCTTGCTGCATGTGTTACCTTTTGCCTCAGCCATATAAAATCACCTCCATTAGCTGAACATGCCTAAATGGCTTTATGTTTCTCTTTCTCCATAGAATGCATTTTCCCACTTAGGCACCTGTAGATTATACAGGTTTCTGGTTACCTCTGCAGTAAAGCCTTCCCACATCTGCCTGCAATCCATCTCTCTTCATCTCTACTGTCATTTACTTGTTTATATGTCTTTCTCTACTCTAATGGTAGGGCTTTGAAATCAGGGTGGGTTTTAATTCATGTCTGCATCCCCTACTCTGGCAGGTAACGTGAATGAGTATTGTGACCAGGTATATTTTGATTGTATTTATTTATTTTTCTAGAGATGGGAGTCTTGCTATGTTTCCCAGGCTGGTCTTGAACTCCTGGCTTCAGGTAACCCTCTGCCTTGACTTCGCAAAGTGTTGGGATTATGGGTGTGAGTCACTGCGCCTGGCCCCAGGTGTATTTTCAGAAAAATTACTCTGATCTCTGGTAGCATTGTAGAGAACAGGTTAGAGAGGGGCAAGACTAGGTGTACAAAGACTAATTAAGGCAGTCATTATAGGAATGTAGGTGAAAGATGATGAGGCCAGTGAGGCCAAGAGGTTAGATTTGGGGGTGAATTTGTGGAGTAAGGAGAACTGGTTAGGTGTACAGGTGAGAGAGAGGGAGAAGGAAGGGTCAAGGATGACTTACTGAGTTCAGGCTTGTGTGTCTGGGCAATGGTGGTTCTGTTCATCCAGGTAGGAAATGCAGGAAAAGAAACAAATTTTCAGGGAAAAGGAGAAAGCCAATCATAACATCTTGATGCCCAGGAAATAGCCTGAGAGAACAGTTGACCCTGAAGATGGAGATGTATATGGAGGGTCTGTGCTAGAATTGAAAGTGAAGTCATCAGAAGTAGGTGAGATTGCTTGGTTCAGTGATTTTCAACATAGGCACTACTTAAAAACCACCTGGGGAGCTTTTAAAGAATGTGGATGGGGGATCGAGGCATCCACAGGGATTCTGTATCGTTTGGTCTGGTGCAGGGCCAGACCTTGTTACTTTAAAGATGCTTCCCATGAGATAGGTAGCTAGGACTGAGAACTGGGCTGAGAGCCCAAAGAGGGAGTGATAGAACCCTGAAGAACAATAGTAGTAACTCATCCTTTAAATATCAGGATAGCTGAGTGTGGTGGCTCACACCTGTAATCCCAGAGTTTGGAGAGATTGAGGTGGGAGGATTGCTTGTGACCAGGAGTTTCAGACCAGCCTGGCCAACATAGCAAGATCTCCGTCTCTACAAAATATGAAAAAATTAGCCAGGTGTGATGGCACATGCCTGTAGTCCCAGCCATGTAGAAGGCTGAGGCAGGAGGATTGCTTGAGCCCAGGAGTTTGAGGCTGCAATGAGCTATGATCATGCCATTGCTCTCCAGCCTGAGTGACAGAGTGAGACCCTGTCTATCTGTCTGCCTTTCTTTCTCTCTCTCTCACACACACACACAACAGGCTAAATACCGCCTTCGTTGACAGTTTTTTGTGTACATTTACCTATTAAAGGACTTACCACATTTTATTTCTGCTGGGTCCATTTTTATAACTAATTCCTTGAAGTCTGAAACCATGCCTTATTTGTCTTTTCATCACTGCCTTGCACAGTACTTGATATATTTTAGAAACCTGATAAAAGTTGGTTGAATAAATCAGTTGATAAGTGATATAAAACAGACCTTGAACTCATGATTTTGCAAACTGACCAGTTGTTTCTTTGCTGCTTAACAGGTCACTGGTCAAATACGCGTAGTCATTCCTGTTTTAAAAACATGCAATCTTGCCAGGCGCAGTAGCTTACGCCTGTAATCTTAGCACTTTGGGAGGCCAAGGCGGGGGGATCATGAGGTCAAGAGATGGAGACCATCCTGGTCAACGTGGTGAAACCTGGTCTCTACTAAAAATATAATAATTAGCTGGGCATGGTGGTGGGTGCCTGTAGTCCCAGCTACTTGGGAGGCTGAGGCAGGAGAATCCCTTGAACCCAGGAGGCGGAGGTCGCAGTGAGCCGAGATTGCGCCACTGCACTCCAGCCTGGCGGCAGAGCAAGACTCTGTCTCAAAAAGAAACAAACAAAAAAACCCCAAAACAATTTTTATAAATTGGAGTGGATTAAGATAAGTATTATTTGCTCTGTAATGTCTTAGCTTTTAAGGTGGTTAAGCTGTGACAGTTATACAGAGGTTCATTCAGGCTTTGTCTTTAGAAGATACTATTTAAAATATACTTTATTTCATATGATTAAGGTATATTGATCTTGTATCTTTTTAAAACAAATAGCTCTGATTTTAGGCTCATGAGCTTTTTAAATTTTTAACTAGAACAAAAACTGTCAATTTGATAAAAGATCTTGAACCGTGGCATAACAATTTCTTTTTAACTAAGAAAATTAAGGAAGTAAGGAATATGCCTTAAGCAAGCCCTATACCTAAATGAATCTCACTGGGATTGGTGATAGGTAGGAAGAAATAAATAATTCCCATGTATTTAAGCACTGTTACAGGAAACACCTGTGATTGCTCTTCTACTGGTATCAGTGTATTTTCTTTTCTTTTCTTTTCTTTTTTTTTTTTTTTTGAGATTGAGTCTTGCTCTGTGGCCCAGGCTGGAGTGCAGTGATACAATCTCAGCTCACTGCAACCTCCATTTCCCGGGTTCAAGAGATTCTCCTGCCTCAGCCTCCCAAGTAGCTGGCATTACAGGCTCCCGCCACCATGCCCAGCTAATATTTGTGTTTTTAGTAGGGACGGGGTTTCACCATGTTGGCCAGGCTGGTCTCCAATGCCTGACCTTAAGTGATTCCCCCACCTAGGCCTCCCAAAGTGCTGAGGCATGAGCCACTGCGCCCGTCCTCAGCGTATTTTCTATTTTCTGATTTCTCAGGGCTTAGATATAAACCATGGAATCTTTTGTGTTCTTTGTTCTTTGTTTTTTCTTAAGATTTTGTCAGCTGTTTCTTTTTATAGGATTTGTGGTTGACAGTTCTTTGCTTTTAACATTTGAGAAATGTTGAGAAACTTTTTTCGGATGAGAAACCCTGTCATTAGAATTCATTTTCTTATAGGTAACATCCTCTCTCCCCAACTGCTTTAGAGGTTTTTTCTTTGTCTTTAGTTTTCAGAAGTTAAATTATGATGTGTCTGCACGAATTTCTTTGGGTTTTCCTGTTTGAAGTTCTCTTATTTTCTTGAGCTGCAGATTCATCTTTTTATCACATTTGAGAAGTTTTCAGTCACTTCATAGAATAATTTTTCAGTACTACTCTCTGTCTCCTTTCATTCTGTGACTGAATGTTAGATCTTTTGCTACTGTCTCACAGCACGTGAGACACTGTTTTCTTTTAATTTTTTTCCAGTCTTATTTTTTTGTCTGTTGTTTAGATTGGGTAATTCTTGTTTCAAGTTTATTGGTTCTTACCTGTGTTATATTCATTCTGCTGTTGAGCTAACCCACCGAGTTATTATTTTGGTTGTTTTTCAGTGCTATAATTTTTATTGGGTTCTTTTTTGTCTATTCTACTTCTTTGGTGAGATTTTCTATTTTGTCATTTGTTTAAAGAGTGTATGTAATGGCTTGTTAAAGAATAATGGCTACTTTAAAATCTCTGTCAGATCATTCCAACATCTGATTCATCCTGTTGTTGGCATCTGTTAACTGTATTTTCTCATTCAAATTGTGGTTTTCCTGGTTCTTGCTATGATGAATGACTTTTGATTGTATCTTGGACATTTTGGATATTATGTTAGGAGTTATAGATCATATTTAAACTTTATGTTTTAGTAGACAGTCACCTTAGAAGGAGCATGTAGCTCCCAGCCTGCGTTTTGTTTTGTAACAGCTTTATTGAGATATAATTCACATGCCACATGTTAAACCATTTAAAGTATAAAATTCATTTACTTTTAGTATATTTATATAGTTGTACATCATTACCACAATCAATTTTAGAACATTTTCACTACCCACGAAAAAACCATACCATGCACTCCTTAGCCGTTATCCTCTCCTACTCTTCATCCTCTCCATCCCTAGGCAACCACTAATCCATTTTATGTCTTTATAGGTTTATATTATATAGAATAGAAATATCTATTTTGAACACATCATAAAAACAGAATCATATATAATATTGTCCTTTATCTCATTTTTAGAGTAATATTTACTATTACCCCATATTTACACATTTTTTTGTAATTTTTAAGTATTTATAAGTATAAATATAAATTACATTTATTTATAAATAGCGAGCTGCAATTTATTTTTGTAATATTTTTGGTTTCAAAATCCAATTAAAATTGGCCGTATATAATGAGTTCGGAAGTGTCGTTAAGAATTGGTGTTGCCCGTGCAGTGGCTCATGCCTGTAATTCCAGCACTTTTGGAGGCCAAGGCAGGCAGATTGCTTGAGCCCAGGAGTTCATGACCAGCCTGGGTAACATGATGAAAGCCTGTCTCTACAAAAAAGCATGAAAATTAGCATGGTGTGGCGGCATACACCTGTAGTACCAGCTACTTGGGAGGCTGAGGCAAGAGGATCTCTTGAACCTGGGAGGGGAGGCGAGATCCTGCCACTGTACTCCAGCCTGGGCGACAGTGTGAGACCCTGCCTAAAAAAAAAAAAAAAACCACTGACCAAAAAAAGATATAAATACATAATGTACATTTAACATGTTTTTAAATATGTATTATATATTTATATGTATATTTTTGTTGGCTTTTTAAATATATATTTTATAGATTTTTTATATGTATATTATATATTATAATAAACAATTTATAAG
This sequence comes from Theropithecus gelada, assembly GCF_003255815.1. Taxonomy (NCBI): domain Eukaryota; kingdom Metazoa; phylum Chordata; class Mammalia; order Primates; family Cercopithecidae; genus Theropithecus; species Theropithecus gelada. Next base: position 1,760,234 of record NC_037670.1, read on the forward strand.
ATATGTGCATTAAATATATAAATACATATTAATATATGTTTTAAATATATATTTAATATATTAATCTATATTATATTAAATATATATATATTTTTTGAGATGGAATCTCACTCTGTCACCAGGTTGGAGTGCAGTGGCACAATCTCGGCTCACTGCAACCTCCGCCTCCCGGGTTCAAGCCATTCTCCTGCCTCAGCCTCCCAAGTAGATGGAACTACAGGCATGTGCCGCCAAGCCCAGCTAATTTTTGTGTTTTTAGTAGAGACAGGGTTTCACAATGTTGGCCAGGATGGTCTCCGTCTCTTGACCTCGTGATCTGCCCATCTCAGCCTACCCTCCCAAAGTGCTGGGATTACAGGCGTGCACCACCATACCTGACCCTAATATATATATATATATATATATATATATATATTTTTTTTTTTTTTTGAGATGGAGTCTTGCTCTGTTGCCCAGGCTGGAGTGTGGTGGCACGATCTCAGTTCATTGCAAGCTAAGCCTCCTGGGTTCACCTGATTCTTCTGCCTCAGCCTCCCAAGTAGCTGGGACTACAGGTGCTTGCCACCACGCCCAGCTAAACTTTTGTGTTTTTAGTAGAGACGGAGTTTCACCATGTTAACCAGGATGGTCTCAATCTCCTGACCTCGTGATCCACCCGCCTTGGCCTCCCAAAGTGCTGGGATTACAGGCATGAGCCACCACGCCCGGCCTCCTAATACATATTTTTAAAAAGAATTAGTATCAATTTTTTCTTTTTTTTTAACGTTTGATAGAATTTACCAGTGAAGCAATCTTGTCCTGGTTTTTCTTTGTGGAAAATTTTAAATTACTCTTTCATTTGCTTTAGTTGTTATAGATTTATTCAGATTTTTAATATTTTCTTGAGTTACTATTAGTAGTTTGTATCTTTTAGAAATTTGTCCATTTTATCTAGGTTAATTTGTTGGATTACAATTGTTTATGATCACTTTTATTTTTGTAGGGTTGGTAGTTATGTCTCCTTTTCATTACTGATTTTCATAATTTGAGTCTTCTCTCTTTTGTTCTTGGTCAGTCTAGCTAAAAGATTGTTAATTTTTCTGATCTTTTTAAAGAGCCAGTTTTTGGTTTTGTTGATTTTCTCTATTCTATTTTCTGTTTTATTTATTTCACTGTAGTCTTTATTCTTTTCTTCCTTCTGATGGTTTTGGTCTTGTTTGCTCTTTTTCTTTTCTTTTCTTTTTTTTTTTTTATTGAGACAGAGTCTTGCTCTGTCGCCCAGGCTGGAGTGCAGTGGTGCGATCTTGGCTCACTGCAACCTCCGCTTCCCAGGTTCAAGTGATTCTCCTGCCTCAGCCTCCTGAGTAGCTGGAATTACAGGCACCCGCCACCATGCCCAGATAATTTTTGTATTTTACTAGAGACAAGGTGTCACCATGTGGGTCAGGCTGGTCTCAAACTCCTGACCTCAAGTGATTTTCCCGCCTTGGCCTCCCAAAGTGTTGGGATTATAGGGGTGAGCCACTGCGCCCGGTCCCCCTTAGGATTCATTCTGATATCATTTTCTTCATGTAGCCTCTTCTGAGCCCATGGATGTGATCCTTCCTTGAAATGCGCATATGTCTTTGTTCATGCCTTTTGTATGATCTTTTTATTATTTTATCATGGCATATATGGTTAGTTTCTTGTCTTCTCTCCTTGCTAAGTTGCTAGTTCTTTGAAGGCAGATCATAAATCATACTCATTTATATGCTCATTTAATGTATGTAACATTTAATTGAAATGTATGAGTAAGATTTTCTACCCTGTAAAAATTAAATAACAGTACTGATATGTTTTTATAATTATTGGAAAGGTATAAGAAGACAATGAAAATTCAATTTTGCCCATAGAAATTTTTTTTTTTTTGAATTGGAATCTCGCTCTGTCGCCCAGGCTGGAGGCGATCTTGGCTCACCGCAAGCTCTGCCTCCTGGGTTAATGCCATTCTCCTGCCTCAGCCTCCCAAGTAGCTGGGACTACAGGTGCTCGCCACCAGGCCTAGCTAATTTTTTGTATTTTTAGTGGAGACAGGGTTCACTGTGTTAGCCAGGATGGTCTTGATCTCCTGACCTCGTGATCCGCCCGCCTCGGCCTCCCAGAGTGCTGGGATTACAGGTGTGAGCCACCGCACCCGGCCAGAAATTGTTACTATAGGGCTGGGCACAGTGGCTTACGCCTGTAATCCCAGCACTGTGGGAGGCTGAGGCAGGCGGACCACGAGGTCAGGAGATTGAGATGATCCTGGCTAACACAGGTGAAACCCCATCTCTACTTAAAATACAAAAAAATTAGCCAGGCGTGGTGGCAGGCACCTGTAGTCCCAGCTACTCGGGAGGCTGAGGCAGGAGAACGGCATGAACCCAGGATGCGGAGCTTGCAGTGAGCAGAGATCGTGCCACTGCACTCCAGCCTGGGTGACAGAGCGAGACTCTGTCTCAAAAAAAACCCAAAATTGATGTTATAGTGGTTTCTTTTTTCTTTCTTTCTTTTTTTTTTTTTTTGAGACAGAGTCTGGCTCTGTCGCCTAGGCTGGAGTGCAGTAGCACAATCTCAGCTCACAGCAGCCTCTGCCTCAGCCTCTTGAGTAGCTGGGACTTCAGGCGTGTGCCGCCATGCCTGGCTAATTTTTTTTTTTTTTTTGTATTTTTAGTAGAGACAGGGTTTCACCATGTTGGCCAGGCTGGTCTCGAAGTCCTGACCTCAAGTGATCCACCCGCTTCAGCCTCCCAGAGTGCTGGGATTATAGGCAAGAGTCACTGCTCCTGGCCATAATAGTGGTTTCTGATCAAAGATTTGATGCCCAGCTTTTCATAGAGAACATCACAAAATTCCAGCTCCAACTAATTTTGGGTTAGAGGCATAATTTCCCACAACAAACGTGGGAAACCTCCTTTCATAGGAGAGTGACTAGGCTAAAGCAAAACTAAACTGGTGTAATGTACAGGAAAGGTACAGCTATTTGCCAGGCTAGTTTCTAGCCTCTTATATATCTGTTACTTCTTGAGACCAAATCTAGCTCTCCATTCTTAATCTCTCCCAGATGAAATCTTCAGAGACTTTCAGAAAGTGTGCAAATATGCATCCTGCTCATTTTTGTAAGTAAAGCATAATGGCTACATGGATTTACAGTTTTCTTCTGTCATTCTAATTAGATCTGAGATGGTCATGATGGGATAATTCTGGAGAAAATACAGTTAAAAAGCTGGGTATATTTTTAAAATCTATATGCTAATAAAAACCTTATAAATAATAGCACGTGGTCTTAACTTTACTTCATTTGCACCATAATTGTTGCATACCTGGCTGTTTGTTCATGCCAAGCCTAATAATGACTGGGACGTACCATGGTATACAGTCAGACCTGGGTTCCAGCTTGGCGAATAATTTGCCATGTAGCAATATATTAAGGAAGTTATTTATCCCTTTTGGGCCTCAGTTTCCTTATGTGTAAAATTCTAGAACTGAAATGTTCCTTTAACCTTATGATTTGTTGCAGCAAGTGTAAGGGATTGCAAAAAAGATTTTGATTCATTCATCAACGAGAGTGTGAAGTGATGATAGAGGCAGATGAAATAGCTGATTAATAAAGAGAGTGGATTAGAAGAGCAAGGGTCAAAGGGAAAAAACAGGTGAACTTTGTATTTTTAGTTTTTTTAAAATGTAGTCAAACCTTATTATAACACTGGAACCAGAAGGAAAAACTAATGTTCTAATCCTAGGAAAGCATTAGCTATCTGGGGTTTTATTGAGAAAGTTTTAGCAGGATCAGTCAATGCACATTTATTGAGTGCTTAATATGCTTGTAGTATGTTGTTATATACTATGGAGAAACTGAAAAAGATAAGATATAGTCAATACGTCCCAAGAACTCACAACTAATTACACTTATAGAATCTAATTACAGCCATAATTACCTTATTGGCAATCTAAAATTCATTAATTCATTCAGAAGTCTCTAGTTTCAGGGAGCTCACAGTCTACTGGAAAAACAAAGTAACCATGTAGTGTGAGACATGATATGATACGGTATGTACGAGGGCACTAGGAAGTACACCTGTGTTGTATGTGGTAGAGAGCTGTCAGGAAAGCTGTGCAGGAGAGATGGCATTAAAGTGGTGGAATGTTGAAGGATGAGTGAGAGTCATCAGGCAGAGAGACATGCAAAAGCTGCAGTGCATGTGGAGGCTCAAACAAGGAAGGGATGCTTCAGTTGGATGACAGTGGCACTGAGTGAGTGTGTGGGGAGTGTGGGGGTGGTGGGTGGTGAAACAGGCTGGGGAGCAGACAAGGGCTGGGTCAGGAAGGGCCTTGTACTAACATTATGATGAGGATTTTTAATTTTTTTTGGAAAAAGTAGAAAGTTGTGGAAGAGTTTTAAGCAAGGGAACATCATAAGTATATTTGCATTTTTGAAAGATGGTTCCTGGCTGGGAGCGGTGGCTCACACCTGTAATCCTGATGTTTTGGGAGGCCGAGGCGGGTGGATCACCTGAGGTTGGGAATTTGAGACCAGACTGGCCAACATGGTGAAGCCCTGTCACTACTAAAAAATACAAAAATTAGCCGGGCGTGGTGACACATGCCTGTAATCCCAGCTACTTGAGAGGCTGAAGCAGGAGAATTGCTTGAACCTGGGAGGTGGATGTTGTAGTGAGCTGAGATTGTGCCACTGTACTGCAACCTGGGCAATAGAGTGAGACTCCATCTTAAAAAAAAAAAAAGAAAGATAATTCCTGAGACAAGACAAGTTAGTGATTGAACTAATTGAAGGAAGTCAGAACTCAGACCATTTAGGAGGCTATAGAGTTCATATGAGAAAGGAAGAGGGTGAGGATTAAACTGATCTTTTTTTTTTTTTTTTTTTTCCTAATTATCAGCAGGGAAAAAAATGGAGGGAAATCAAGTAAAGGGAGATGAAAGAGGAAGAATTGACAGGACTTTACCAGTTACTGATGGAGAGGTTAAGGGAGAAACTACATAAAAGTTCCCTGGTTTTGAGCTTGAGAATCAGAGAGAAAGTGGTTCATTGACCAATGGAGGAAAGGGAAGAGTAGAAGAGATTTACTAGGGAAGGTAGGTTCCATTCAGTGTTTGTTGAATGTGACATGCCGGTGAACATCCACATAGAGTTGTCCCTTAGCCTTTAAATGATCAAGTCTGAGATAGGGATAGAAGTCTTGGTTGCAAATCGATTTGAGTCATTACAGTGTGAGTGGGAGCTGACTGCAGATGAAGCAGGGTAAGTGTAGGAGTGTGAGTGAGGGAATGCAGTGCTGTAAATTAATCTTTGGTCACCGCTTTGTGATGTTGCTTTTGAAACATAAGTTTGAATACAGAGTTGACTTTTTAAAATCTGGGCTTTTCTATTTTGTGTCATTGATTACTGTTAGTGTTCTAACAGTTAATATCTATAGGACTCTTTCTTTCCAAAGACTTGGAAAAACTGTTTTTCCTCTCTGCTGTGAATTTTGTAATAATTTTGTTGATTGCAGAATATCTTGTTGAGGCAGTGATTGAAATTGCAAAGTTTTTTTCTTCGCTCCCAGATTACTTTCTTTCTGTTTATTCATAGTTCCTTGTTTCATTTTTGATGTTTATTTGTTGACTGTTTGCTTTATTTCAGATGACTTTGTAGGTATTTTAAGGAGATTTAAGAAAGGTTTCACTAGTTGCCTGTTCGTCTATAAATTCCTTGCTTAGGCCGGGTGTGGTGGCTCATGCCTGTAAATCCAGCACTTTGGGAGGCTGAGGCGGGCTAATCACAAGGTCAGGAGATCGAGATCATCCTGGCTAACATGGTGAAACCCTGTCTCTACTAAAAATACAAAAAATTAACCGGATGCGGTGGTGGGCGCCTATAGTCCCAGCTACTTGGGAGGCTGAGGCAGGAGAATGGCGTGAAACCAGGAGGCGGAACTTGCAGCGAGCCGAGATCCTGCCACTGCACTCCAGCCTAGGTGACAGAGCAAGTCTAAAAAAAAAAAAAAAAAAATTCCTTGCTTTGTATTTTATCTGTTCATGTACCTGCTGCATATTAAATGATGAATGGGTTTTAATTTTTGCTTTAAAGGAACTTAAGTAGTCTGGTGAGGTAAACTAACCACACAATACAGTGGTGTGTGTGCAAACTGATGTGTTTTTAACCAAGCACTTTGAGGTTACAGAAGAGGGAACAATTGATTTTTGTGCGGAAAAGATGGAAAAAGGCAGTCAGGGACAGGTTGACTGAGGAGATATGTGTAAAAGAGAGAAAGCGGCATGGTCCTGGAGGTGGTACCATGAGCAGAGGCCGGGTGTGGAGGGGCCTGATGTCAATGGGGAATGGTTCTCAGGGGTCAGGCTGCATGGGAGGAGTGCTGGGAGGTGAAGGCAAAGGTGGAGGATGAGCAGGAGACAGTGAAGGAAGGGTGTCCTGGGCCCCTGTTCTTTAAAAGCCCCTTCACATGTTTCCACGTGATTGCCCCAGCAGCGCTGTGAGAGAGAACTTGCAGGTGTCCCTTTTTCTTTTGCATTTTGTCCCCAGTCTGTCTTCTTCCTTTCGTAATTTCTACTCTAATTACTTGTGAAGAAGGGTTTGATTATCATTATCTCTATTTTATGGATGAGAGAACTGATGCTCAGTGATTTATCTAGTGCCATGTGACTCAGAAAAAAACTGATTCCAGATTAGAGCCCAGGTCTTCTGACTCTAATACACCAGGCTTCTTTTACATTAATTCAGTGCCATCTTCTCTTCTACTTTTTCTATTCAGTTACTTTTCATTCTAAAGGTTATGAGGGGCTGGGTGTGGTGGTTCATGTTTGTAATTCCAGCACTTTGAGAGGCTGAGGTAGGAGGATCACTTGAGGCAAGAGGTTCGAGACCAGCCTGGGCATCGTAAGGAGGCTCTGTCTCTACAAAAAAGAAAGAAAGAAACAAACAAAAAATTAGCCAGGCATGGTTGCATGCCCCTGTAGTCCTAGCTACTTAGGAGGCTGAGATGGGAGGATCACTTGAGCCCAGGAGTTGGAGGCTGCAGTGAGCTATGTGCCATTGCACTCTAGCCTGGGTGACAGAGTGAGACCCTGTCTCAAAAAAAAAAAAAAAAAAAAAAAAAAAAGTTACAAGGTTGATAGAAAAATGGCAAAAACTTGAGTTACCAAATAAGAGTATAAAATTTGAACAAATTTGCTTTCTTTGTTCCTCATGGTGGGTGCTCTAAACGGATTATAAACATGAGCTTGATGAATCTAGAAGAGAAATAGTTTAGCCAACAATGACTTTCTGATTTATAGGTCTGAGAAGTTTGGAACTTGGTAACTTAATTTTTTTTTTTTGTTTCATTTTAATTCTTTATTATGAAAAATTTCAAACATATCCAAAATAGAGACAGCTATATGAGCCCTCAAGTACCCATCACCCAACTTCAACAATAAGCTCATAGCAGTCTAATTTCATATATACCCTCCACACATGTTTGCTCTCAGATATTTCTGAAGTAAAACCGAGACGTCATTTCATTTAACTTGAACCTTCACAGATATTATGCTTTAGTTTAACCTGTGCTCCTATCTCCATTTGTGTTCTAGGCATTAGGTCCAGTTCTTGGTATGGTTTTTTTGAAGTTTACTGCTCCTTTAAGAAGTGAGTGTCAGCTGACTTTCAAAGATTGTCAGTTGTGTGTACCGTATTCTTCTTGCCATTTGCTCCTCTTTAGTGGGTCTAGTGCCAGCCCCTAACGTGCAGCTAAGAAAAGGTGTTCCCATGTTGGTACTCTGACCATGAGCTGACATAAGAATGGATCTTGCAACAATGGTTTCATTTAGGTCAGATTTGAAGTTTCTACTGCATGGCAAAGCTGTCATTCAAAATCTGTCTCTGTGCATTTATTCATTGGCAAGTTCAAGCACGCGATAAAATTATTTTTCCTTTTGCTAACAGGCTAGAAGTAAATGGAGAAACCAGATACAGACTGGACTTTAGTCAGCAGGCACAATGGTATTGGCTGTTGCTGTTTGCCACGTTGGTTGGCATCATGAATGGGCATGAGAGGCAAGGAACTAGTGATTAACAAAGGAAAGACAGTTTTTAGGGGTGTTGTTACATTCCCGTAATTTATCTTTTGCTAGAATATGTTCCCAGCATCTCTTTGGACCTAGAATATGGCCATGTTCCTGATTATAACAGCAGGGAGTGGTGAACGTGCTCTCGAGTGTGTGTACCTGGGCCTATGTGTGTGCACTGGGTGTTGGGCATGGCCTTGCTGGCTACTGACCTCTGTGTCTCTACTTTTGTTGACTGATCCTGTTTTTGGTTAGCAATCTTACTTTATAAAATTTGCAAATATGTAAGTAGAGAAATGTAATGTCAGCACTCTCTTCTCTAAGGCATTATTTCTGGGAGTCTATTTCATTTGGCCTGCTGGGAAAGAGCAGTTCTATTAATAGTGATTCCTCAGATATGTATATAGCAGTGTTTCAGTGCTTTTTCTTTCCCCTGGCGATAAAACTAAGCCTGAACATTCTGGTATTCTTTTTTTTTTTTTTTTGAGATGGAGTTTCACTCTTGTTGCCCAGGCTGGGGTGCAGTGGTGCGATCTTGGCTCACCACAACCTCCACCTCCTGGGTTCAAGCAATTCTCAAGCCTCAGCTTCCTGAGTAGCTGGGATTACAAGCATGTGCCCCCATGCCTGGCTAATTTTGTATTTTTAGTAGAGACGGGGTTTCGCCATGTTGGCCAGGCTGATCTCGAACTCCTGACCTCAGGTGATCCGTCCCCGCCTCGGCCTCCCAAAGTGCTGGGATTACAGGCGTGAGCCACCGCACCTGGCCCATTCTGGTATTCTTTGTAGATCAGCCTTAGCTCTGTAAATGTCCTAGTTGAGAAAATGTAGATCTGCTTGTCTGAAAATACAGCAAAGTGGAGTTTAAAAGTAATGGAAAGAGGGCCGAGCACAGTGGCTCATGCCTGTAATCCCAGTGCTTTGGGAGGCTGAGGCGGGTGGATCACCTGAGATCAGGAGTTCAAGGCAAGCCTGGGCAACGTGGTGAAACCTCATCTCTACTAAAAATACAAAAATCAACTGGGTGCAGTGGCACATGCCTGTAATCCCAGCTACTGGGGAGGCTGAGGCAGGAGAATCACTTGAACCCAGAAAGCGGAGTTTGCAGTGAGCCAAGATTGTGCCATTGCACTCCAGCCTGGGTGACAGAAAGAGACTCAGTCTCAATAAATAGATAAATAAATAGAAATAAAAGTAACGTATCGAGGCTGTGTGTGTGTGTGTGTGTGTGTGTGTGCATGCACATGCACACATGCATGTAAACACACATGCACACAGTGTTTTAGTATATAAGGATAATGGTCAGGCTAGCTTTTACTGTACTTCTTAAATCAAAGGACTACCTGTTTTAGAATTTGAGAAGAATTAGTATGAAGGTGTGAGTGGAGCCTCAAACACTATAGTGTCTCTTATCTAGAAAAAGGTACTTCCCAGTTAGGTTAGGTACCTGTTTTTTGTAGGCTCAGTATACACTGTGAGCTGGTGCTCTGCTAAGTATGCTCTGGTAGAGGATGGGACATAGACAAAGTCTCTGGGCTTCAGGCATGCAACATCTTTTGGAGTAAAATAAATATGGCACAATGAATAGTGATCTTTGAAGAATAGGTAAGATTTAGAGAAGTCATGAGGAGAATGTGCTACTTGGGCGTCAGTTTGTACATCTATAAAATGAGAGCATTATACGTAGATGATCTAAAGACCCCTCTTAGGACTGATTCTGGAAGTTAAGAAACCTCCAAAAAGAGAAAATTAGGCTTCACAAGCTTAGTGAAAAATAATGAGAATGTTTTTGGAGAAGCCAAAATCCCTTTCTTTTCCCTTTTTAGTATCCCTCACAAGGCCTTTGATCATTTACTTGTATTCAGATATCTTGAAGGACTATGGAACATACCCTCCCACTATTAATTAACATACGTTTAGCTAATGCCTTTTAATGTTTAAAATACAGCAGAAATTAAAACTTGAAGAAAATCACTCAAATTTGTGTCAGTTGACAACTAACAAGTATGCTTGAGTATATGGCAAGGTGTTCTTTGCCCTAAATTATCCCTTAGTAAAGAGGGAGTTGCTTTCATTTAAGTCCTTATGAAACCTCTGAAGGTGAGGGGTGCCTTCTCAATTGCTTTACTTTGAACAACAAACTACTGTTTTGGGATGATAAGCTATTATCATCAATTAGTGCTACTTTTTGGATGCCTGTAGGGATCTCCTGACAGGAGCAGTGGAAAAAGAGGCAGAGAAATTTAACATAGTTTGCTGTTGAATGCCTTAAAATAAGCCTTTTTTTTTTTTTTTTTTTTTTAGATGGAGTCTCATTCTGTCGCCCAGGCTGGAGTGCAGTGGTGCAATCTCAGCTCCTGCAACCTCTGCCTCCTGGGTTCAAGCAGTTATCTGCCTCAGCCTCCCGAGTAGCTGGGATTACAGGAACCCACCACTATGCCTGGCTAATTTTTGTATTTTTAGTAGAGATGGGGTTTCACCATCTTGGCCGGGCTGGTCTTGAACTCCTGACCTTGTGATCCACCCGCCTCAGCCTCCCAGAGTGCTGGGATTACAGGCGTGAGCCACTGCGCCCAGCCCAAAATAAGACTTTAAGTGACCATTTGGAAAACAAATATCAGGCTTTGAGCAGAGGAATGGAACAATCTTTTTAATTAATTAATTAAGTTAATGTTTAGAGCTGGGGTTTGGCTCTGTTGCTCAGACTGGAGGGCAGTGGTGCAATCATGGCTCACTGCGGTGTCAACCTCCTGGATATCAGCAATCTTCCCACCTCAGCTTCCCCAGTCCTTTTGTTTTATTAAAAAAAAGAACCCCTCTGGCTGCTGAGTTGAGAATAGACTCTAGTGGGCAGCAGTAGAAGTAAGGATACCTGTCAGTAATCTTGGCGCAAGATGCTAGTAGTGGTAGTGGATGTGTTGAGAAGTAGCTGATTCTTGAAAGTAGAGCCAACAGAATTTTTTTTTTTTTTTGGTCAGATTTGTATGTTGGGTATGAGAAAGAGATGAATCAAATGTTTATTAAATCCTTTATAATCAAGCACACTTCACCCTCCTTTACCTAACAATTCCTCCTCTAAAATTTAGTTTAAGAAAACAGTCATGTGTGTAAAGATGTTTGTAAATATAATAGTTATCATAGTAATATATCACAGTAATGAAAATTTTTAAAACATGCAAATAATAATAGAGAATCAGCCAAATAAATGCAGGTAAATCCTTTCAGTAGAGTATTATGCAGTCATTAAAATGATCTATAAGTATGTTTTTGGACAAGGAAATGCATTACGAGTATATTTCCAGGTTTAGTTTTTATATGTATTTTGCTGGGAATTTCAGGTTTCTTCTTTTGTTTTTCAAAATTAGTTTTCAATACTGGGGGTGTTTTAATGGGAAGTCGTTAGAGGGTATCAGAAACTATTGATTGCTGCTTTAGTAATGTAGAAGCCTTTCATGTTAACTTTTGATTGGTGAATATTTTGTATCTCTACTTTTAAAAGTAGTTATCTTGTTTTCCTACAGTTGAATTGTTGCTAAGGAAATTTTATTTTCTTGTGCTCTTTCAGGGAATCAACTAAGGCAATATTTGAAAGAAGTTGAATCATTTATTACCTGTTGCATTCTGACATGTATCAGAAATTGGCAAGTTAAGTGTAATTTAAAATAGTACAAAATATTTATTTTTCCTCATGTATCATATATGTAACCCCCTAAATAAATGGAGTATACTAGAAGAATCATTCCTGTATAACTGTCGGTATAAATGGTTGAAATGAAATCAACCATATTGAATTCATAAGCTTATTGGATCCATAAGAACACTTCTCTTTCATTCACTGAATGAGTTTGGTTTGCTTTGTTCAGATTTTAAATGAATTTTTATTTAAGTGTTCATAAGATGAAAATACAAGACTGTTTTTCTAGGATCATTTCTCTGTAAGTTGTTTGCTTTATATGTTTCTGTCACCATTGAATCTATTATCTGTTCAATCAGAAACATTAATTGGAAGAATGAGGATCACAAACTCCTGTTTTTGGTCCTCTCCTGCCATCTGTCTTCCTCCTTCCCCCATGTTTCCCCTCAAATCTCTTCTGATTAAAAAAAAAACATTTTTGAAATTACTACATAATAAAATAGAATTTTTTGTGCACAGTTCTGTGACTTTTGATACATATATTGAGTCATGTAGCAGTCACAATACAGAATAGTTCCATCATCTCAGTTATATCCCTTTATAGTCACACAGTTCCCTGGCATCCACTGATCTATAGTTTTGTCTTTTTGAGGATGTTTTATGAAAGCAATAATTTTGAGACTGGCTTCTTTTTTTTTTTTTTTTTTTTTTTTTTTTAGATAGAGTCTTGCTCTGTCGCCCAGGCTGGAGTGCAGTGGCATAATCTCAGCTCACTGTAAGCTCTGCTTCCCGGGTTCATGCCATTCTCCTGCATCAGCCTCCCAAGTAGCTGGGACTGCAGGCGCCCACCACCATGCCTGGCTAATTTTTTTGTATTTTTAGTAGAGACGGGCTTTCACCGTGTTAGCCAGGATGGTCTTGATCTCCTGACCTCGTGATCTGCCTGCCTCGGCCTCCCAAAGTGCTGGGATTACAGGCGTGAGCCACCGCGCCTGGCTGAGACTGGCTTCTTTCACACAGCATAATGCCTTTCAGATTCATCCAAGTTGTTGCACATATCAAGAGTTTGTTCCTTTTTATTGCTGAATACTATTCCAGCAGTGAAAATGTCACACTTTGTCCAAATTAACTCATGGGATAATTTCTAGATTTTGGTGATTATGACTAGAGCTGCTATAAACATTTATGTACAGGTTTTGGGTGAATAGGATTTCATTTACTAGGATAAATACTCAGGAATGCCATTGTTGTATGGTAAGTATATATTTACATTTATTGGAGTCTGCGAAACTCTTTTTCACAGTAGATATATCTATCATTGGGCATTCCCAGTAGCAAAATGTGGCAGTTCCAGTTGCTTTTTATCCTCATCAGCACGGGTCAGTATATTTTAGCCATTCTAGTAAGTGTTTAGTGGTTTTTTAAAACAGTATTATTGAGATAAAATCCACATACCATAAAATTCCGTACTGTCCAGGTTTAGAATATTTTATCACTTCAAAAAGAATACCCATGCTCATTACTAGTCACTCCTTGGGAGGCCAAGGTGGGCGGATCACGAGGTCAAGAGATCGAGACCATCCTGGCCAACATTGTGAAACCCCATCTCTACTAAAAAATACAAAAATTAGCTGGGCATGGTGGCACACATCTGTAGTCCCAGCTGCTCGGGAGGCTGAAGCAGGACAATTGCTTGAATCTGGGAGGCGGAAGTTGCAGTGAGCCGAGATTGCGCCACTGCACTCCAGCCTGGGTGACAGTGCAACACTCTGTCTCAAACAAACAAACAAAAAACCTAGTCACTCCTCATCTTCCCCCACCCTCCAGCTCCAGGCAACTATTAATTTTACTGTCTACAGATTTGCCTATTCTGGACATTTCATGTAAATGGGATCATATAGTAAGTAGTCTTTCATGAGTGACTGCTATCATTTAACATCTTTTTTTTTTTTTTTTTTTGAGACGGAGTCTCGCTCTGTCGTCCAGGCTGGAGTGCAGTGGCGCAATCTTGGCTCACTGCAAGCTCCGCCTCCTGGGTTCACGCCATTCTCCTGCCTCAGCCTCCCGTGTAGCTGGGACTACTGGCGCCCGCCACCTCGCCCAGCTAATTTTTTTTTTTTTGTATTTTTAGTAGAGACGGGGTTTCACTGTGTTAGCCCGGATGGTCTCGATCTTCTGACCTCGTGATCTGCCTATCTCAGCCTCCCAAAGTGCTGGAATTACAGGCGTGAGCCACCGCACCTGGCCCTCACTTAACAGCTTTAAGTGATAGAAGTGGATGCAAGGTTTATCCATGTTGTAGCATGTATTTGTTCGTTTTTGTGGCTGAATAATACTGTATTTTGTGGATATAACACATTTTGTTTATCCATTTATCAGTTCATGGACATTTTGGTTGTTTCTACTTTTTGGCTATGACTAACAATGCTGTAAACATAGGTGTACAAATTCTTATGTGGAGATGTGTTTCAGTACTCTTGGGTAGAATTTCTTGATCACATGGTAACTATTTTTTTTTATTTATTTTGTTTCTTATTAAATTTTTTTTTTTTTTTTTTTTTTTTTTAGACAGGGACTCACTCTGTTCCCCAGGCTGGAGATATGGTGTGATTATGGCTCACTGTAGCCTGCACCTCCTGGGCTCAAGTAATCCTCCCACCTCAGCCTCCTGAGTAGCTGGGACCACAGGCATGCACCACCATGCCTGGTTAATTTTTAAGTTATTTTTTGTAGAGATGAGGTCTCATACTGTGTTGTCCATGCTTGTCTCACACTCCTGGGCTCAAGTGATTCTCCCACCTCAGCAGTAACTCTGTGTTTAGCCTTTTGAGGAAAACTGTCAGTGTGTTTTCTAAAGTGGTTGCACCATTTTATAATCCCTTCAGCAGTGTATGAGGGTTCTAATTTAACCACATTTTATCAACATTTGTTACTGCCCACGTTGTCATCTAGTGGGTGTCACGTGGTATCTCATTGTGATTTTGATTTGTATTTTCCTAGACTGATGATGTGGAGCATCTTTTCCTGTGCTTATTGACCATTTGCATATATTCTTTGGGGAAATACGTATTCTGATTCTTTGCCCATTTTTAAATTGTTATCTTTTTATTGTTGAATTGTAATAGTTCTTTATGTGTTCTGGACACAAATCCCTTATCAGGCATATAATTGGCAGATATTTTCTCCCATTTTTTGGTTTGTCTTTGACTTTCTTGGTGGTGTCCTTTGAAGCACAAAATTTTTTAATTTTGATGGAGTCCAGTTTGTCCATTTTTGGTGGTGGTGGTTGTACTTTTGGTGTTGTGTCTAGGAAACCACTACTTAACCGAAGGCCATGAAGATTTACACCTCTGTTTTGTTCTAGGAGTTTTATAGTTTTAGCTCATATATTTAGGTCTGATTCATTTTGAATTGATTTTTAAGAATGGTATATGGTAGGTATCCAGCTTCATTCTTTTGCATGTGGATATCCAGTTGCCTGAGCACCATTTGCTGAGAAGACTCTTAGTTCCTCACTGAATTGTCTTGGTACCCTTGTCAAAAATCAATTTCCCATAAACATTGTATTTCTGGATAATTCTGTTCTATTCATCTGTGTGTCCATTTTTATGCCAGTACTACATTGTCTTATGATTATAGCATTTGGTTTTGAAATTGGGAAATGAGGGTCCTCCAACTTTGTTCTTTTTTAAGATTGTTTTAGCTAGAATGAGATTTTATAAACATAAATTGGAGAAAGTAACTCCGTGCTTGAAGTAGTCAAATCAGTGATACCTGATTACATCTACCATAAAATTCATATCTCTAACTTGACCCACAAGATTTATGATCTGACCTCTGTCCAGTTTGACCTTTCACCCACTTTTCCTATTGGTCACTGCCTTGCAGCTTCATTGGCCTACTTCCTGCTGCTTCTTTTTTTTTCTGAGACAAGAGTGTCTCTCTCTCACCCAGGAAGGAGTACAGTGGGGTGATCTTGGCTCACTGCAACCTCCATCTCCTGGATTCAAACAATTCTCCTGCCTCAGCCTCCTGAGTAGCTGGGATTAGAGGCATGCACCACCACGGCTGGCTAATTTTTGTATTTTTAGTAGAGACAGAGTTTCACCGTGTCGTCCAGGTTGGTCTCAAACTCGTGACCTCAGGTCATCCACCCGTTTTGGCCTCGCAAAGTGCTGGGATTACAAGCGTGGGCACCATGCCTGGCCTACTTCCTGCTTCTTGAATGTGTTAAAATGCCTTCCTATTACATGGCTTTTGCATATCCACGTACTTTTTCTTGGAATGCTCTTCTCTTCACTAATTCCTACTCATTGTTCAGGTCTTAGCCTAAATGCCGTTTTAAAAGAAAGACTGTTCTTTTTATATTTATTTATTTATGTATTTATTTATTTATTTATTTTTTGAGACAGAGTCTCGCTCTGTCACCCAGGCTGGAGTGCAGTGGCCGGATCTCAGCTCACTGCAAGCTCCGCCTCCCGGGTTTACGCCATTCTCCTGCCTCAGCCTCCCCTGTAGCTGGGACTATAGGCGCCCGCCATCTCGCCCGGCTAGTTTTTTGTATTTTTTAGTAGAGATGGGGTTTCACCATGTTAGCCAGGATGGTCTTGATCTCCCGACCTCGTGATCCACCTGTCTCGGCCTCCCAAAGTGCTGAGATTACAGGCTTGAGCCACCGCGCCCGGCCTCTTTTTATTTTTAAAATATTGCTTTATCTTTTCCCAGTTAGAAGAGCAATATAGAAGTCCTTTAGAGCAAGTTTGAAAAATAAAGAAAAGCATGGCTACACGTACACACACACACACACACACACACGGAAACCATAGGACAAGCATTAAATGTTGTAGTGCCATCAGATGTCAGTTTGTTATTGGTCCTTTGCGTTTTTCGTTTTTTCTGTTTGGAAGCCTGCAGCATTTTTCATGCTTAGAATTGCCAAGTTGTGTCCAGATTGGGTCTGTTATCATTTGTTTTGCTCAATAGACGTATAGAGCCTTACATCTATAGTGTCTGTTTACATTCGTGGAAGTTTCTTTCTTTTTTTTTTTTTCTGATATGGAGTCTCGCTCTGTCGCCCAGGCTGGAGTGCAGTAGCAGGATCTCAGCTCACTGCAAGTTCCGCCTCCTGGGTTCACGCCATTCTCTTGCCTCAGCCTCCCGAGTAGCTGGGACTACAAGCGCCCGCCACCACGCCCGGCTAATTTTTTGTATTTTTAGTAGAGATGGAGTTTCACTGTAGCCAGGATAGTCTCGATCTCCTGACCTCATGATTTGCCCGCCTCAGCCTCCCAAAGTGCTGGGACAGGTGTGAGCCTCCATGCCCAACCGAAAGTTTTCTTTTTTTGAATCTGCAATATGGTTTTACTTTCTTTTTTTTTTTTTTTTAAGATGGAGTCTCGCTCTGTCACCCAGGCTGGAGTGCAGTGGTCGGATCTCGGCTCACTGCAAGCTCCGCCTCCTGGGTTTACGCCATTCTCCTGCCTCAGCCTCCTGAGTAGCTGGGACCAGAGGTGCCCGCCACCTCGCCCGGCTAGTTTTTTTGTATTTTTTAGTAGAGATGGGGTTTCACCGTGTTAGCCAGGATGGTCTCGATCTCCTGACCTTGTGATCCGCCCGTCTCGGCCTTCCAAAGTGCTGGGATTACAGGCTTGAGCCACCGCGCCCGGCCTGGTTTTACTTTCTTTAACCAAAATGTTATTGTATAATAGGATGACTCTTCTCTGTTTTCTACATTATTCTCTTTTGCTGTTGTTTCCTTTTCTTTCTACCTGGCTCCTTTTAAATTGAATATTAGGATAACATCTTAAGTGTGTCTTCTATTATAATGGATACAATGTTGTGCATAGACATTTTAATGCTATATTGCCACCAATTGTCTTAATACTTTTTTCTTTGCAGTTTTTTAAGCTGATATTTTAATCTCAACCTAGTCTTTGTGATTCTTTGTTGAAGCTTTATATAGTGCCTGGCGCAAAACTATGTGCTCAAACATATATTGAATGAATGATTAAATCATACACATGAATAAACAAGAACCAGTTCTTAGTAGTTGTAGTCTACTGAGACTGTGGAAGTGTTTCTCTAGTAATGAATTCCTTTTTTAAAAAAAAGCTGTATTGAAGTGTAATTTATATATATAGTATGTGAACCTCCAAAATCTGAGACAGGTATCAGTTAATTTAGAAAGTTTATTTTGCCAAGGTTGGGGAACACGCCTGTGACAGCCTCAGGAAGTCCTGACGACATGTGCCCAAGGTGGTTGAGATGCAGCTTGGTTTTATACATTTTAGGGAGACATGAGACATCAATCAGTATATGTAAGAAGTACATTGGTTCCGTTTGGAAAGGTGGGACAGCTGGAAGCAAAGGCAGGAAGACTTGAAGTGGGGAAGGGGCTTCCAGGTCACTGATAGGTGAGAGACGCACAGTTGCATGTTTTTAAGTTTCTGATTAGCCTTTCCAAAGGAGGCAATCAGATATGCATCTATCTCAGTGAGCAGAGGGATGACTTTGAATAGAATGGGAGGCAGGTTTGCCATAAGCAGTCCCCAGCTTGACTTTTCCCTTTAGCTTAGTGATTTGGGGGCCCCAATATTTATTTTCCTTTCACAAGTATGAGGGTGTAATTCAATAATTTTTTAGTAGATTTTATAGGGTTGTACAACTATGACAGCAGTTCAGTTTTAGAACAGTTCAGTCACTGCAAAGAGTTCCTTCATGTAAGCTTGCACTTAAATCCCTGCTTTTTCACTCTGCTGTCTCTATAAATTTGCCTCGTCATTTAAATGTATGCTGATGTTGCTCTCATATATATGTGTATATGTATATACACACACACTTTTAGGATTGTTTATGTCTATATAAAGTATATATAGTATAAAGTATATGTACTTTATTTAAGTACATATACTTAAAGTGTGCACACACTTTATAATTGTTTTCATTTTTAAGCATGGCTTTCTAGGAGTTGCCTTCCTGTCTGCATAGCTTAGTGATCAGTGGTCACCCAGTGCTTGGATAGTGGTTGCCTCAGACATCTTGAGCCAGTAAGGTGTTCGTCCTCGGCCAGTAGACCTCTGTGGGTAGGGAGCACATACAAAGTTTAGGCTGTTTTCGGATCTGCCCTGTCTTTTACTTTCCACCCAGTCCTTTCATGTCTCCTCTGTGCCTGCATGCCACTTCAGGGTTGGCCAACAAATGTGCCCCACCTGGACTGCAACCTTCGCCTTCTAGAGCTATTCACCCTCTCACTCACCTCCCACCTGCTCCATCTCTTACTCACAATGCAGGTGGGCATGTGTATTCTTACCCACTCCAAACCGAGCAAACTCCCTTCCACCCCAGCAGCAAAACTGTCAGTCCTAATGTTTTGCCTTGCCCTGCTCTGCCTTGCAGAACCTCTGTACCTACTGAATGGGTAGATGAGGTGGGAGTAACCTTACACAGACTCTCATTGTTCTTACCTACCTTTTAGCAGTTTTTCAAGCATAAATGCTTCTCAGGTTGTTGTATTCTTCTGGTGGATTTCCAGAGCACTGAAAGGGTTGTTTTGCCCATTTCACCCAGCTTTATCATTGGTTTTTGGGGAGAGGAATTAACTACCTTCTCACTAGGCTGTACCTGGAAGTCTTCCCTCTCAGAATGTATTTTTTAGTGTAGTTAGTCATTTCCCCAGGTATATTTAGGGTTCTCCAGAAAAACAAACCGAACCCCTGTGTTAGGGTTTTATAGAAAAACAACCAGTAGTCAGGGCAAGGCAAACCATTAGCACTGGCTGCTTTGCTAGTGGGCTGGACGGGATCTCACTGAATTTAAAGTGGTAGATAACACGCATGCCTACTGTGTATATGGGGAGGGGTCGGGGGTAGAGAGAGAAAGAGACTGATTTTTAAGGGATTCATTTATGTGATTGTGGGGCTTTGAAGTCTGAAATTCATAGGGCAGTTGGGCAGAGATGAGTTGATGTTGCAGTCTTGTTCCCAGAGCAAATTGAGGTTCAGGCTGCTATTTCTTGTGGCCCGATAACGAGATGCAGATGAACTGGGGAGAAAGAGAGTTTTTATTTCTGTAACCGGTTACAGGGAGGCCTGGAAATTATCACCAGACCAACTTAAAATTACAAAGTTTTTCTGAGCTTATGTACCTTCTAACCTATATGTCTGCATGTAAGTGTGCATTCATCTAAAGATGTAAGTGATTAACTTATTTTAATCTGTAACTAAAGTTTGAGTCCTGAAGCGCATTTTCTGGAGCCTCAGTAAGTTTACTTAATCTAAATGGGTCTAGGTGCTGGGGTGGTTACCCTTATCTTGTCTCCTGCTAAATCACGGAGATTTGGGGTGTTCCTTCAGACCTCCAATAAACTTTTTTGTGGAGGCCTGGGGAGTTTCTTCAGACCCCCAATAAAACTTGTTTAATCCTAAATGGGTCCTTGTTAAGAATTCCTTCGTTATTTTGTCATGCTTTAAGGCCCAGGAAAGGCCTAGGCAAAACTCTTGGTGGGCTTTTGTTACGTTCCAGCCGTTGTATAACAGCACTGGCTTTTTTTTTTTTTTTAGCTTTTAATATTGAACTGAACCTGAACCACTCAGTCAGTACTGAAACAGTTGTTATGGAGGCCTGCGTTAGTGACCTGGCCTGCCACAGGCTTGACTCCAGATTCTGCTGGGTAGCAGGCTGGACACACAGGCAGGGTTTCCATGATGTAGTTCTTTTCCAGGAAACCTCAGTCTTTGCTCTTAAAACCTTTACCTGTTAGACGAGGCCTTCCTGTGTTACGGAGGGTAATCCACTTTACTAGAAATCTGTTGATTTAAGTGTTAATCACATCTAAAATATACCTTCACAGCCATATCTAGACTGGTGTTTGACCAAACAACTGGGCACCAAAGCCTAGCCAAGTTGACACATAAAATTAACTGCCACCCTTGCCTTCTGAGGATTCAGGGTAAATTATTTTGGTATAGATGTAGTCTGGTTGCTGTCTGTTTCCCACGGTGTACCCTTGTTCTAGCTAAACTAGCAGCTCCAGCTGTTTCATATACATGCTTCTGCTTTTGCACATCCATGCCTTTGGTGGTAGTGTACCTGCAGCTTAGAGCGCTTCCTGTGTCCAGATCTTACCTGTCCTTCTGAGGATTAGATCACAGATATTTATACATACAATTTTCTTTGCAGCCTATACAACAGCTCTCCTAAACTTCTTCCTGTCACCTAATTATGCTATGTTCTGTCTTGCCATTGTGCTTTTACACACAAGTTCCTTTGGTTTAGAATATCCCTCCCTTCTCTTTTCTTTTCTTTTTTAAAGAGGCGGGGTCTCAGTATGTTGCCTGGGCTGGTCTCGAACTCTTGAGCTCAGACGATCCTGCCATCTCGGTCTCCCAAAGAGCTGTGATTACAGGTGTAAGCTGCTGCACCTGGTCCTTTACCTGCACCTGGTCCTTTACCTGATCCTACTTTCTGTAAAACTTTTACAGCTTCCTCAGGTCAATTACATGCTCCTTTTCATTATGCTCCCATTGTCCCTTTGCATAGTTCCACTGAGGCACTCATCACATTTTATTGTTATTGTTTACATATCTGTCAAAAGACTTTGTTTTCCAAGAGCAGAGGTTACTCTACTGTTTTCCTTTTCAAAGTTGGTCCTCAGTCGAGCCTGAGTATCTGGTCTGTAGTACCTAAATAAATTGTGGGATAATAAACTGAATCTCTGTTGAAGATTTGGAAGTTGTTTCATGTTTCTTCTATAATTTCTCATTGTTAGAATGTGGAGCTAATAACTGCTTGGAGATGAGGCAAGTCTGAATAGCAGAGATCAGCCTTGAGTTGGACTCCAGACATTCTTGGGCTTATTAAATATTTGGTTGACTCACTGATAGAAATAGTTTTATTTATTTTCCATTCTTTACCAGGTACATAGCTTCAGAATTACTGCATTAACAAAAGCTGTTTCCGATTATAGACATTGATTTATTTTTACTCAAATTTGTCTATACTGTATATACTGAGTAAAACAAATTTTGCTCAAATTTGTTTTAAGAATATCAGAGGATCCTTTGGGAGGCTAAGGTGGGTGGATCATGAGGTCAGGAGATCAAGACCATCCTGGCTAACACAGTGAAACCCCGTCTCTACTAAAAATACAAAAAATTAGCCGGGCATGGTAGCGGGTGCCTGTAGTCCCAGCTACTCGGGAGGCTGAGGCAGGAGAATGGCGTGAACCCGGGAGGTGGAGCTTGCAGTGAGCCAAGACCGCGCCACTGCACTCCAGCCTGGGCGACTGAGCGAGACTCCGTCTCAAAAAAAAAAAAAAAAAGAATATCAGAGAATCCAAGACTGTTTCAGCTTTTTTCTACCTAAAATGCAGTGGTGATAACTGGTGACTGATTTGTAAGCAATCTCAATGTAATGATAAAATAACGTTTTCCTTTCTCTACTAGACGTTGGTTATCTTTCTGAAGTAGACTCTCCATGGCCTGAACATTTTCCGAAAATCATTTTGAGCAAAATATCTGTTTAATAACAAGATAACCACATCAAGATGGTTGGAAAGCTGAAGCAGAACTTACTATTGGCATGTCTGGTGATTAGTTCTGTGACTGTGTTTTACCTGGGCCAGCATGCCATGGAATGCCATCACCGGATAGAGGAACGTAGCCAGCCAGTCAAATTGGAGAGCACAAGGACCACTGTGAGAACTGGCCTGGACCTCAAAGCCAACAAAACCTTTGCCTATCACAAAGATATGCCTTTAATATTTATTGGAGGTGTGCCTCGGAGTGGAACCACACTCATGAGGGCCATGCTGGATGCACATCCTGACATTCGCTGTGGAGAGGAAACCAGGGTCATTCCCCGAATCCTGGCCCTGAAGCAGATGTGGTCACGGTCAAGTAAAGAGAAGATCCGCCTGGATGAGGCTGGTGTTACTGATGAAGTGCTGGATTCTGCCATGCAAGCCTTCTTACTAGAAATCATTGTTAAGCATGGGGAGCCAGCCCCTTATTTATGTAATAAAGATCCTTTTGCCCTGAAATCTTTAACTTACCTTGCTAGGTTATTCCCCAATGCCAAATTTCTCCTGATGGTCCGAGATGGCCGGGCATCAGTACATTCGATGATTTCTCGAAAAGTTACTATAGCTGGATTTGACCTGAACAGCTATAGGGACTGTTTGACCAAGTGGAATCGTGCTATAGAGACCATGTATAACCAGTGTATGGAGGTTGGTTATAAAAAGTGCATGTTGGTTCACTATGAACAACTTGTCTTACATCCTGAACGATGGATGAGAACACTCTTAAAGTTCCTTCAGATTCCATGGAACCATTCGGTATTGCACCATGAAGAGATGATTGGGAAAGCTGGGGGAGTGTCTCTGTCAAAGTGAGTAGAAGACACATTTTTTATTTTGACTCTATATTTAGCTAATAATCTATATGTATGTATGTGTTTTATGTATATATGTGTATATGTACCTGTGTGTGTATATATAGAAACTGAAGACCTTTTCTGGAACAGATACAGATTCACTGATGAGGTTTCTTTTTTTATTAATTCTCTACTAGTTTATTATGGATTTTCACTTATTTATACTCATTTTTTCATTTATATATTGTGGCCCTCTTATTTGTTTGATGGATACAAACCCAACTTACAGGCGGTGAAAAGCCTTCTTCAAGGCCTCAGACCTTAATGTTCATCATTCAGTTTTAGTGGCTTCTGATTTCTAATTTCTAGATATTGTTGTTAATGAGGATAGTCGGCTTTTTTGTGGATAAAGGTTAAAATCAGGAAGTGCTTATATCATGTTAATGAGCACATAGTGAATTATAAGCATTTTGAAATTTTTAGTGGTAGAGAAAAATAAAAGCATCATCTAATCTAATCTCTTCATTTTATGGACAAGTAGACTGAGTCACAGTAAGATTAAAACAATTTGTTCAGATTTAGATGACAAGACCAGAATTCGAATATGTGTGCCCTGGTCTCCATGAGGTCGTGCTTTTTTCCATGGCATTTTACTACGTGTCGTGCTTCCTTTGTCATCTGAAGGAT
Source organism: Theropithecus gelada (assembly GCF_003255815.1). NCBI lineage: Eukaryota > Metazoa > Chordata > Mammalia > Primates > Cercopithecidae > Theropithecus > Theropithecus gelada. The sequence goes on from NC_037670.1 coordinate 1,783,992, forward strand.
ATAACCTCTCTTATTTTTTACAAAAGGCTAGAGGATCTCCAAAATTTGGAAGCCTAATCCATACAAGAAGTTCCTTGGATTCAGAACTTCTCAAATGATGATTTTTAGCATTTTGCTGCTTTTCTTATGAAGTGACAACTGGTATACCCTCCCACCTGTCTTGATGACTTATATACCTGGAATGAGGATATAAAAATGGAAACTACTATTAAATTCAGGTGGCATCTCTTCATGAAGAAAAGTTGGCTATAACTATATTTTTGTTTTTTTTCATTTATCAAAGTAATATATAACCCCTGTAAAAAAGAAAAAACAGTATACTTTCCTTATGTGCCCTTCTTAATTTCACCAAGGAATATCTCAATTTTTTTTTTTTTTTTTTGCTGTATAGAACTTGTATAGTAAATAGATTTCTTATGTAGATAATCTCAAAGGAACAGCTGCCTGCCTATACCGAGCTTTCAATTATTGATTATAAGTTATGACATACGATCACTATAGTGGCTCTAGGTTGTTTTTATTGATTCAAAGAAAATTTCAGCTCTGGCTACTCTGATTGCAGTTTATTATTATTTCCAGATAATAGACTATAATTGATTTTTAATCACCTGCATTAGGTATTTCAGTCTTTGTGCTTGTATGTTGGCCCGGCACAGATGCTGTTATGCCCAGACTGTTTGTTCCCCAAAGAAGACCACCAGAGTCCAGAGTCAAAGCCAAGCGGCAAGGATCTTTACTACAAGTTCGAACTTGGTCCCTCCTTTACACAGTATACAAGAGGGCCCTGAACAATGCGAGCGTTTGCTTTTTATAGCCCGAAAGTTGCAGGGGAACAAAGAAATTCTTTTGGCTCCTGCGCTTTCAGTAACCTTGAACGGCTGTCTCCTTATCGGAGACTTTCCAAGTGGTGTTTATACTGGGCTCAGGGAGTTTGAGAGAGATATGGTGGTGGGATGGGAGGATGGGATGTGTCTGTGCTAGGCTCAGGGAGTTTTGAGCCCGGGGCTGAGGAATGTGCCCAGCTCCTTTCATTCCCCCCTTCTTTTCAGGTATCTTTAGAGCCAATCTTGGGTCTTATAAGTCTGATTCTGTTTCAGCGTTTACAGGTTGGTATTGGGCTCTGAGGACCATGAGTTGTACAGTGTCAAATCTTTCTTTAACAAATTGTAAAATTCTGTTAACAACACAAGGTCCTACGGTAAGCAGAAATAGTAGACTTAGCAGGGGTCCAAGGAAGGGGGCTAACAGAGAAAACATAGAGGAATTCCACCATTGGTCGGCAGCTGAAGCAAACTGCCGTGTTTTTACTTCAGTGCTTAACTTGCGTAACTGTTGGACCCGGTCCTCTACAAGTCCTGATTCATTTATGTAGAAACAACAGTCTTCTTTTAGAAATATACACGTACCACCTTTTTCTGCAGTGAGTAGGTCTAGGGCTCTCCGGTTCTGCAAGGTTACCTGAGCTAGGGACGTGAGCTGCCGCTGAAGGGAGGCAAGGGACTCAGCCGACTCCTCCATAGCAACGGCAAATTGTTGGTACAACTTGTTACTTTCTATGAGGGTGTGACCTAGGGCTCCCCCCGCCAGTCCGGCCGCAATGAAGGATGCGGTGAGGGAGATTCCTGCAATGAGGGGGAGAAATATGGCTCGTGCAGGTCTTGGTCTAGGGTCTGGGTGAATAACAGCACTAGTCCAGTTACCGGTATATCCTAGGAACTCACCAGCAGTTAGTAGAGTCAACCGGGGAACTAATGTGACAGGGAGACACAGTAGGTTATTAACAGAAGGACTAGGTAGGTTCTTAGATAAGGTTCCATTACACCAGAAGAATATGCCTGATGGAGCCCTTAAGGTGATATTAGGGGGCATTGCAGTGATGCTGCAGAGGCTGGAATTGGTTCCTGAGAAACAGTAGGGAAACTTTTCCTGACTGGGGTTTAGGTATAGGGGCACGTTCAGGATAGGAGCATACGAGAGGTTTCGGAGGTTGTTAGCTTGGGCAAAGGTAGAGGATCCCCATGGCAGAGGGACAGCAGTTAGCGGTGGACGCCCTAGAGTGGCGCACAGAAAGCAGCCAGACAGGCTATGAAGTCCTGTAAGGTTAGCAAGTTCTAGTCCTTCTTATAATAACTTTAACCAGGAGAAAGGACGTAAGTCTTGTGTTAGTCTGTTTTCCTGTCGTTGGATATTCCCGTGGACCAGGGGCAGTACTTGCACTAGGCCTCGCCACAGATAGAGGTGACTGCTAGGCCATGTGGAGGAGGGGGAGTAGTATACAGCCCCATGTTGAGGCGTGGTCCAGCGGGAGTTCCAGGGGTCTCTAACTATCCATGTATATGAAAAATCTCGGCCGGGCGCGGTGGCTCAAGCCTGTAATCCCAGCACTTTGGGAGGCCGAGACGGGCGGATCACGAGGTCAGGAGATCGAGACCATCCTGGCTGACACGGTGAAACCCCGTCTCTACTAAAAAATACAAAAAACTAGCCGGGCGAGGTGGCGGGCGCCTGTAGTCCCCGCTACTCGGGAGGCTGAGGCAGGAGAATGGCGTAAACCCGGGAGGCGGAGCTTGCAGTGAGCCGAGATCTGGCCACTGCACTCCAGCCTGGGCGGCAGAGCGAGACTCCGTCTCAAAAAAAAAAAAAAAAAAAGAAAAATCTCCATCCCGTCTACGATGGAAGGGCCATTTAGGGTCTAACTGTTTTTTCTCTCCCCAATAACGGGGTCTATGGATGTTACAATAGTTATAAGGACAGCCGGCATTTTGGTGCCACCAATAGTGTTTACAATTGTATTTAGTCTGATCAAACTCAAAGCATATTGTTGGTGTCATAGGTTTGGCTATTTGAAAACCAGTAAAATTTAGTAGAATTGGGCTGTTGCACCCTGAGGAAGGGCAGTCAGCACTGGCCAATAATTTTCCGGGCCTATGAGGTTGCCCAGGGTGGGTTCGGTTTTCATAAAGCCAGAATTTCCAGACAAAGGGATTATGAGCTGGTTTTGTGATTTCTCCAGCGGCCACTAGGGCGACTAACGTTAGGGTTAGACTACCTAACTGCATGTTTGCAGTGAGCTATGCTGCCGGCGCAGGGTGAGTTTTAAGGGGTTGTTCCTAGCTCTGTCCACAGTCCACGTGTCCGGTGCTTCAGCCGCCGCCGTGATTGGTCCCAGAAGATCGGAGGTTGGGTCCACTGGCTTGACGTGGGTGGATCCACGATGTGATGCCTTCTACCTTCAGGGCGGTGGGTGTGATTAGGAGTACCTGGAGTGGTCCTTTCCACCTGGGTTCTAGGGTCTCTTGTCGGTGTCGCTTGACCAGGACCCAGTCTCCCGGCTGGTACGGATGGGGTGTCGGCGGGGGACCGGTCTCATATAGTTCCTTCAGCTTGGGCCAGATTTCTTGATGAATTTTCTGCAAGGCTTGTAGGGAAAACAAGAGTTCAGAGACATTTTCTGTTTCGGACTTGAGCAGATCATCTTTTAGGCTGGGAACTAAGGGTGGGGGTCTGCCATACATAATTTCATAAGGAGTAAGGCCCAGTCTGTAAGGGGTGTTACGGGCCCGGAACAGAGCGTAGGGGAGAAGGACCACCCAATTAGCGCCAGTCTCCATAGTCAATTTAGTTAAGGTCTCTTTTAAGGTCCGATTCATTCTCTCTACCTGTCCTGAACTCTGGGGCCTGTAAGCGCAATGTAGTTTCCAATTTGCCCCAAGGATGGAAGTCAAATCCTGACTTACCTTAGCGATGAAGGCCGGCCCATTATCTGACCCTATCTGGACGGGGAAGCCATACCTGGGGAGGATATCTTCCAGGATTTTCTTTGCTACAACCTGAGCAGTCTCTTTCTTGGTGGGGAATGCTTCAGTCCACCCTGAAAAAGTATCTACAAAGACAAGTAAGTACCGATACCCGTATTTTCCTGGCTTTATCTCAGTAAAATCTACTTCCCAGTAGATACCGGGCCTGGTTCCCCTGAGCCTTGTTCCCGTTGCAGCCTGGGATTGGGGGTAGGCGTTGTTAAGCTGGCAGACTTTGCAACTTGTCACGATGTTGCTGGCCATCTCGGCTGTATGTCTGAATTTGAGCTTAGAGCGTCTGATCAGGTCTATCATCCGCCAAGCGCCCAGGTGGGTGGTTCGGTGGATGTGTTCTAACACTTGTTGTCCTAATTTTTCTGGTAGGATAGTTTGGTCATTAGTATCAGTCCACCACCCATTCTGGATCTGTTTCAGGGGAAGCTTGTCAATCCACTGGAGATCTTGTTCTGAATAATCAGGGAAATATGGCAAGTCCCGGGGGCCCGGGTCAGGGAGCTGGAGTGTAAGGAGTTGGCTGGGAGCCTTCGCCACCTTTCTTGCAGTTTGGTCCGCCAGAAAGTTGCCTTGAGCAGTTGGAGTAGTTAGTTTCTGATGCCCTGGGCAATGCACAATGGCTAACTTTTCTGGCCTCCATAGGGCTGTTAGCAGGGCTTGGATTTCTAGCTTGTTTTTTATTTCTTTTTCTTTAGCCGTCAGTAACCCCCGCTCCCTGTAAATGGCCCCATGTATATGCGCTGTTGCAAAAGCATATCGGCTGTCTGTATATACCGTCAGCTTTTTCCCCGCCCCTAAGGTAAGAGCTTGGGTGAGCGCTATCAATTCGGCCTTCTGGGCCGATGTCCCCGGGGGCAGGGGTTCCGCCCAGATTACCTCAGTCTCTGAAGTCACTGCCGCTCCAGCGTACCTCTGGCCCTGATGCATGAAGCTGCTCCCATCAGTGAACCAGACGAGGTCGGCGTCAGGAAGTGGGCGATCCTGCAGGTCTTCTCGAACTCCGTGCACCTGAGCTAGTATCTCGGTGCAGTCGTGGAGTGGGGCGTCCAGGTCCGGGTTGGGCAGCAGCGAGGCAGGGTTTAAGGTCGTTGGGGGCAGGAAAGTTATGCTGAGAGGATTTAGTAGTAGTCCTTGGTAGTGGGTGAGTCGGGCGTTACTCATCCATCGATTAGGTGGCTGTTTGAGTACACCTTCGATGGCATGTGGGGTAACGACCCGCAATTCTTGCCCCATGACAAGCTTATCAGCATCCTGCACCATCAGAGCCGTGGCTGCAATCATTCGGAGACAAGGGGGCCATCCGGCAGCCACTGGGTCTAACTTCTTTGACAGGTAGGCAACTGGCCTCCGCCAGGGGCCTAAGTTTTGAGTTATTACTGCCTTGGCGATACCTTTATTTTCATCTACGTATAAGTGGAAGGGCTTGGTAACATCAGGTAGTCCCAGTGCAGGCGCGGAGAGTAGGGCGGTTTTAATCTGTTGGAAAGCCGACTCGGCTTCGTCTGTCCACTTAAATGGCTGCTGCCCCCGTGTTGCCTGATATAAGGGTTTAGCCAGTTCTGCGAACCCAAGTATCCATAGTCTGCAAAACCCCGCTGACCCCAGGAATTCCCTCACTTGTCGGGTAGATTGCGGCCTGGGGATCTGCAGAACAGTTTGTTTTCGGGCGTCTGTTAACCAGCGCTGCCCTTCTTTAAGCAGGTACCCTAGATATGTTACCTCTGGCTTACAGATTTGAGCTTTCTTTGCTGAGGCTCGGTAGCCTAGATTTCCCAGAGCTTGTAAGAGACCCTTGGTCCCTTGGATGCAAGCTTCTTGGGTCTCAGCAGCAATCAGGAGGTCATCAACATACTGTAGTAAGGTTATTTCAGGGTGTTTGCGTCGGTACTCACCCAGGTCTTCATGGAGGGCCTCATCGAACAGGGTAGGAGAGTTTTTGAATCCTTGCGGCAGTCTGGTCCATGTCAGTTGGCCACTTATGCCTCTATCAGGGTCATTCCACTCGAAGGCGAAGAGCTTTTGGCTCTGAGGGGCTAAAGGCAAACTGAAGAAAGCATCTTTTAAATCTAAAACAGTGTACCATTGATGTTTAGGGTTTAGGGTACTTAGGAGGGTATATGGGTTAGGCACAGTTGGATGTATGTCCACAACCCTCTTATTGATTTCTCTTAAGTCTTGTACAGGTCTGTATTCTCCACTATTAGGTTTTCGTACCGGCAACAATGGAGTATTCCAGGGTGAGTGACATGAGCGGAGGATCCCTTGGTCAAGGAGCCGGCGGATATGCGGGGCAATTCCTTTCTTGGCCTCTAGGGGCATCGGGTATTGGCGTACCCGCACGGGGTCTGCCCCAGGTTTAAGTTCAACAAATAAAGCAGGACGGTGTTTTGCTAGTCCTAAGCCCCCCATTTCCGCCCAAGCTTCTGGATATTGCTGGAGCCAGGTTGCTATGTCCTGGTCAGGGGCCGTTTGCTCCTGGTGGAGCCGGTACTCATCTTCTAGGGTTATAGTTAGGACGGACACGGGTTGATTGTGGGAGTTGGTCACGATGGGCCCCTCAGGGAGGAAATGGATCTGTGCTCCCATTTTAGTTAGCAGGTCTCTCCCTAACAGGGGACAGGGGCTCTCAGGGATAACCAGGAAAGAATGGGTTACATTCTTGGCTCCGAGGTTTACTGTTCTTTGTGTTGTCCACGGGTATTTCTTAACTCCTGTGGCCCCTTGTACCCACGAGGACTTGGAGGATAATTTTCCATTAGTTTTAACTAAGACTGAGTGCTGTGCTCCCGTATCGACCAAGAACTGGACCGGGGACCCCTCCACTTGCAAAGTTACCCTAGGTTCGGGGAGGGGATCCGAACCCCGTCTTCCCTAGTCTTCATCTTGAGTGACTAGTACGGGTGTAGACCTAGGGGGTCCCTGTCCTCGTTGTTTCTTTTTGGGGCAGTCTCTTACCCAGTGGCCAGCCTCCTTGCAGTAGGCACATTGGTCTTTTTTTAGATTATCATGCCTGGGGGGCCGTCTGGGTTGGGTGTACTCTGGATGTAGATGCTCTTTCTGTACTACTGCTGCCAGGACCTTGGTCATTTTTTCAGTGGCCTTAAATTGCCTTTCTTCTGGAGTATCTCTGTTATTGTAAACCCGCTGGGCTATCTGAAGGAGGTCCTGAATCCGCTTTCCTTCCAAGTCTTCTAATTTCTGGAGTTTTCTTTTAATATCTGGGGCTGCCTGATTTACGAATGACATTACAATAGCTGCCTGACTTCCTGGAGCCTCTGGATCTATGGGGGTGTACTGTCTAAAAGCTTCCATTAATCTTTCTAAGTAGGTGGCTGGGCTCTCTGTCTTTTCTTGCAGAATAGAATATACTTTAGCCAAATTAGTGGGCTTGCGAGCAGCTGCCCGGAGACCTGCCATTAGAGTCTGGCGATAAAGGCGTAGCCGTCCCCTACCTTCTGCCGTGTTGTAGTCCCATGCCGGCCTGGTCAGAGGAAAGGTCGCGTTTATGAGGTCGGGGTTGGCAGTCGGTTGACCGTCGTCCCCCGGGACCAGCTTTCTAGCTTCTACTTGTATTCTCTCTCGCTCTTCCGTGGTAAACAAGATTCGGAGGAGCTGCTGACAATCGTCCCAAGTGGGCTGGTGGGTGAACATGACACTATCCAGTAAAGACAGTAAATCTTTGGGGTTGTCTGAAAACCGAGCACTCTGAGTCTTCCAGTTATACAGATCACTGGTGGAGAATGGCCAGTACTGGAGCCTGGGGATTCCTGTGTCATCTGGGGGTCCTATTTCCCGGAGCGGTAAAGCCACCGTGGAGTCAGGCGGCTGGGGGGGGCTAGTCCGCGAAGTGCGCCCTTGCGTCCGCCCCGCCGGCCCCTCAAAGTTACTTTCCCTTTCAGCAGGCCCGTGAGTGGCGGCCGCCTCCTCTCCGCCTGCTCTCTCCCGCGACTCAGCCCGAGGGGCCGGGGCCCGGGGCCCGGAGGGGTACGGAGGGGGTTCTGTGAACAGTGGGTCCCCGCTATCAGGTAGAACAGGATGGGAGGGGGCAGTTGGTTGCTTGGTTTTTAGTGGTCGAGCAACCAGTGCCTTAGAGGGTTCAGAGGCTAATTGGAAAGGGGACAGCCAAGGAGGCGGGTTTTCAACAAGGTCCTGCCATATGAGGATGTATGGGATTTGATCTAAGTGGCCCGCATGCCCAGGTAGGAAAATCTTGGATTTTACCCTAGTGATGACAGCAAGTCGGAAGGTCCCCTCGGGTGGCCACCCCACATCAAAGGCAGGCCACTCGGAGCGACACAGAGTAATTAGCTTTCCTTTCCTGATTTTCATACCAAGATCATGGCCCCTTGCTCTAACTTCTTTGAAATTATTTGTAAGGAGAGATAGAGGAGTACTCTGGGTATTGCCCATCCTGTAACGATTTGTAGTCCTTTCCTGTAAAGGAATGTGGGTTAGAATCCCTATAGAGGAAATCTGATCTGACTTATTACTGATAGCTAGCCGGGAGCGCGGCGCCGGAAGCCGGGGAGCCCGGGGACCGGGGCCGGAAGTGGGGCGCCGGAAGCCGGGAGCCCGGGGACCGGGGTCAGATTCAGACCGCAAGCGCGCACCCGGGAACCGGGGTCAGACTCAGACCGCAAGCGCGCACCCGGGAACCGGGGTCAGATTCAGCTGTTGCCCGGATCGTGAACGCGCTCCGGCAACTCAGATCACAATTTAAATCAGAAGAGAGCCAGGGGACGTCTCCCACCGGTCTCCACTGGCCGTCCTATAGCGCGTCCGCCAGGACTGTGCCAGCCTCAGTTTCAGACCTCGCGAGTCACAGATTCAGATTCAGAACAGACACACAGACGCAGACAGACAAACGGAGACGAGCCAGCTCACCTATCAGTAGATCGATCTCAGCAGATCCGTTGACCAGGGGTCTGGTGGGCTTGGGGAATCCCGGACGGGCCCCCAGATGTTATGCCCAGACTGTTTGTTCCCCAAAGAAGACCACCAGAGTCCAGAGTCAAAGCCAAGCGGCAAGGATCTTTACTACAAGTTCGAACTTGGTCCCTCCTTTACACAGTATACAAGAGGGCCCTGAACAATGCGAGCGTTTGCTTTTTATAGCCCGAAAGTTGCAGGGGAACAAAGAAATTCTTTTGGCTCCTGCGCTTTCAGTAACCTTGAACGGCTGTCTCCTTATCGGAGACTTTCCAGGTGGTGTTTATACTGGGCTCAGGGAGTTTGAGAGAGATATGGTGGTGGGATGGGAGGATGGGATGTGTCTGTGCTAGGCTCAGGGAGTTTTGAGCCCGGGGCTGAGGAATGTGCCCAGCTCCTTTCAATGCCACCTACATTTACTAATATAAAAGGAGCTTAGACCACCAGCCTCTTTAGTAGGGATTAAAGAGATATGCTTAGGTTAAATTTTGGTGCCAATCAGGTAGAGAACATCTTGTGTATATACTTGCTATATTTAAGGTAAGCATAAAGGCCAAGAAAATTCATAGAAATTATATTATGAATTAATGAATTTTAGAAAGCAAAGAGACCTTACTTAGCATTTCAGTATGTGGAATGGAGGCCCTCGAAGGCTCTATGTTTTGTCAAAAATTAACGTGTCACAATCATGAGTAGAAGCTAATGCTTATTCCAAGATTTTTGCATTTGGGGTCTTTCTAGTTTGGGGCTATTACAGATAAAAGTTGCTGAGAACATTCTTGTACATTACTTTTGGTGGATATAGCATTCATTTCTTTTAGGTATGTACCAATGAATAGAATTGCTGGATGACAAGGGGTATGTGTGTGTGTGTGTGTGTGTGTGTGTGTATGTGTGTGTGTGTTTGTGTGTGTGTGTGTGTTTGATACTAAGAGTTTTCCAAAGTGTCTCTATCATTCATGTATGGCTGTACTGTAGATGAACATGTTCTAGTTGCCTCACATCTTTACCAACACTTGGTATTTTAGTATTTTCTGGTAGGCTACAATTGTTTTTTAAAACTTAAAAGCAAAATAATATTTGAACCCGTTTTTGAAAGAAAATCTTACCCAGAATTCCAATATAAAACAAGAACTGCTTTGGTTGAGGTGAGTCTAAACTAGACCATATTTCCTTTTTTTTTTTTTTCTGAGACGGAGTTTCGCTGTGTCATCCAGGCTGGAGTGCAGTGGCACGATCTCTGCTCACTGCAACCTCCATCTCCCAGGTTCAAGTGATCCTTCCATCTCAGCCTCCCGAGTAACTGGGATTACAGGTGCGCACCACCGTGCCCAGCTTTTTTTTTTTTTTTTTTTTTTTTGTAGTTTTGGTAGAGCCCACACTTGTCTCAAACCCCTGAGTTCAGGCAATCCATGTACCTCAGCCTCCCAGAGTACTGGGGTTACAGGCATGAGCCACTATACCTAACCAGCCATACTTCTTTTTTTAAGATTGAATCCCTACTTTCAAAAACTGCTTATTGGGGAATAAGGCAGAAACATACAAAATTATTACACAGTACCAAGTTGTAAATATCCCATGTTCAATATAATGAAGAATTTATCACCCAGAGTCAGTCATCCTGTGTGCTTTTCTTTTTATTGAAACATTTTTATTCTGGGAAAAATGTTTAAAATAAATATTTTAATACTTAGTATTACGTAGTATTACAATACTTAAATATTTAGGTAGCCTTCAAGGTTTGAAGATGTCACCAGATGGCCTAGGGACACTTATAGAAGTTGTCGAAAATAGAGATATCAGCAGGCTTTCACAGTTCTATCTCTTGTGTTGTTAACTATGAAAGTTAACCTTTACTTTGCTTAGAAATTTCCAATTATTTACTGTCGGGGTGGCATCTCTTGCTTCTCTGGGCAGTTCCAGTTACAGAAAAGTCAGAGGCTCCTGCTCAAATATCTTGAAAAGAAAGTAGAAGTAAAGTTTGAGGCTATTTACGTTGCCCTTTTCTCATGGTTTGTGGATTTTTTTGTGGAATTTTAGTTGTCTCCATCAGGGAACTTTTGGGAAGTTATAAGAGTGTACAGTTACTTCTGTTATTAAACTCATTATGATACCATGAAATTACCTGGAACAAATAAAAATCAAGTTTGCTAGGTCAAAAGAGCAAAACCAGAAAAGCAGATTAATGTAACAGTGATGCTTAGACAACAAGTACAGGAATCACAACTACAATTCAGAGACGAGTTCTTATCTACACTTAGAGCAGAAAGAGAATATAGTAACTATTAAACACAAATAAATTAGAATGAAAAAGATAATAGTAGTGATAAGTACAAGAGAACAATAAGAATATTAAAACTGACACCCTACAACTTCTAATAAGTAAAGCAGACAAAAAAAAACCCTCTAAATTAGATCAAAAGCAAAGAAAGACTAAATAAATGAGTGAAAATAATGCAAAAAGGTTTTTGGAAATGGAGATATTTTGAGGAAGTAGGAAGAATAATTAGTAATTTATTAAATTTATAACACAGTTTCTTTTTACTATCCAAAGTGAAATTTAGTTTTGTTAAAGAAAAAATTATTCAGTGATACTTGCTAAGGCATGAGGCGGTGTTTATTTAGCACCATTGCAGGAGATACAGGGACCACTGCAATCGGGTCTTGCAGTGGGGGATAGAGATTGGACTTAACTCTGAATACAGCATGGGCAAGTGGGAATTTATAGCCAGGGAGCAAGGTGAGGGCCAGTGGATGGAAAATTACTATGAGGAAACATCAGGGGTCAGGGGCATTCTGGCTAAATTTACCTGATAGGATTCTCATTGAAGACAGGCCAGGGTGATCAGACATCACCTGGGGAGTGGTGGAGGATGAGAAACGTGAGAGTGATTAGTTATCAAGGGTAGGAGGTTCTTGCTAAATTGCCTTAGCAGGGTTCTTTGCTAAAACTGGAATTTTTTTTTTTTTCTTTTTTTGAGACGGAGTCTTTCTCTGTCTCCCAGGCTGGAGTGCAGTGGCGCGATTTCGGCTCACTGCAAGTTCCACCCTCCAGGTTCACACCATTCTCCTGCCTCAGCCTCCTGAGTAGCTGGGACTATAGGCACCCACCACCATGCCCGGCTAATTTTTTGTATTTTTAGTAGAGATGGGGTTTCACCGTGTTAGCTAGGATGGTCTCAATCTCTTGACCTCGTGATCCGCCTGCCTCGGCCTCCCAAAGTGCTGGGATTACAGGCATGAGCCACCGCACCCAGCCTAAAACTGGATTTTATAAAGAAGTGCACTGATGGTCCTAGGAGAAGGTTCAGGAGCCTGACTGAAGTTTGGTCACACAAAGAATCTTTGTCAGTTTGGAAACTTAAAATTCTTACATCTTATGGGATTAACAGAAAACTCAATAGCCACTTGAAATTCTTGTGAAATTTAAGGATAACAAGAATATTTTGAGCAAGTGAAGAGAATGACAGACAATATTCACAAAGATTATGAGCATTAATAGCATGGAAAATTAATAGCAGGCAAGTTAGGATCATTTGAGCTCTACTAGCTCAGTCTGAAATATCCCAGAAGAATTTTATAAATATTACATGTAGTGTTTTTTTTTTTCTTTCATGAAACTATCAGAGAACAAGTCTGTTTATTTGTGAAAACTTCTCCTTTGTGAAGGCACTGCCTAAGGATGCTATTGGGGTTGTGTCTTTTTTTTTTTTTTTCTTTGGAGATAGGGTCTTGCTCTGTCACCCAGGCTGGAGTACAGTGGCAAGATTATGGCTCATTGTAGCCTTGAACTTCTGGGCTCAAACGATCTTCCCACCTTAGCTTCCTGTTAGTAGCTGGGACTACAGGTGCATGCCATCATGCCTGGCTAATTTTTTTTTTTTTTTTTTTTGGTAGAGATAGGGTCTCACTATGTTACCCAGGCTGGACTCGATCTCCTGGCCTCAAGCAGTCTTCCTGCCTTGGCCTCCCAAAGTGCTGGGATTACCGCTGTGAGCTGCCGTGCCCAACCTCCTTTTACAAGTTATATTGAAGACAGAAGTGACTGAGACATCTTAGCTGGAGAGGAGGAATTGAATAAACAAGGGATACAAGCGACAGTGAAGTGGGCTGTGAAAGGAAATCAGAGAGCTGATGAAACACTGCATTTCAAAGTGTGTCAGTGAAAGACTGAGAAGAAGCAGAACCAGAACATGAATTAATAAGGCAACATTTGTACTTTTCTTGGAGAATATAGCAATTGGTAGCAAAAATTAGAAGTTGGATATCAGATCATTTATTAGTTTGATTAGATTTCTCTACAAATAATGGAGATCCAAAATAACAAAGATTTCCAAATAATGGCTGTTATGTAGAAGAAGGCAGACCTGGGCTGCTTGGTCAGCTCTGCAGTCATCTGGCATCTAGGCTGCTTCCAGCTTTTGTCTCCATCATTCCCAGGATCCAAGTTGGAGCGCCAGTCATTTCATCTACATTCTAAGCAGCACAGCAGGGGTGGATGTGTGTGAAACAAATGGCGTTTAGTATTTTTTGAGGATATTTCTTAGAAGCTTCCAGCTAGTACTTCTTGCTTTTCACTGGCCACCACACCCAGCTAATTTTGTGTGTGTGTGTGTGTTTTTAGTAGAGACGGGGTTTCACCATGTTAGGCAGGATGGCCTTGATCTCCTGACCTCATGATCCATCCACCTGGGCCTCCCAAAGTGCTGGGATTACAGGCGTGAGCCACTGTGCCTGGCCAATATGTGTATTGTTTTTAAATGTTCTGTTAGTTGCTGGTGTATACAATTGTAAATGACTTGTATATCTATATCCTGCAGCTTTCCTAATGTTTTGTGGTTTTGCCTAAGCTAGGACTTCTAATAGTAATAAGCAACCTTGGTTTAAAACAGTTGTTGTTGCTGGGTGCTCACGCCTGTAATCCCAGCACTTTTTGAGGCCGAGTTGGGCGGATCACGAAGTCAGGAGATCGAGACCATCCTGACTAACACGGTGAAACTCCGTCTCTACTAAAAATACAAAAAATTATCCAGGCGTGGTGGCGGGCGCCTGTAGTCCCAGCTACTTGGGAAGCTGAGGCAGGAGAATGGCGTGAATCTGGGAGGCGGAACTTGCAGTGAGTGGAGATCACACCACTGCACTCCAGCCTGGGTGACAGAGCGAGACAACGTCTCAAAAAAAAAAAAAAAAAAAGTTCTTCTTAAGTGGGGGCAGTTTGTTCCCCAGGGGACATTTGGCAATGTCTGGAGACTTTTTGGTTTTCACATTTGGGGAAGTGGAGGTGATACTGCTGGCCTTAAATAGAAAGAGGCCGGGGTGTTGCTAAACATCCTGCAATTATAGGACAGCTGCTACAACAAAGTATTTATCCGGCCCCAAATGTCAGTTGTGCCAAGGTTGAGAAATCATGTTTTAAAGGGAATGCCTTAAACAATATTTTATTATTGTGCAGAATTCCAAACACAAAAATAAATTGATAAGCAGAATTCCCAATACCAACAGTTAACCATTGTAGGCCGCTATTGCTAACTCCTTTCCTTCCCCCAACTTCTGCTGAATTATTATTTTAAAACAAATACAAGATAACACATCATTCCATCTATAAATACTTCTCTGTGTGTCACTAGAGGTTCCCAAATTATGGTTTCAGAATACCAAAAAAATCCTTCAGACCTTCCCAGGAGATCTGCAAGATTAAAACTATTTTCACAATAATACTAAGATGTTATTTGAATTTTCATTCTGTTGACATTTGTGCTGATAGTGCAAAAGAGCTGAAAACTCTGGATGCCTTAGCACAGATCAAGGCTGTGGCACCAAACTGTACTTAGTGGTCATTGTACTTGTAGTACTGTCAAATTCTCTTCCGCTTAAAAAAACAACCAACTGGATTTAAGTAAGAATGTGATTCATGAAGCAGTACAATTTTTTTTAGTCTTCTGCCTAATGGTTTTAGTGATCATTGATGAATCATTGCCCAGGCCTACTATTTTATTAAGTCTGGCCAAATGGTAGTCTAATTTAAAATTTCCTTCTGTATTCATTAATGATATTTTTCTATAAAGAAGACTGTGCTTATACCAACTGTTTAGTTACTCCTGAATATCCTGTGTATAGGAAATGAAGGAAAATGATTTATTTTTTTCCCAGAACAGAGTTCACTCTAAAGGGAATATGTTTAATGAATTTTGCTGTATTTATTTTAATGTACATTATTGGTATATGCTGTTAGTTTTCTTTCTCTTTGTTGATACCTTTTATCAAGTTGAAGAATTTCTCTTCTGTTTCTAGTTCACTAAGAGTTTTCAAAGTTAATGGATATTGTATTCGTTTTTTCTTGCTGTGTAGTAAGTTACCCCAGAATTTAGTGGCTGAAAACAACAAACATTATATAAAAGTTTCTGTGTGTCAGGAATATGGACACAGTATAGCTAGATCTTCTGCCTCAGAGTCCCTCAGAAGACTGCATCAGGGCTGGACTGGGGAAGGAATGATTTCCTAGTTCGTGTGGTATTTGGCACGATTCAGTTCCTTATCTGTCATAGGTGGAGGGCTTTAGTTCCTTGCCGTGTATGTTTCTGTATAGGGCTATTTAACATGGCAGCTGGCAAGCAAGAAGAGCCAGAGAAGGTAAAGAAGATGGAAGTTACATCTTTTGCAACCTTATCTCAGAAGTGACATCTATCACTTTTGCCATATTAATTAGAATCAAATTCCTAGGCCCAGCTAAAATCAAGTAGACGGGATTACACAAAGGTAGGAATATCAGGAGTTGGGAACCATCAGGTGCTATTTTAGAAGCAGCATTCCAGCCTGCCCTCTGGCCCCCAATGACTCATGTCTCTTGCATGTGCCCCTCTTAATTTGCCCCTTTCTCCAGGTCTCCAAAAGTCTCATTCCGTTACAGCATCAGCTCACAGTCCAGAATCTTACCATCTAAATCAGGTCCAGTTGTGAATGGGGCTTATGGGTGAAGTTTCTTTCTTTTTTTTTTTCTTGAGACAGCATCTCACTCTGTTGCCTAGGCTGGAGTGCAGTGGTGCAATCATGGCTCACTGCAGCCTCAACCTCCTGGGTTCAAGTGATCCTCCTGCCTCAGCCTCCTGAGTAGCTAGGATTACAGTTGTGTGCCACCACACCTGGCTAATTTTTTGATTTTTAGTGGAGATAAGGTTTCGCTATGTTGCCCAGGCTGGTTTCCAACTCCTGGGCTCCGCCTCCCAAAGTGCTAGGATTACAAGTGTGAGCCACTGCACCTGGCCAAAGTTTTTAAAATATAGTTCCTTGTGTACAGTTCCACTCAATCTGTAGAAATGTAACATTAAAGATACAAGTTATCCTCTTTTCCCTATATCCAGTATACAAGGGTGGAACAGGCATGGGATAATGGATATTCCTTTTTAAAGGAGGGAAAATAGGAGGCACAGAAGTGTCACTGGTCCGTATCAATTGTGAAATCCAGCCAGGAAGTTAGAAGTTCCTTGATTGGTCTCACAGCCTAGGAATAATTCCTGCCCTCCTGACGCTTGATTCCACCTCTGAGTTATTCTTCCTTTTTCATGAAAGGTAGCAGTTAGCAGCTGTGTAGTTTTTTATCAGTCTGCTTCCTGCCAGTAGAATTTTGGGAGTCTAGTGGCCTCTTTTCATGTTGTACTATTTCTGGGTTTTTTTGGTCCAACCTGGCAGTGTTGCTGCTGATATAATTTTCTCAAAAACTTTGTAAGTCTTTTGTGAAACTCATTGGTGTTGATTCCACTGGGTAATAGTCACACCTAGAAATCTAAGGTACACCCTTCTTTACTTTGTGATCTTTCTCAGATGGCTGAGGGACAATGTTCTTAAGCTTCCTAGAGCCCCTGTTGTTCAGTCGCAAGGACCTATTAGGCACACCCTTAATTTCTTTAAAGAGTCCTTTATATGACAGAATTACTGGGAACCATTTTCCAGGTAGCCCACCACAAAAGTTGTATTTTGTCAAATTGAAGGAGTCATCTGACTTTCTTTAATCATAAGCTGCAAATATAGTAAGCTGCATTAATAGATTTTCTAATATTTATTTAACTTTGAATTTCTGGAGAAAACCCAACTTGGTCATGATGTATCATCTGAGCTTTGTTTTTGGCTTTGGTATGCAAATTTTTTTTTTTGAGACAGAGTCTTGCTGTGTCGCCCAGGCTGGAGTGCAGTGGTGCGATCTTGGCTCACTGCAACCTCCGCCTCCCGGCTTCACGCCATTCTCCTGCCTCAGCCTCCCGAGTAGCTGGGACTATAGGCACCCACCACCATGCCCAGCTAATTTTTTGTATTTTTAGTAGAGATGCGGTTTCACCGTGTTAGCCAGGATGATCTCGATCTCCTGACCTCGTGATCCATGTGCCTTGGCCTCCCCAAGTGCTGGGATTACAGATGTGAGCCACTGCGCCCAGCTGGTATGCTAATTGTTGGCTTAGGATTTTTATATCTATTTCATGAGTGACACTGACCTGTAATTTTCTCTTTTCTTACACTCTAAGTCTCGTTTTGGTATATAGTTATGCTTCCCTTACAAATTACTTTTGATTGTCTTTTCCCTCAATTTTGGAATGCTGTGGATTCCAATCCTGATGCTGTGGATTTGAGTAACTTTGGAGTTATATTTTGTGTCTCTAAGCCCTGTTAAAATCCTTGGGAGAATGCTGATTTTATTTTTGTTTTGGTAGGCAGTCAGGCTGGTTAGGTTCTAAACCACAAGTTTTCTCACCTTCTGTGAATAGTATTTCCAGTATCAATTCAAAGACTGCGCCGTGCTACTTTGGGTCTTTCCTATCCACAGACCATTTATGAGTTAGTTTGGAGCTTTGGCAACAGTTTATATTTTAATTTATTCTCAGAGCCTTTGCTTTGCTTCCCTGAATCTGTCTCATGTGTGAGCTAGAAGTTGTGCTGGTTCATGTGCAAAATTATGGGAAACCCTTTCTCTGGCTCGTCTTTTTCCTAGATTCCCCACATACTCTATGGCTCCCACAGGCTCCTTTCATTGTTATTGTAGTCTGACATTTGGATTTCTTTCAGAGCTTTAGCTGCCTGTGATGTGTTTCTGTATGGCTGGTGCCACCCTTAGGGTGAAGAGCTCAGAGAAAGTGTTAAAAATAATGAGAATGATTCTTACACTCCTTAGACCACTGTGGTCTTTCCCAATTATTTTTGCCTGAAATGAGGGGTTTTGCCCAGAGTTTTTGCTGCTCACATTTGTGCATAGTATGGACTTATGATTCTAATTTTATTCTAAGGATCTTTATATTTCTCAGGGTTTTTTGTTTTGTTTTTTTGAAAAAGTCTTAGTTTCTTAGGTTATTTTTGGTTTATTTAATTCTGGGTTGGCAATAATTTTCTTAGTGTTTTGAAGATATTATTCCACCATCCACTAGTTGCAGTGGTTGCTGTTGAAAAATCTGCTGTTAGTAATTGTCAGGCCTTTGTTATATGTCATTTATCTGACCACTTTAAGCTCTTTATCTTTTGTGTATTTTGTTTTTATTACTGTATTTTGTGAGTAGGTGTGGATTCCTTTTTTTTGTTTAGCTTGGTAAATGCTCTTCTTGTAAATAATTATAATTTTGTTTCTTTAGACAATATAAGGCTATTTAAATTATTTCTTCTTACGTGAGCTTTGGTAGTTTGTGTCTTTCAAGGAATTTGTTCATTTCCTTTAAATTGTAGAATTTATAGGCATCAAGTTGTTCATAATCATTATTATTTACAATCTGTAGAATCTGTAGTAATCTGTAGAACCTTGCATTCCTGAAATCAGTAATTTTTACTTGGAATGTGTTGAGCTCTTTGGATCAGTGAGTTTTATAGTTTATATAAAATTTGGAAAATTGTGTACTTTTTTTTTTCAAAAATTTTTTTCTCCTTTCTTCTTTTTCTTTTCCTTCAGGACTCCAGTTACACATATATGAGACTGTTTAAAATGTTTCCACAGTTCACTGATTTTTTTCAACTTTATTTTCAAAAATAGGCTGTTTTTTATAGCAGTTCTGGATTCATGGCAAAATTGAACAGAAAGTGTAGAGAATTCCCATATATTACTTATCCACACACATGCACAGCCTACCCCAATATCAGTATCCTACTGCTGTATTTATTACAATCGATGAATTTATGTTGACACATTATTATAACCCAAAGTTCATAGTTTACATTAGCGTTCACTCTTGGCATTGTACATTCTATGGGTTTTGAGAAATGTACACTACCATATATCTACCATTTTAGTATCATACAGAATATTTTCACTGTCCTAAAAATCCTCCGTGTTCTACCTATTTATCCTTTCCTTTTCCAGCCCATTGGCAACCACTGATCTTTTACTCTAGCCATAGTTTTCCCTTTTCCAGAATGTCATAGAGTTGCAATCATACAGTATGTAGCCTTTTCAGATTGGGCTCTTTCACTTAGTAATATGCACTTTACTCCATGTCTTCTCATGTCTCCATAGTTTATTTCTTTTTAGCACTGCCGTCAATACAGCTTAAGTATCTCTTATCCAAAATGCTTGGACTAGAAGTGTTTCAAATTTTGTTTTCTTTTTTGGATTTTGAAATATTTGCATATACATGATTAGATATCTTGGGAATGGGACTCAAGTCTAAATATGAAATTCATTTATGTTTCATATTACACCTTATGCACGTAGCCTCAAGGTGATTTTATACAATATTTTGAATAATTCTGTTAATGAAACAAAGTCTGTGTTAAGTATGTGTGGAATTTTCCACTTGTGGAGTCAACGTGAATGTCACAAAATTTCATATTTTGGAGCATTTCAGATTTTTGGATTAAGGATGCTCAACATGTACTTGAATGACTGTACTCCATAATAACTGTGGAATAATCTGTGGAATAACTGTTTTAATGCATTTGGCAATTCTAACATCTGTGTTATTTGAAATTGATTATTTTTCTCATTATGAGTCGTGTTTCCCTGTTTATTTTCATGCCTGATAATATTTGATTGGATGCCAGATGTTGTAAATTTTACTTTTTTGGTTGCTGGATATTTTTTGTTTTGTTTTTGTTTGCTGGATATTTTTGTAGTTCTACAAATATTCTTGAGCTTTATTCTGGGACGCAGTTAACTTACTTGACCAGTTTGATCTTTGGGGATTTTGCTATTATGATTTGTTAGGTGAGTCTGAAGAAATACTTAGTCTGTGCCTGATTATTCCCTATTACTGAGTTAAGGCCTGGCTGAATACTCTACCAGTACCCAATAAATTATGAGTTTATCCACTCTGGGTGGTAAGAGCAAGCACTATTCCTTGTTCTTTGTGAGTTCTGGGCACAGTTCCCTGTAAATTCGTTCTTTCCACTTAGCACATCTCCAGAATTCTCTCTATATACAGCTCTCTCCTCATTGATTCTCTGGCCTGAAAGCTCCAAACAGGACTTTCAGCTCCATTTCTCAATTTAGAATCTGCTAGGCTCTGCCTGGGACCCCCTTCTTGTACCACAGCCTGGATATTTTCTCAAGGCAGTAAGCTGGGGCAATTATGGGGATCACTTTTTCCCCATTTTTTGGGAAACACTGTTCTTCATTGCCCTAATATCCAGTGTTTTGAAAATTGTTGTGCAACGTATATTGTCTGGTTTTTTTTTGTTTGTTTGTTTTGTTTTGTTTTGTTTTTTTTTTTTTGGTTCTTTCAGGTTGTAGTACCCCACTGGATTACTTTGAAGCCTTTTGTTTATAGATATTTCAGTATGGTCCTTTGAAAGATAAGCACTCTTTACTTTTTTCTGAAACCTTTTATATTGTCTGAACTCATCATGTGTAGACAGCACTGTGTTGCTGTGTTCATGAAACATATATAAGTCTATGTACTAGTTTGCTTTATTTCCCAGTATATCAGTTTTGTTCAGTAACAATCATTTGATAAATTAGTGCTCACCTTAAAATTTTTTAAAATTGTGAGCAGCTGTTGGCTGTGTGTGTTATCTCCTATATCTTTATGTTATCCCGGATTCAGAGCAGTAGAATACTACCTAGATTCTTTAGAAAAGTCTTTGTATGACTGACATTCTGTTTATCATTTTCATAGAAAATATATTTAATACATGTATTTTTCCATAAAATATATGTTGTCTTATTGGGTTCAGATCTTGGCTTTACCACTTACTGACTGTGGGGCCTTGAATCAGATACTTAACCTTTGTATGCCTCATTTTCTTCATGTGTAAAATGGTGATAGTAATGGCATTTACCTCATAGGGTTGTTAGTAAGGTTTAAATGCATTAATAATACGTAAAGAGCTTAGGATAGTATCTGGCACCTAAGTGCTATAAATGTGTGTTTGGTATTACTATTTTTACCACTGCTATCACCACCACTGCATATATTACTGCTAGTGTCCATGCCAGGAGAACCATGTCTGTTCCCTAGATGGCATATGGGTGTGTGTGTGTCTAAAGATGAGGTGACTGTGTGGTCTTGTGCTGCTCTCTCTGAGTCCTCCTTGGCCTCTGGAGTGATAGTATTGCTGTCCACCTGGTCACTGTGTCCTGCTGATAAGTGCTGTTGCAGTCTATGGTCAGCAGATAGTCCAGTGGTTCTCCTTGCTTCACTGGCCCCACCCTGGCTCATTCTGACTCTGAGGTTTGGGTGTCATGTTCTTTAAGCCCTGGACCTGTACAGTAAGACAAACAGCCCTCAGTTACTGAATCTGTTTGCCTCCCCTGGGGCAAAACCCTGTCCTTCAGTAATTTTGCTAGCAGAATCCCCAACTCCCTTCCTCTTCTTTCATTGGGCATACAGAAAATTCAGAATGCCTTTTATGCCTTGTGGGAGCCGGAGAACTCTGGATAACTAAATCCATGCCCTCCTTCCTCCTAACCCTTCTATGTTGATGATTCAGCCCCCACCTTTTCATTAAGGGGCATCTTGTGTAGCAGTCTCCTCCCAGAACCCCAAAAGGGAAATGGATCAAAGATGCCTGTTTTTTAGCTTTTTCTTCCATCTGCCTAACATGTCTTTTTCCATTTGGAACTCTATCCTGGAGAGAGGAGATGAGAACAGACTTTTGTCACTGCTGTTTCCTTCCCACTGTTCTCTTCTTCTGTCATGAAGACACCAGAAGTCTAGGCTGGGTAGACTTTCCATTTCCTCTGCCACTTTCCTTTGGGCATGATGGCAGGTGTGATACTAGGAAGGGGTAATCTGCTTGCTGATAAGGAAATGTGTATTGGGAGATAGTTTTAAAAATATTATCCTTGGCTGGGCACAGTGGCTCATGCTTGTAATCCCAGCACTTTGGGAGTCCGAGGTGGGCGGATCACCTGAGGTCAGGAGTTCAAGATCAGCCTGGCCAACATGGTGAAACCCCGTCTCTACTAAAAATACAAAAAAATTATCCAGGCGTGGTGGTGTGCATCTGTAGTTCCCGCTACAGGGGAGGCTGAGGTACTAGAATTGCTTGAATCTGGGTAGTGGAGGTTGTAGTGAGTCCAGATTGCACCACTGCACTCCAGCCTGGGTGACAGAGTGAGACTCCATCTCCATAAAAACAAACAAACAAACAAATAAATAAATACATACATACATACATACAGAGTGAGACTCCATCTCCATAAAAATAAATAAATAAAATAAAATAAAATATTATCCTTGTTAAATAGGTTAAAGGGAAAAAGAATATTTTAGGGTAAAGGTGTGGGTGCCAGTTTGGATGGGAATTAGGGAAGGTTTCTCTGAGGACATAACATTTGAACAATTTCAAGGCTGTTTTGTAGTACTGACAAAATTTAATACTAGGATCAAGATTGCTTGTGCACAAAGCCAAAAGATGGTCTCTCTTATGCCCTCTTCTTCCCATATTGCAGTTAGTACATTCTGTTTTTCTGCAGTGGTAACTCTTTCTGGCCTAATTGCTCAGTTTCTCGTTCTGGTCTTGTAACACATTTATTCTGCTTATCAGTATAGAGTTCTAATATGGAGAGGCTGGCAAAAACCTGAGGCAATATTTCTTCAAGCAAGCTACTGGTTTCAGAACCATCTGGGACACTTTTAAAATTGCACCTCTCGAACCCACTCCAGCGTCATAATTACTAATAGTTTCATTTGGAATCTGATACTGTTGAATTTATCGTATTACTTGAGGACAAGCACTTTGTTATAGTTATCTTTTTAGCCACACAGCAGTGTAAATTCTAAGTAAGTGTTTGATAAATTGACTTATTAGGAAGCTAGGAGAGAGATATTTCAAGTGGTTTAAAAAGGTTTGCTATTTGGGGGTGACATCAGCAAAAGTGCCATAGTAAAGGGTAAAATTTTACTCTTCCATAAGAGCAACGGAAGAACTGGCAAAACCTGTCAGAATCAACTTTTTCAGAACTCTAGAAAGTAACCAAAGACTTGAAAAAAAAAATGTGAAGAGTGCTTATTCACAAAAAATGGCTGAATCTTAGTAAGAATAATGAGCTTACCCAAGCCCCATTCCCTGTTCCATGTGTCAGCTGGGGCTAAAATAACAGCCTGTGTTCCTGTACTGGAGGGAGCAGAACAGACCTCTTTGTAATTATTTGTTTTGCCTTCTTTGGTGGATCACTGGAAGAATGACTTAAAAACCTTGTCTTTATTTCTCCTGACTCAGAACTGGCCTACTTCTGAGAGTGGGGAGGACAGTAGTTATCAAGAAACATTTATAGACAAATAATTTAGTCATTGCTTCCTGAATCAATAGATAACAATGGGGGCAAACAGTAGACAAATTAAAGAGCTTAGGAGCAGAGATTGGGAATGAGATGTCTATGAGGGCTTTGAAAAGCTTCACATATTCCCAAGAATGTAGAAGGCCACGTGCTTGGCAAGGACTGTATGCATGCCCAGGGAAGACTTCTACCTCTTGCTGATCGTGAGACTCTGTGAAAGCAGGAAGTGAAGACTAAGGCAGAGTTAGAAGCTACCTAGCTAAGTAGTGAAGGTGTATCCCAAACCTACGCAGAGCCCTTCTGCAGAGATGGGGAGATTTTTTGGTTCCAAGCATTTAAGGCAATCTGTCCAGTTGTTAGCTGGCCGTTGAGCTAACAGAACAGAGACTCCAGTGACTGCACATAACAAGGAATACAGATTTTACAGAATTAGTTTTGATAAATCTTGAAACACAACTACAACAATAAGCAGCAACAAAAAATTCTGGAGAAGGGAGAGAATCTGATTCCCAGAGGTGCCACATTATAAGATTTAAAATGTCTAGTGATTAACAAAAAAGTGTAAGATATGGAACACAACAAGATAAAAAGCCATGAATAGAAATTGTCCCTGAGGAAACCCAGGCATTGGAATTTCTAGACAAACACTTTATATCAGCTATTTAAAATGATTCATCAAGAGCTAAAGAAAACCTTATCTTAAAAAAAAACAAAAAAATACAAAAACCTAACTGAAAGTTTGAGAACAGTGTCCTGCCAATTGAGAACATCAATAAAAAGATAGAAATTATGAACCAAACCAGGTAGATAAGCATGGTAACTGAAATGAAAAATTTGCTCCTAGGGCCCATCAGGAGATTAGAACAGGAAGAAGAAAGAAATTTGAAGGTAGTTCTATTGACTTTATCTAATTTGAAGAACAGAAAAGAAAAAAGAGTAATTAGGAACTATAAATAGAGCCTAACGAGACCTGTGGGATACCATCAAGTGTACCAACATACACATGACGGGAATCTCAGAAGGAGAGGAGAGATGGTGGGACAGAAAAATATTTGAAGAAATAATGGGCTGGGTGCAGTAGCTCATGCCTGTAATCCCAGAACTCTGGGAGACCAAAAGAGGCAGATCTCTTGAGCCCAGGAGTTTGAGACCAGCCTGGGCAACAGGGTGAAACCCTGTCTCTACAAAAAATACAAAAATTAACCATGCATGGTGACATATGCCTGTAGTCCTAGCTACTCAGGAGGCTGAGGTTGGAGGATCACTTGAGCCCAGGAGGTCATGGCTGCAGTGAGCTGTGATTGCACTACTGCACGCCAGCCTGGATGACAGAGTGAGACCCTGTCTCAAAAAAAAAAAAGGAAAGGGAAGTGAAATAGTGGCTAAAACCCTAAATTTGATTGATGCATTTATGCATGCAAGAAGCTCAGTAAACTCCAAGCAGGATAAAACCAGAGATTCACAGCTAGACACATCATAAGCAAACTGTTGAAAACCAAAGAGAGAATCTTTAAAGCAGCAAGAGAAAAGCAGCTCATCACATACAGGGAAACCTCAGTAAGATGAATGCAGACTTCTCACTAGAAACTATGGAGCCCAGAAGGCAGTAGGATGACATATTCACATCCCTGAAAGGAAAAAGCTCAATGAAAACTTCCATATCTGGCAAAACTCCCCTTCAGAAATGAGGGAGAAATAAGATATTCCTCATAAACCAAAACTGTGAGAATTGTAGCTAGCAGACCTGCCTACAACGAATGCTAAGGGGAATTCTTCCAGCCGAAATAAAAATGTGCTAGATGGTAACTCAAATCTGCCTGAAACAATAAAGAACATGGATCAAGTTAACTACATAGGTTAACTTAGCACTGGCCCAAGCTGGTCCCCAGAAAAAGGAGGCCGTCCAGTAATCAATTACCAGAGGACAGGAAGGATGAAACCATATTTTTTTCTCCTCTTCACTTTCAGGAGCCCTGCACACTTCCCATATTTCAGTATATAATTTTTGAGTAAATTAGCAAGGTGTGATCTTTTCACCAGTCTAATTCTTCTACTACTACTACAAAAAAAAGTACACTTAGTATTATTAGTCCATAGGGAATACAGTTTAAAACCACAGTGAGATACCTCTCCATATTCACCAGAATGGTTAATTTTAAATGAATGGACTTTACAGACTAATGGCAAGGATAATGTTGGTAGGAGTTAAACTGGTATAACCATTTGGGGAAACTATATATTCTGGCTACTTAGCAAAACATGCTTAGCTTATGACCCTACAAATCCACTCCTACATATATTTCCAACATAAAGAGGTTATACACTTTAAAAATTACACTAGAAGACTTATACAAGGATATTTATAGCAGCACGATTTATAGTAATAGCTGAAAGCTAGAAATGGATCCAAGTACCTATCAACCGGGGGATGTATAAATAAAATACGTTATATTCATGCAATTAGATATTACTCAGCAGTAAAAAGAAGCAAACTAGTGATACATGCAACATGATTGAATCTCAGAAATATTATACTAAGTGTACACAGCCAGATGCAAACAAGTATATACTGTAGGTTTCCATTTATATGAAGTTCAAAAGTAGCTAAAACCAATCTGTTGTGATAGTAGAAAAGTGATTATTCTGGGGTACTGACTGGGAGGCAACACAAAAGAGACTGTTGAGGGGCTAGAAATGATCACTGTCCTATCTGGGTGGTGGTTACATGGCTGTATACATAAAATTTTGAGTTATATAGTTCAGACAGTGTTGCTGTTAAGATCTGTATATACACCATATTATGAAAGATAATTTTTAGGATCTTAAAAAAAATCTTGATTGCTCTGTCAATGTTATTCAAATCAAGGATGTATAGTATTATCAAGTTCAATCATTCTAGAAGGAAATTCAATTATAGTTTCATTTTTGTAACTGTTAAAAGCATTAATTAAGATATAAACATGTTAAACAATTCTCCTTTGAGACATAAACATAAAAACAGGTCTACTGATTAGTCTGTTAATTACCCTATTGGATTTTAGCCAGTGTTTAAATATTTGGTCATGTATGTTATTCTTGAAGTCCAGAATGTGCTTAGGGTAATTATTAGCAAGAATTAACTAAATTGGTTCTGTTATTTCATGCTGGAGGACCAGAGTCAATAAGGGGATGAGTCAGTAAAGGGACTTTTGAGAAATGAAATGTCAGTGTTTTTGCAACCATTTGTAGGCCATAAAAAAGAAATCAGATTTGTTCTTGCAAAGAATGCAGGACTGGCCAAACACCAAAATGTTGCTACATAGAGAAAATAAAACAACCAGAGACAAAACCACAACAGAACTGCTTTCATCCCCAACAGAACTGCTTTCATCCCCAAACTGCTGAATAAGTACTGAGCTACGACCGAGACACAGGGGAGAGAAAGGGTAAACAGTGGAGGAGAGAGATTTTTTGACCTTATGCTAACTGTTAATCTGAAGCTAGAAATCCTGATTTTATCTGAAAACTTAGAAACAGCTTTCCGCAGTAATTCGTTTATTCAACAAATATTTGTTGAGCTCCCATTATGTACCTAGAATCATCCTGGGCACATAAGATACAGTAGCAGACAAAACAAAAATTCCTGCCCTTATGGAACATATATTGGGGGAGGGGGTGTGGCAGAAATGCATACACATATTATACATGTAGCATGAGGTTAGATTAGGTGGCTTCTTTTTCTTTCTTTCTTTTTTTTCTTTTTGAGACAGAGTTTCCCTCTATCACCCAAGCTGGAGTGCAGTCTCGGCTCACTGCAACCTCCTCCTCTCAGGCTCAAGCAATTCTTCTGCCTCAGCCTCCCAAGTAGCTGGGATTACAGGCATGTGCCACCATGCCCAGCTAATTTTTATATTTTTAGTAGAGATGAGGGTTTGCCATGTTGGCCAGGCTGGTCTTGAACTCCTGACCTCGAGTGATCCACCCACCTCAGCCTCTCAAAGTGCTGGAATTACAGGGGTTAGCCACCACACCCAGCCAAGGTGCTACTTTTTAAACTATGCCATAGTTTAGCCTTCAACTGTACATGCCTTATGGAACCTCCAGTTTAGTGCTGCTGTTGATACCCCTATTATATTTTATAATGAGACCTTCCTCAGCACTTTAATAATGAAATCTACTTGTATGACTCAAGGTTGATGTGTCTTACTCAGTGGCAAAGAACAGAATAAGAAATAGATCCAAACATATGGGAATTTAAGACAGTGAAATGATTTCTTACAGAAAGGAGTCAGAGTATTGGGTCCTAAAGTCAATACAGATCGAAGCTGAAATTAATAAAATAGAGAAAAATAGAATAGGATAAATAAAAACCAAAATCAGTTCTTTGGGATGGTGAGTAAAAATGTAAACCCTTTGCAATACTGATGAAAATAAAAGTGAATATATATTATAAAGGATGAGGAAAGAGAAACAATCACAACTATAAATGATTTTTTTTTTTTTTTTTTGAGACAGAGTCTCACTCTGTTGCCCAGGCTGGAGTGCAGTAGTGTGATCTCGGCTCACTGCAACCTCTGCTTCTCAGGTTCAAGCGATTCTCCTGCCTCAGCCTCCTGAGTAGCTGGGATTACAGGCGTGCGCCACCACGCCCAGCTAATTTTTATATTTTCAGTAGAGACGGGATTTCACCATGTTGGCCATGCTGAACTCCTTACCTCAGGTGATCCGCCTGCCTTGGCCTCCTAAAGTGCTGAGATTACAGAGCGTGAGCCACAGTGCCCAGCCTATAAAAGACACATTTTTAAAAAATGACATGAGAATACATGAAAGTACATTTGTAATACATTTGAAAGTCTAGAAACAATGGCTGATTTTTCAAGATAGATGGAGAGCTTAAGTAGGTTGATTAGCATCAAAGAGATTAAAAGACAATTAAGATATATCATTTTAAAAGGAAGAGACAATACACAACTGAATTATTTCTAAGCAGTAGAGAACAGATGAGTCCAATGCTATTTAAGCTATTTTAGTTCATAGGAAAAGATGGAAAACTCCCCATTCATTTTTCAAAGCTATGATTTAATGACAGAACCCAGTAGAAATTACATAAAAGAAAACTTTAGTTTTCTTATGCATACAGATGCTAAAACCATACATAAAATACCAGTAAATAGAATTCAGCAGTGTAGCAAAGATTGGTCAGCTATTATGACCAAATAGTTTTTGTTTCAGCAACAAAAGAATAGTTCGCTACTAGAAAAATCTGTCAACAGAATGTACTGCATCAATAAATTAAAGGAGAAAACCATATGATCATATCATTCAGTGCCGAAAAGGCTCTGGGTACAATTCAGTTGTCATTCATAATAAAAGCTCTTAAGAAGGAACAGGAAAAAAACTACCTAGATATGATAAAGACTCAACATGTTTTTACTGAGCATCCATTATATGGCCAATAATGTTCCAGCAGTTAACAGACAAAACATTTAGAGCCATCTCTTTTTTAAAAAAAGAATGAGTTAAATGTTTAGAGTGTCAGATGGTAATAAGTGCTATGAAATGAGAAATAAAGCAGGGAATAGGTGGTTGCCAAGAGCTGGGATGTAGCAATTGTCAGGGAAGGACTCATTGGTAAGGTGATATTTGAGTAGAGAACTGTAGGAGAGCAAGTGAACAAACCAGGCAAAAATTCCAGCCATCGTGTATCCTACAGTCTCATGGTGAGGGACGGGGGGAGACAAAAAACATAATAAAAACATATAGCATATTAGAAGGTTTTAATGGAAAAAAAGGAAAAACAGAGGAAAATAAAGGGGACCAGGGATTTTGAAGGTCAGATTATAACATGAAGTTAGTAGTCTCATTGAGAAGGTGATATCTGAGCAAAGTCTCAAAGGAGGTGAGGGAGTTAGCGAAGTAGATATATAGGAAAGAGTGCTCCAGGGAGAGAGAAGAGTCACAGTAAAGTAGCTATCAAGAGACCGACCACACCTGGCCTAGTCAAGGACCTACAAAGATGTCAATAGGACTGGAATAGAGTGAAGGAGGGAGTGTGTGAAGGTCAGGTTATGTTATGTAGGACCTTGTAGACCACCGTAAGGACTATTTTAAAAATTACCTTAATGAATTTTTATAAGGCAAACACTCTTACAACTGTCACCCATGTTAGAAATAGAACCATATCAGTCAATCCAGAAGCTTTTTCACGTACCCTATCCCAAACTAAGTCCCCTCCTCTCCTCCCAAATTATCCACTATTCTGACACCTTTGGAAAGCACTTATTCTGCTTCTTTATACTTTTGTTACCCAAATGTGCATTTAGACATTGTAGCTTATTCTTACTCATTAAAGATAATTTGACAAGTCTTCTCTTTCTTTTAATTGACAGATTTCCAAATGATCCATTCCTTTCTCTACCATACACTATTTTTTGAAGAACCCAAGCTATTTAGCCTGTAAAGTTATTCACAATATGAATTTTGCTGTTTGGAAAATTGTGCAATTTTGCAATTGAACTGCTGATTATCCAACATGTTCTTCTGAATTCTGTACTTCATGTAAATTGATCGCTGAGTCCAGAGGCTTAATCACACTCAAGGTCTTATTTGGTAAGGCTATATACATTATATGTGGTTGTCATTTTTCTTGTGGTTTTAGCAGCCATTGATCCTCAGTGCCTAGATTCATCAATTTGGTGGATATTGTAAAATGTTGATATTCTAATTCTGATTTCTTTTCTGTATCTTAGTTGGAACAATTTTATGAAGAGACACATCCTTGCCTCTATTTTTTGGTTGCCTAGGGTTACAGCTTTTCATATGGGAAAAGCATAATAAATGCCTGATTCTTTTGCTTTTTTTTTTTGGCCAGTTTTCAAGATAATGGTTTAGTTCGTTTTCGTCTTCCCAAGAGACCAATTTTATATGTTTCTATCTATTGCAATTAGCATTTTTATTGGGTTCAAATTGTTCCTTCTCTGGCCACTAGATGCTTCTACACATTGGCTCCTGAGTACTCTTGCTGTGACCTCAGTTGTGTCTGATAGCTTCCTTGCTATCTGGTATGACAAGATCTGGTGTGACAAGATAGTACACGCTCAGCTGAGCTCAGTGATCAGTCATTTCTTTAAGATGCCCTACTTTCATTTAGTGGAAAATATTTTTTTCAAGACTGTTATCTGACCAGAAGGGGGGATGTTCATTGCTGGGGTAGTCAGTATTCATAAGCCTTTTTCAGTGATCATAGCTAGGGTGTGTGTGTGTGTGTGTGTGTGTGTGTGTGCAATAAAATACTTCATGAATTCATACTGATACTTTCTATTCAAAAGCAGGACTAGCTGGGTGCAATTGCACACGCCCATAGTCCCAACTACTTGGGTGACTGAGGTGGGAGGATTACTTGAGCCCAGGCATTTGAGGCCAGTCTGGGCAACATAGCAAGACCCCTCTCAAAAAAACAAAACAACAACAGAAGTGGAACTATAGGGTTCTAGATTAAATCCGTATTACCTTTCTTCACACTGAGAATCATTGTTCTGAAGGACACAGGGGATGATAGGATTATCCTATCATATGATTATTCATTTGCTTTCTCAAACATTGTACAGTCACCACATTAAGATTAATGAGAAGAGCTAAAGAAAATAATTATTTGCATATGCTCTCTCTCATCTTCTCCTATATTTAAAAAAAATAGTATCTACAGCATCAGAGTACACTTACATACCATGTCACTCTTAACTACTTTTATTTCCATGGATAGCTGTTTACTTAATATCATCCCAGTTCTTTGTCAGTGCCCCGCTAATCATTTTGCTTCTCTGAAGCTAGTTTTCTTTCTTTTCTTTTTTGCCAGGCTGGAATGCAGTGGTGCGATCTCAGCTCACTGCAACCTCTGCCTCCTGGGTTCAAGCGATTCTCCTGCCTCAGCCTCCCGAGTAGCTGGGACTATAGGCTCACACCACCATGCCCAGCTAATTTTTTTGTATTTTTAGTAGATACAGGATTTCATCATGTTGGCCAGGATGGTCTCAATCTCCTGACCTTGTGATCTGCTCGCCTTGGTCTCCCAAAGTGCTGGGATTACAGGTGTGAGCCACCACACCCGGCCTGCAGCTCATGTTCTAGTACAGGAGTTGGCAAATTATGATCTGCTACCTGTTTTTGTAAGACCTGTGAGCTAAGAATAGTTTTTTTACAAATTTATATTTAATTTATATTTAATTTATATTTAAAAATTTTATTTGTGTATATTTAAGGTATACAACATGGTCTCTTGCTAGAAATATACATAGTGAAATGACTACTACTGTCAGGAAATTAACATGTTTGTCACTAGACATAGTTACCTGTTTTTGTGTAAGAGGATCTAAAAGCTTAGCAAATTTTTTTTATACTGTATTCTATTATTTACTATAGTCTCTATGTTGTACATTAGATCGCTAGACTTATTTTATGTACGTATGTATGTATGTATGTAATTTATTTATTTTTGAGATAGAGTCTCGCCATGTCACCCAGGCTGGAGTACAGTGGCACAACCTCAGCTCACTGCCACCTCTGCCTTCTGGGTTCACGTGATTCTTCTGCTTCAGCCTCCTGGGTAGCTGAGATTACAGGCATGTGCCACCATGCTTGGCTAATATTTTTGTATTTTTAATAGAGACAGGGTTTCACCATGTTGACCAGGCTGGTCTCAAACTCCTGACCTCAGATGATCCGCCTGCTTCAGCCTCCCAAAATGCTGGGATTACAGGTGTGAGCCACCGTGCCTTGCCTGTTTATTTTATATAAGTGCACGTTGGTACCCTTTGACTTACATCTCCCCATTTCCTCCCATTTCTGCCCCTGGTAACCACCATCCTACTCTGCTTTGATGTGTTTTACTTTTTTAGATTCTTTATATAAGTGAGATCATACAGTATTTGTCTTTCTGTGTCTAACTTATTTCACTTAGCATAATGTCCTCTAGGTTTATCTATGTTGTTACAAATGGCAGTGTCTCCTTTTTAAAGACTGCGTAATATTTCATTGTGTGAGTGTATGTATTAATCCATATATACGTATATATCCATATCCATATCGTGTATGTATCACCATTTCTTTAGCCATTCATCCCTACATGTTAGGATTTTTTTTTTTTTCATTTTAGGACATTTTTAAAGGGTTGTAAAAATTGTAAAAAGAGAATATGCAACAGATTCTTCTTTGGATTATAGAGCCTAAACTATTTGCTGTCTAGTCTTTTACAGAAAAAGTTTGCCAGCATACACTCTAGTAGATTCTTCAGAAAGTGTCTGTGGGAACAATATTCTCCGAGTTTGTAATTTTGATAACAGCTGCTCTGTGCCTTTTATACTTTTACACATTATTTTTCCTGGATATAAGATTCTTGGCTTATTTTTCTTCCATATGTATATTAAATAGATTGTTCGGTTTCTTCTAGGGAAAAAGTATTGATATTCTACAAGAAAAGAAAATTATAAGCCAGTATTTCTGATGAATATAGATGCAAAAATCCTCAACAAAATATTAGGAAACAAAATCCGTCGGCACATTTATAAGAATCGTTCACCATGATCAAGTGGGACTTATATTTGGGATACAAAGGTGGTTCAAAATAATGCAAATTAATAAATGTGATATACCACATTTACAGAATGAAGGACAAAAATCATATGATCATCTCAATAGATGCAGAAAAGGCATTTGACAAAGTTCAGCATCTTTTCATAATAAAAACTCTCAACCAAATTAAATACAGAAGGAAGGTATGTCAACACAATAAAGACTGTATCATAAGCCCATAGCTGACATCATCCTCAGTATTGAAAAGTTGAAAGCTTTTCCTGCAAGATCAGGACAGGATGCCCACTCTCACCCCCATTCTTTTTTTTTTTTTTTTGACATGGTTTCACTCTGTTGCTCAGGTTGGAAGGCAGTACTGCAGTCACAGCTTACTGCAGCCTCCTCCTCCAGCCTCAAGCAATTCTTCCACCTCAGCCTCCCAAGTACCTGGGACTACAGGTACATACCCCCATGCCTGGCTAATTTTTGTGTATTTTATAGAGTTTGGGTTTTGTCATGTTGCCCAGGCTAGTCTCAAACTCCTAGGCTTAAGCAGTCTGTCCACCTTGCCCTCCTAAAGTGCTGGGATTACAGGTGTGAGCCACTGTGCCTGGCCTCCCTCTCACCACTTCTCTTCAACACAGTACTGGAGTCCTAGCCAGAGCAATTAAGCAAGAGACAGAAATAAAAGGCAGCCACGTCAGAAAGGAAGAAACTAAATGGTCTCTGTTTGCTGATGACATGATCTTACATATAGAAAGTCCTAAAGACTCCACCAAAAATTGTTAGAACTAATGAATTCAGTAAAATTTCAAGTACAAAGTCAGCCTTCAAAAATCAGTAGTGTTTCCATACACTAACAATGAACTGTCCAAAAAAGAAATCATGAAAACAATCTCATTCACAATAGCTACAAAAAAAAAAGAAAAAGCTTATGAATAAATTTAATCAATGAGGTGAAAGACTTGTACACTAAGAACTATAAAACACTGATGAAAGAAATTAAACACACTAATAAATGGAAAAATATCCTGTATTCATGGATTGGAATATTGTTAAAATGGCCACACTACTAAAAAGATCTATAGATTTCAATATAATCCCTATCAAAATTTCAGTGACATTTTCACAGAAATAGAAAAAGCACTTCTAAAATTTATATGGAACTACAAAAAGGCCCAAATAGTCAAAGCAATCTTGATAGAAAAGAACAAAGCTGGATACATCACAGTATTTGACTTCAAAATATACTCTAAAGCTATAGTAATCAGAATAGCATGGTGCTGGCATAAAAAAAGATGTATAAACCGATGGAACTGAATAGAGAGCCCCCAGAAATAAAGCCACATATTTATGGTCAGTTGATCTTAAGAGTGCCAAGAATACACAATAGGGAAAGGACAATCTCTTAAATAGTGTTGGGAAAACTGGATATCCACATGAGAAGAATGAAGTTAGACTCTTACCTCACATCATATACAACCATCAACTCAAAATGGATCAAAGTTTTATCTTGAAAAAACATTATTTTTTTCTTTTGAGACAGAGTCTCACTCTGTCACCCAGGTTGGAGTGCAGTGGTGTGATCTTGGCTCACTGCAACCTCCGCCTCCTGGGTTCAAACGATTCTCTCACCTCAGCCTTCTGAGTAGCTGGGACTACAGGTATGTGCCATCACACCCAACTAATTGTTGTTGTTTTCCTTTTTTTTTTTTTTTTCTGGTAGAGATGGGGTTTCACCATGTTGGCCAGGCTGGTTTTGAACTCCTGACCTTAAGAGAATCACCTGCCTCGGCCTCCCAAAGTGCTGAGATTACAGGCATGAGCCACCCGCACCTGGCCTCAAAATGGATTAAAAGTTTAAATGTAAAACCTGAAACTGTAAAACTACCAGAAGAAGACATAAGGGAAAAGCTCTATGACATTGGTGTGGGCAATGAATTTTTGGATTTGACCTCAAAAGCATTGGCAACAAAAACAAAAATGGTGATACGGGATTATGTCAAACAAAAAAGCTCTGCACAGTAAAAAAAACTATGAACAGAGCGAAGAGACAACCTATAGAATAGGATGATATATTTGCAAACCATACATCTGATATAGAGTTAATATCCAAAATATGTAAGGAACTCAATTCGGCAAGAAAACAAATAATCTAAAAAATGGGGCTGGGCGCGGTGGCTCAAGCCTATAATCCCAGCACTTTGGGAGGCCCAGATGGGCGGATCACGAGGTCACAAGATCAAGACCATCCTGGCTAACACGGTGAAACCCCGTCTCTACTAAAAAAATACAAAACACTAGCCGGGCGAGGTGGCGGGCGCCTGTAGTCCCAGCTACTCGGGAGGCTGAGGCAGGAGAATGGCGTGAACCCGGGAGGCGGAGCTTGCAATGAGCTGAGATCCGGCCACTGCACTCCAGCCTGGGCGACAGAGCCAGACTCCATCTCAAAAAAAAAAAAAAAAAAAAAAAGGCAAAGAACCTGAACAGACATTTATCAAAAGAAGACATACAAATGGCCAACAGTTATATGAAAAAAATGATCAGCATCGCTAATCATCAGAGAAATGCAAATTAAAACTACAGTGTACCTCATACATGTTAGAATGGCTATTACAAAAAAGGTAACAAGTGTTGCCAAAGATATGGAGAAAAGGGAGACCTATACACTGTTGGTGATACTGTCACTTGGTACAGCTGTTATGGAAAACAACATGGAAGTTCCTCAAAAAATTAAAAATAGAACTACCATATGATCCAGCAATCCCACTACCAGGTATGTATCCAAAGGAATTGAAATCAGTATGTGGAAGAGATACCTGCACTCACATGTTCATTACAGCACTATTCACAATAGCCAAGATATCAATCCAAGTGTCCATTCACAGATGAATGGATAAAGAAAATGTGGCATATATACCCAATGGAGTACTATTTAGCCTTTAAAAGGAGGAAATCTTGTCATTTGCGACATCATTAATAAACCTGTAGAACATTATTGTAAGTGAAATAAGCCAGGCATGGAAAGACAAATACTTGGGATCTCATTTCTATGTAGAACCTAAAATAGTCAAATTCATAGAAGCAAGAGTAGAATGGTGGTTACCAGGGCCTGGAGGTTAAAGGAATGGGGATTAGAGATGTTGGATTAAAGGATATAAAATTTCATTTAGACAGGAATAATAAGTTCAAGAGATGTATACTGTGGTGACTATAGTTAATAACAATGTATTCTATACTTGAAAATTGCCCAGAAAATAGATTTTAAATGTTCTCATGACAAAAAAGTGATTATGTGAGGTAATGCACATGTTAATTAGCTTGATTGAGCCATTTCACCATGTATACATATTTTAAAACAGGTTATATATTCAGTTTTTATCAGTTTATAAAACTAATTTTTTTTAAAGTATTGATGTTGAAAAGTTTGATCTAATTTTCTTCTCCTGTAGGTAATTTGCACACTTTGCTTAGCTACTCAAAATTTTTTTTAAAGTACAATAATTTTACTAGAATATGTTTTATTGGTCATCATAAAGCAGATATTCTCAGATACACCTTGTGTTCTGTCAATATATAGGTTAAGAAAACTTTTTTTAAAGAATATTTTCTTAAATTTTGGTTTTTAGTATTTGCTGTGTTCCCCAACTTTGATTTTCTTCTTCAAAGACTCCTATTTTTCATGTTAGGCTTTTTTTGCCTGTTAATATTTTTCACTTTCTTTTGAATTGTTTTTTTAAATTTTAAATTTATTTCTTCTATATCTATGTATTTTTTTGAGGCAGAGTCTCACTCTGTCTCCCAGGCTGGAGTGCAGTGGTGTGATACTGGCTTACTGCAACCTCTGCCTCCTGGGAGTATAGGCACGTGCCATCATGCCCAGCTAATATTTCTTCTATTTTCAATTATTTTAAATTGGAAAGCTTTTAAATCTTTGAAGGCATTCTATTTCACTTTTAATTTGTTTTAAGATTCTCTAGCATTTATTAACTCGTCTTCCTTCTAGTTTAGTTTATTTCTGTAATGATTTTTCCTTTCATTTCTAAATTCCTGAGCTCTATCACCTTATTTCTAATATGATTTATGTATCATTTTCTCAATGTCTTTTAGCTTGTTTTAAAATAGTAAACTACAATTTTAATGTTTTGTGGCATGTCTTTTTTTGTTTATAGGAATGTTCTTCTTCTCTGTTTTCTTTTAACAATTCTTTATGATATTTGACCAAATACTTTTTTGTCACTCATTTTTACTGAAAAACAGTTTTCTCAAGCTTTTGGGAGGAGGAATAGTTCAAGCTGTCTTTATTAATTTCATAGCTCTCCCTCTCCTGTTTTTCGGTTTTGTTCTGGTAAAGCATTAAATAATATGGTGGCTTGCTGTCTGAGACTTCCTGACTCCATACCCTTCCTTCGCTTGTATCTGGGCCTTCTCTTTCCTTTGTCTCTGTCACCATTGTAATAGCCCAATTCTGATTCTCTTCCCAGAAGTTTCTCATTGCGATGTCCTGTCCTGTAGTTTTGGCTGGTTGGTTTCAAGTTCGTGTTTCCCATCTTTCTCTGGCCCCTGCCAGAACCTACCAGTGGCCCTTATAGTCACTTTTTGGTTTGATGAAACCCTTCCCAATTTCACCTGGTGTTCTCAAATAGGTCTGCTCTGATTTTTAGAGTTTGGTTTATGGCTGCTTTGGTGTTTCCCATTCTTGGGTTTCAGAAGCATCGTTGCTTCTTTTTCTTCCACCAAATTAACATTCATTCCATGCGGGGATTGTGGTTACTGTTGGTTGTCTCCACGAACTTGTATTTTGGAGTTTGTGAACTACTTTGTCATCTAGTTTTGTTGTCCATGGTGTTTTGGTTTTGTTATCGGATTGCTTTGTATGTTTTTAGGGAATGATTTGGTGAGACCAAAACTATTCACAATAGTTTTTTCTATTTGGATGATCGCACCAAATTATCCCCTAAATCTATCCAAATCAGAAAATCTGTTCAAATAGGAAAAACTATTCTGTGATTACTCAGATTCCCTCTCATTTCCAGTGCTTAGACTCTGAGTGACTAGGGAGTCATTACAGGATTTTGAGCAATGAAGTGACATGACCTGACTGGTGTTTTAAAGACTCTGTCTAGTGATAGACTGAGAATAGACCACAGGGATGTAGAGGAAGAAGCAGGGAGACCTATTAGAAGAATGTTGCAGAAATAGGCTGGGTGGATCACTTGAGGTCAGGAGTTCGAGACCAGCCTGGCCAACATGGCAAAACCCTGTCTCTACTAAAAATACAAAAATTAGCTGGGCGTGGTATTGGGCGCCTGTAATCCCAGCTACTCAAGAGGCTGAGGCCGGAGAATTGCTTGAGCCCATGAGGTAGAGGTTGCAGTGTGCTGAGATTGCGCCAACTGCACTCCAGCCTGGGCAACAAGAGCAAGACTCTATTTCAAAAAAAAAAAAAAAATTGCAGAAATCCAGGTGAGAGATGTTGACTTGGACTAGGTGAGCAGCAGTGGAGTTAATGAGAAGTGGCCAGATTTGCATATATTTTGAGGTATAGTTGATAAGATTTCCTGATGGATTTGATGTGAAGTATGAGAGAAGGTAGTTGAAAAATAACTCTGGTTTTGTCCTGAGCAACCATAAGAACGGAGTTGCTTTTAACTGAGATTAGGAGACTGAGGCTGCCTTGCGGTTAGGGTACACTTTGGGGTGACATTAAGAGTTCAGTTTGGACTATGTTGAGCTTGAGATAGTTATTAGATTTCTGAGTGAAGATACTCTTTGTGATTCTGTGAGTCCCATGATAACATGAGGTAAAAAAAGAAAGACATTGTTTATCATAGAACATTGGAAAATATGGAAAAGTTAGATAAGAAAATAAAAATCATGCTTCATTGTAAACATTCTGATATGATTCTAAAACATACATATAACATGCATATACAACACATTGCTTTTTACTTTCCAACTTTTAGGTTCAGGGAGTACATGCAAAGGTTTGCTAGAGGTAAATTGTCTGTTACAGGGGTTTGGTATACAGATTGTTTCATCACCCAGGTAATAAGCATAGTACTCTGTGGGTAGTTTTTCGATCCTCATCTTCCTCCCCCCCTCCACCCTTAAGTAGGCCCCAGCGTCTGATGTTACCTCCTTTGTGTCTATGTGTACTCAGTGCTTAGCTAGCACCTATAAGTGAGAACATGCAGTATTTGGTTTTCTGTTCCTGTATTAATTCGCTTAGAATAATGGCCTCCAACTCCATCTATGTTGCTGCAAAGGACACGACTTCATTTTTCTTTTATAGCTGTGTAGTATTCCATACTGTATATCTACCACATTTTCATCATCCAGTCCACTGTTGTGTGGGCATTTAGGTTGATTCTATGTCTTAGCTATTGTGAACAGTGCTGCGATGAACATACAGTTACCTGTGTCTTTGTAGTAGAACGATTTATATTCCTGTGGGTATATACCCAGTAAGGGGGTTACTGGGTCTAATGGTAGTTCAAGTTCTTTGAGAAATCTCCAAACTGCTCTCCACAGTGGCTAAACTAATTTACATTCCCACCAGCAATATATAAGCATGCTCTTTTCTTATTTTGTTTCGTTTTGTTTTAAAACTAAAGTTTATTCCGGCCAATTTACTCTTACTATTTTGTAATAACAGCTCTTAGATCAGAAACGGTCTTTGTTTTAAACCTTCCTATCAATATCAAACACAATGATGTTGGGGTAAGAGAGGCCTTTTCTCTAAATGAAAATACAATACTTATTCTATATAATTCTAGAGGGCCCAGAGATGTGGAAATAATGTATTTGTAAGAATTATATTAAACAATCTTTATTTGATAAATAGTACCTTACAATCCTAATGCTATCTATCAAACTTCAGTAAGAGCAATTTCAGCATCAAGTAATGAACAGTAGCTAAACTAACAAGAGATCAATCAAAAGGGCTTTAAATGGAGCAGCACCAGCTGATATGCTGCCAAGGCTCTGGGCATTCAGGACTCTACTGCAGGGAAAACAGAATCAAACTGGCAGGTGCTCTGGACGCAAGCCCTCACATTGTGACCCGCCTCCCTCCTGGGGGCCTGGTGGCCCACAGTCCCCTTGGCACTTCTCAGCCCCTGTGGGCTGCAGATGGAAATCCAGACACCAATGGACAGCTTGGGAAAGGCTGGAACTTGACCTCACAGTCACCTGGCTTCTGCCTATTGTGGTCGTTTTCTTTCCAGAGCACCTAGAGCACTCACACAGTGGACACGGCAGTCATCCAGCCTTCTTGGGCTGTTTTCTCATAGAAGAGGATCTTCCTCTGAACATTGGAAGTGTCTTTCTCCAATTCCTGGACCAGATCTTGGGCCATCTTCTTGTAGGTCATGGGTCTGTCACACACGGTTCAAGTTTTTGTGGCTATTGTGAATGGGATTGTGTTCTTGATTTAGCTCTCAGCTTGGGTATTGTTGATGTATGGAAATGCTATTGATTTTTGTACAATGATATTGTCTCCTGAAACTTTGCTGAAGTTGTTTATCAGATCTAGGAGCTTTTGGGCAGAGACTGTGGGGTTTTCTAGGTATAAAGTCATATAGTTTGCAAATATGGAAGATAGTTGGCTTCCACTCTTCCTGGATGCATTTAGTTATTTTTCTTACTACTCTATCTAAGACTTCCAGTACTGTGTTGACTAGGAATGGTGAGAGAGGGCATCCTGTCTTGTTCTGGTTCTCAGTGGGAATACTTCCAGTATGGTATGCTTCCAGCAGCACATCAGCTAGTGCTGCTCCCGTTAAAGCCCTTTTTGTTTATCTCTTGTTAATTTAGCTACTGTTCATTACTTGATGCTGAAATTGCTCTTATTGAAATGTGATAGGTAGCATTAGGATTTAAGGCACTATTTATCAAATAAAGATTGTTTAATATAATTCTTACAAATACATTATTCCACATCTGTGGGCCCTCCAGAACATTCAGCATGTTCTGGATGTTGGCTATGGGTTTGTCATAGGTATCACTTATTATTTTGAGGTATGTTCCTTCGATGCCTAGTTTGTTGAGGGTTTTTAACATGAAGGGATGCTGAATTTTATTGAAAACATTTTCTGTGTCTTTTGAGCTGATCATGTAGTTTTTGTCTTTAGTTCTGTTTATGTGATGAATCACATTTATTGGTTTGCGTATGTTGAACCAACCTTGCATCCTAGGGATAAAGCCTACTTGATTGTGGTGGATTAGCTTTTTGATGTGCTTCTAGTTTCTGTTTCCTAGTATTTTGTTGAGGATTTTTGCATCTACGTTCATCAGGGATATTGGCCTGAAGTTTTCTTTTTTTGTTGTTTCTCTACTAGGTTTTGGTATCAGAATGATGCTGACCTCATAGAATAAGTTGGCAAAGAGTCCCTTCTCCTGAGTTTTTGGGAATAGCTTCAGTAGGTTTGGTACGAGGTCTTCTTTATACATCTGATAGAATTTGGTTATGAATCCCTCTGGTTTAGGGCTTTTTCTGGTGGGTAGGTTTTTTAGTACTAATTCAGTTTAGGAACTCATTATTGGTCTGTAGAACACATTTTTACAAAATTGAATTTCTATTGTATATACATTTTAAAATCTTCTTTCACAAGATGTGACCTGAGCATTTTCTAATAGTGAAAGTCTTTGAAAACATGGTTTTTAATGGTATTTCATTACATGCTTTACTGTAATAAACCTAACCACTTGGATTATGTACTTTCACTCTTTCCTTTTTGCATATCTGTTCCATCCTCTATGCTTTAATCTGGAGGATTTGGTTTCTTGTAGTAGTTGCTGGGTAACATAATTCAGACCTGTGGTTTGGCAGTCAGCCTGGCTGTAGTGTTTAACTGAGTCTCATGGAAAATCCATGCTTAAAATGGATGTCATGGAGGATTATATTCACCTCAGTCATTCAAGACTTTGGCATAGACCCCATTCCTTGAGGAGGAGTTGCTGCCACTGTGACTGCCACAGAGGGAAGGAAGCCTGGGCACTTGGGACTGCGAGAACTTGCAGAGTCACAGATATCTTGTCTCAGTGTACATGGGCTGTGTGTGTTGAAATGTACCAGTCTGTGAGGCACTGTGTTTTGAGGTCCCAGTAAGCTAAAGGTAGGTAGAATGGTATCTAGTTCATACCCTAGTATGCTTTAGATCTAAGTGTTGGTTAATTCTGGAAGGATTGAAGGAATAGGGGAGATTTAATGAGCTCCATGCAGTTCTGCAGGTTATTATCAAGAAAAGAAAATCAGGCTGTCAGTTCCAGGCCCATTTCTCTATAATCACTGTATCCTTTTGAACAAAAGTTGGCAAACTTTTTCTGTAAAGGGCCAGATATTTTTAGCTTTGCAGGCCATATGATTTCTGTTGTAAGCACTGAGCTCTTCTGTTATAGAGCAAAAGCAGCCATAGGCAGTACAGGAACAAATGGCCATGGTTATGTTCTGGTAAAACTTTATTTACATAGCAGGCAGCAGGCCAGATTGGAGCAATAGTTGTCAACTCCTGCTTTGAAAATGTTTTGGAAACTGTGTCTCTGTCGGTTAGTGGTCATTATCCCCAGTCTCTTAGGATCAGAGTTTTTCTTAGATTACAAAGCTGGATCATACAGACCTGACTTCCAGGTCTGCGTTCTCTCCACTACACTCTGCTGCCTCTTAGAAAAACATAAACTAAATAACTAGAACCCATGGAAAGAGGGAAAAGCCAAGCCCAGAGAGCTGACGTGGGACTAAGAGACAACTGTAGTTGGGTGCTGACGAGTTGATGGGTGCAGCACAGCAACATGGCACAAGTATACATATGTAACAAACCTGCACGTTATGCACATGTACCCTAGAACTTAAAGTATAATAATAATAAAAAAAAAAAAAAAAAAAAAGAGTTTCAATGTGGAATGTTTATGTGGCTCCCCAACCAGACCGTGACCTCCTTGAAGATTGGGACTGCATCGTATCTTGTTCTCATTTTCTATTTTATTTTAAAGATCTATCCTTTGGGTTGAACAAATGTGTTTCTTGAACCAGATAAGGACAACACTGAGTAAACTCTTGTTTCTTTTCTCCCTTCCATCCTCCCAACTTAGTAGCTTCAGTACATTCTTAGCTCTCCTTACTTGCTATTCTCTCAACATACCAGGTGACTGGGCACAGTGGCTCACGCCTGTAGTCCCAGCACTTTGGGAAGCTGAGGTGGACAGATCACCGGAGGTCAGGAGTTCAAGACCAGCCTGGCCAACATGGCGAAA
This sequence comes from Theropithecus gelada, assembly GCF_003255815.1. Taxonomy (NCBI): domain Eukaryota; kingdom Metazoa; phylum Chordata; class Mammalia; order Primates; family Cercopithecidae; genus Theropithecus; species Theropithecus gelada. The sequence goes on from NC_037670.1 coordinate 1,827,219, forward strand.
CCACACTAAAAATACAAGAATTAGCTGGGTGTGGTGGCGTGCACCTGTAATCCCAGCTACTTGGGAGGCTGAGGCAGGAGAATCACTTGAACCCAGGAGGCAGAGGTTACAGTGTGCTGAGATTGCGCCACTGCACTCCAGCCTGGGTGACAGAGCGAAAGTCTATCTCAAAAAAACAAAACAAAACAAAACAAAAAAACAAACACCAGGTTCTCTCATGAATGTAAATAGTGATGTGGTCCTTCTGTCAGGAAGACATCACCTGAGACCACACACACAGAAAGCCTAATTTTCCTTAGGATACAGTCCTACATCAGGGTTGACAAAGTTTTTTTGTAAGGGTTAGATAGTAAATATTTTAGGTTTTGCAAGCCATATGGTCTCTTCCTCAGCTACTCAACTCTGCCGTTGTAGTACAAGAGCAGCCATAGACAATCTATACATGAATGAGTGTGGCTGTATTCCAGTAAACTTTACTTACGGATATTGATATTCGAGTTTCACATGATTTTCATGTGTAATGAAATGTGATTATTTTTATTTAAAACAAAACATTAAAAATGTAAAAGCCATTTTTTGCTTGAAGGCCAGACAAAAACAGGCAATGTGAACCAATTTAATTTAATGTGTGACTCATAGATGCTAACCCTTGCCTTAGCTGCTTAGTAACTTGCCCTAGTCATGTGTTACCCCATGAAAAGAATGGCCTACTTCTGTCATATTGCCTCTAACCTCTGTCACTTCATTTATGATGCTGTGTATTAGTCATGTGTACCTTTGTCTCTCTTGCTGGATTCTGAGCATCTTGAGAGGCAGGCCATGGCCTAGTCAGTCATCTTTGTATCCTTAATATCAAACCTTAGACTTGACTTGGCACATAGTGGGTATTTAAGAAGTGACTGTTGGGGGGCGGAGCAAGATGGCCGAATAGGAACAGCTCCAGTCTCCAACTCCCAGCACCAGCGACACAGAAGACCGGTGATTTCTCCATTTTCAACTGAGGTACTGGGTTCATCTCACTAGGGAGTGCCGGACAATTGGTGCTGGTCAGCTGCTGCAGCCCGACCAGCAAGAGCTAAAGTAGGGCGAGGCATCGCCTCACCTGGGAAGCGCAAGGGGGAAGGGAATCCCTTTTCCTAGCCAGGGGAACTGAGACACACAACACCTGGAAAATTGGGTACCTCCCACCCCAATACTGCGCTTTAAACAAACGGGCACAACAGGAGAGTATATCCCACACCTAGCTGGGAGGGTCCCACGCCCACGGAGCCTCCCTCATTGCTGGCACAGCAGTCTGCGATCTAACCGCAAGGCAGCAGCGAGGCTAGGGGAGGGGCGCCCGCCATTGCTGAGGCTTAAGTAGGTAAACAAAGCCCTGGGAAGCTCGAACTGGGTGGAGCTCACAGCAGCTCAAGGAAACCTGCCTGTCTTGTAGACTCCACCTCTGGGGACAGGGCACACCTAAACAACAACAAAAGCAGCAGAAAATTCTGCAGACGCAAACGACTCTGTCTGACAGCTTTGAAGAGAGCAGTGGATCTCCCAACACGGAGGCTGAGATCTGAGAAGGGATAGACTGCCTGCTCAAGTGGGTCCCTGACCCCTGAGTAGCCTAACTGGGAGACATCCCCCACTAGGGGCAGTCTGACACCCCACACCTCACAGGGTGGAGTACACCCCTGAGAGGAAGCTTCCAAAGCAAGAATCAGACAGGTACACTCGCTGTTCAGCAATATTCTATCTTCTGCAGCCTCTGCTGCTGATACCCAGGCAAACAGGGTCTGGAGTGGACCTCAAGCAATCTCCAGTAGACCTACAGCTGAGGGTCCTGACTGTTAGAAGGAAAACTATCAAACAGGAAGGACACCTACACCAAAACCCCATCAGTACGTCACCATCATCAAAGACCAGAGGCAGATAAAACCACAAAGATGGGGAAAAAGCAGGGCAGAAAAGCTGGAAATTCAAAAAATAAGAGTGCATCTCCCCCGGCAAAGGAGCGCAGCTCATCGCCAGCAACGGATCAAAGCTGGACGGAGAATGACTTTGACGAGATGAGAGAAGAAGGCTTCAGTCCATCAAACTGCTTAGAGCTAAAGGAGGAATTACGTACCCAGCGCAAAGAAACTAAAAATCTTGAAAAAAAAGTGGAAGAATTGATAGCTAGAGTAATTAATGCGGAGAAGGTCATAAACGAAATGAAAGAGATGAAAACCATGACATGAGAAATATGTGACAAATGCACAAGCTTCAGTAACTGACTCGATCAACTGGAAGAAAGAGTATCAGCGATTGAGGATCAAATGAATGAAATGAAGCGAGAAGAGAAACCAAAAGAAAAAAGAAGAAAAAGAAATGAACAAAGCCTGCAAGAAGTATGGGATTACGTAAAAAGACCAAATCTACGTCTGATTGGGGTGCCTGAAAGTGAGGGGGAAAATGGAACCAAGTTGGAAAACACTCTTCAGGATATCATCCAGGAGAACTTCCCCAACCTAGTAGGGCAGGCCAACATTCAAATCCAGGAAATACAGAGAACGCCACAAAGATACTCCTCGAGAAGAGCAACTCCAAGACACATAATTGCCAGATTCACCAAAGTTGAAATGAAGGAAAAAATCTTAAGGGCAGCCAGAGAGAAAGGTCGGGTTACCCACAAAGGGAAGCCCATCAGACTAACAGCAGATCTCTCGGCAGAAACTCTACAAGCCAGAAGAGAGTGGGGGCCAATATTCAACATTCTTAAAGAAAAGAATTTTAAACCCAGAATTTCATATCCAGCCAAACTAAGTTTCATAAGTGAAGGAGAAATAAAATCCTTTACAGATAAGCAAATGCTTAGAGATTTTGTCATCACTAGGCCTGCCTTACAAGAGACCCTGAAGGAAGCACTCAACATGGAAAGGAACAACCAGTACCAGCCATTGCAAAAACATGCCAAAATGTAAAGACCATTTAGGCTAGGAAGAAACTGCATCAACTAATGAGCAAAATAACCAGTTAATATCAAAATGGCAGGATCAAGTTCACACATAACAATATTAACCTTAAATGTAAATGGACTAAATGCTCCAATTAAAAGACACAGACTGGCAAACTGGATAAAGAGTCAAGACCCATCAGTGTGCTGTATTCAGGAGACCCATCTCACATGCAGAGACATACATAGGCTCAAAATAAAGGGATGGAGGAAGATTTACCAAGCAAATAGAGAACAAAAAAAAGCAGGGGTTGCAATCCTAGTCTCTGATAAAACAGACTTTAAACCATCAAAGATCAAAAGAGACAAAGAAGGCCATTACATAATGGTAAAGGGATCAATTCAACAGGAAGAGATAACTATCCTAAATATATATGCACCCAACACAGGAGCACCCAGATTCATAAAGCAAGTCCTTAGAGACTTACAAAGAGACTTAGACTCCCATGCAATAATAATGGGAGACTTCAACACTGCACTGTCAACATTAGACAGATCAACGAGACAGAAAGTTAACAAGGATATCCAGGAATTGAACTCATCTCTGCAGCAAGCAGACCTAATAGACATCTATAGAACTCTCCACCCCAAATCAACAGAATATACATTCTTCTCAGCACCACATCGCACTTATTCCAAAATTGACCACATAATTGGAAGTAAAGCACTCCTCAGCAAATGTACAAGAACAGAAATTATAACAAACTGTCTCTCAGACCACAGTGCAATCAAACTAGAACTCAGGACTAAGAAACTCAATCAAAACCGCTCAACTACATGGAAACTGAACAACCTGCTCCTGAATGACTACTGGGTACATAACGAAATGAAGGCAGAAATAAAGATGTTCTTTGAAACCAATGGGAACAAAGATACAACATACCAGAATCTCTGGGACACATTTAAAGCAGTGTGTAGAGGGAAATTTATAGCACTAAATGCCCACAAGAGAAAGCAGGAAAGATCTAAAATTGACACTCTAACATCACAATTAAAAGAACTAGAGAAGCAAGAGCAAACACATTCAAAAGCTAGCAGAAGGCAAGAAATAACTAAGATCAGAGCAGAACTGAAGGAGATAGAGACACAAAAAACCCTCCAAAAAATCAATGAATCCAGGAGTTGGTTTTTTGAAAAGATCAACAAAATTGACAGACCGCTAACAAGACTAATAAAGAAGAAAAGAAAGAAGAATCAAATAGATGCAATAAAAAATGATAAAGGGGATATCACCACCGACCCCACAGAAATACAAACTACCATCAGAGAATACTATAAACACCTCTACGCAAATAAACTAGAAAATCTAGAAGAAATGGATAATTTCCTGGACACTTACACTCTTCCAAGACTAAACCAGGAAGAAGTTGAATCCCTGAATAGACCAATAGCAGGCTCTGAAATTGAGACAATAATTAATAGCCTACCAACCAAAAAAAGTCCAGGACCAGACGGATTCACAGCTGAATTCTACCAGAGGTACAAGGAGGAGCTGGTACCATTCCTTCTGAAACTATTCCAACCAATAGAAAAAGAGGGAATCCTCCCTAACTCATTTTATGAGGCCAACATCATCCTGATACCAAAGCCTGGCAGAGACACAACAAAAAAAGAGAATTTTAGACCAATATCCCTGATGAACATCGATGCAAAAATCCTCAATAAAATACTGGCAGACCGGATTCAGCAGCACATCAAAAAGCTTATCCACCATGATCAAGTGGGCTTCATCCCTGGGATGCAAGGCTGGTTCAACATTTGCAAATCAATAAACATAATCCAGCATATAAACAGAACCAAAGACAAGAACCACATGATTATCTCAATAGATGCAGAAAAGGCTTTTGACAAAATTCAACAGCCCTTCATGCTAAAAACGCTCAATAAATTCAGTATTGATGGAACGTACCTCAAAATAATAAGAGCTATTTATGACAAACCCACAGCCAATATCATACTGAATGGGCAAAAACTGGAAAAATTCCCTTTGAAAACTGGCACAAGACAGGGATGCCCTCTCTCACCACTCCTATTCAACATAGTGTTGGAAGTTCTGGCTAGGGCAATCAGGCAAGAGAAAGAAATCAAGGGTATTCAGTTAGGAAAAGAAGAAGTCAAATTGTCCCTGTTTGCAGATGACATGATTGTATATTTAGAAAACCCCATTGTCTCAGCCCAAAATCTCCTTAAGCTGATAAGCAACTTCAGCAAAGTCTCAGGATACAAAATTAATGTGCAAAAATCACAAGCATTCTTATACACCAGTAACAGACAAACAGAGAGCCAAATCATGAATGAACTTCCATTCACAATTGCTTCAAAGAGAATAAAATACCTAGGAATCCAACTTACAAGGGATGTAAAGGACCTCTTCAAGGAGAACTACAAACCACTGCTCAGTGAAATAAAAGAGGACACAAACAAATGGAAGAACATACCATGCTCATGGATAGGAAGAATCAATATCATGAAAATGGCCATACTGCCCAAGGTTATTTATAGATTCAATGCCATTCCCATCAAGCTACCAATGAGTTTCTTCACAGAATTGGAAAAAACTGCTTTAAAGTTCATATGGAACCAAAAAAGGGCCCGCATCTCCAAGACAATCCTAAGTCAAAAGAACAAAGCTGGAGGCATCACGCTACCTGACTTCAAACTATACTACAAGGCTACAGTAACCAAAACAGCATGGTACTGGTACCAAAACAGAGATATAGACCAATGGAACAGAACAGAGTCCTCAGAAATAATACCACACATCTACAGCCATCTGATCTTTGACAAACCTGAGAGAAACAAGAAATGGGGAAAGGATTCCCTATTTAATAAATGGTGCTGGGAAAATTGGCTAGCCATAAGTAGAAAGCTGAAACTGGATCCTTTCCTTACTCCTTATACGAAAATTAATTCAAGATGGATTAGAGACTTAAATGTTAGACCTAATACCATAAAAACCCTAGAAGAAAACCTAGGTAGTACCATTCAGGACATAGGCATGGGCAAAGACTTCATGTCTAAAACACCAAAAGTAACGGCAGCAAAAGCCAAAATTGACAAATGGGATCTCATTAAACTAAAGAGCTTCTGCACAGCAAAAGAAACTACCATCAGAGTGAACAGGCAACCTACAGAATGGGAGAAAATTTTTGCAATCTACTCATCTGACAAAGGGCTAATATCCAGAACCTATAAAGAACTCAAACAAATTTACAAGAAAAAAACAACCCCATCAAAAAGTGGGTAAAGGATATGAACAGACATTTCTCAAAAGAAGACATTCATACAGCCAACAGACACATGAAAAAATGCTCATCATCACTTGCCATCAGAGAAATGCAAATCAAAACCACAATGAGATACCATCTCACACCAGTTAGAATGGCGATCATTAAAAAGTCAGGAAACAACAGGTGCTGGAGAGGATGTGGAGAAATAGGAACACTTTTACACTGTTGGTGGGATTGTAAACTAGTTCAACCATTATGGAAAACAGTATGGCGATTCCTCAAGGATCTAGAACTAGATGTACCATATGACCCAGCCATCCCATTACTGGGGATATACCCAAAGGATTATAAATCATGCTGCTATAAAGACACATGCACACGTATGTTTATTGCGGCACTATTCACAGTAGCAAAGACTTGGAATCAACCCAAATGTCCATCAGTGACAGACTGGATTAAGAAAATGTGGCACATATACACCATGGAATACTATGCAGCCATAAAAAAGGATGAGTTTGTGTCCTTTGTAGGGACATGGATGCAGCTGGAAACCATCATTCTTAGCAAACTATCACAAGAATAGAAAACCAAACACCGCATGTTCTCACTCATAGGTGGGAACTGAACAATGAGATCACTTGGACTCGGGAAGGGGAACAGCACACACCGGGGCCTATCATGGGGAGTGGGGAGAGGGGAGGGATGGCATTGGGAGTTATACCTGATGTAAATGATGAGTTGATGGGTGCTGATGAGTTGATGGGTGCAGCACACCAACATGGCACAAGTATACATATGTAACAAACCTGCACGTTATGCACATGTACCCTAGAACTTAAAGTATAATAATAATAATAATAATTAATAAATAAATAAATAATAAAAAAGAAGTGACTGTTGAATTTGAATTTTATGCTTGATATGTATAAAATGTCATTTCTGCTGATCTTAAAGAGAAACACTTGACTGATATGCATAGGTTTCCCGTGTTCTTCCCCTTGAGAGGCCATAGTTAACTGCATTTGCTGCTAGCGGCTCTTATAAACTCAGTGGTTATATAGCAAAGCCTTTCCAAAGTCTTTTATTTTAGAGCTCTTTTTCAGACAAGAAATGATTATACTTTTTCTTCAACTCATTTATTCAATCATAATGATAAATATGGCTTTCACTGTTCTGATGAACCAGAGCAATCATCAGTGTGAAATAATAATAGACATGGTTTAGTGAGCATCTACTATATTCCAGTCGATTAGAATTTTTTCTCTAGATTTTTGGTGACCTTCTGATTACTGTTAATTTACATGTTTTTTATTTTTCTCTACATGTCAAACAAAAAGCAACAACATAAAAACCCCACATGCTTTTTCTTCATACTATCTATATTATTGAATGACAGACAAACATCTGTCCTTCAAGTCAAGTATGAATTAATCATAGACTCCTTTCTCTTCTTCTTCACCCCGCCATATCTAATTGGCCACTGTCTTTCCTTTTTTTTTTTTTTTAAGATGGAGTCTTACTCTGTTGCCCAGGCTGGAGTGCCGTGGTGTGATCTCGGTTCATTGCAAGCTCCATCTCCCAGGTTCAAGCGACTCTCCTGCCTCAGCCTCCCAAGTAGCTGGGATTACAGACATGCACCACCACACCTGGCTAATTTTTGTAATTTTAGTAGAGAGGGGATTTCGCCATGTTGGCCAGGCTGGTCTCAATCTCCTGACCTCAAATGATCCACCCACTTCGGTCTCCCAGTGTCTTCGTAGTTTTAAAAATTATCTTTGGAATTTGTCTTGTCTCTATTTCTAATTCATTTAATCTACTTGAAGCCTTAATCATTTATTTTCTTCTAATATGTTGAGCATCTATACCGATTTTCCTGACCCCACTTGCCTCATTCTCCAATTATTCTTCCCATAGTTATCAGCACTGAATGCTAATAATAGTACTTTGTTCATATTAGTTGTTATTAAAACTCTTCAGCTGGGTTCAGTGGCTCACGCCTGTAATACCAGCACTTTGGGAGGCCAAGGTAGACGGATCACGAGGTCAGGAGATCGAGACCATCCTGGCTAACACAATGAAACCCCGTCTCTACTAAAAAAAAAAAAAAACACACAAAAAACTAGCCGGGCGAGGTGGCGGGCGCCTGTAGTACCAGCTACTCAGGAGGCTGAGGCAGGAGAATGGTGTGAACCCGGGAGGCGGAGCTTGCAGTGAGCCGATACCATGCCACTGCATTCCAGCCTGGGCGACAGAGCCAAACTCTGTCTCAAAAAAACAAAACAAAACAAAAAAACCACTCTTCATTTATTCCTTATTATCCTCAAGGTAAGCCCAGCTTCCCAGTCATGACATACAGGACTGTCTGTGTGACCACAATACTTAACACAGATGTGTTTCAGATTTCAGAATTTTTTGGATTTTAGAAAAGTAATACGGTTTATGCAATACACATATGACATCCTCTGCTCATTTCTGAACACTTATGGGAGTGAATGGCAGGTGCTTTTAATAATTACGCTGGGGTAAATTATGCTAGGTGTAAACTGGACCTGTCTTGGGCAAACCAGGATGTTCTTTACACAGGTTAAGAATGTCAAGCAAAGAACATTAGGGATGAAGCAATACAAGGAGAACAGATAGAGAGAAGGGAGCAGTGGGTTAAGTGGAGTCCGGGAGAAATATTTGAAAAGGGAGAAAGGAACATGGCTCTTGAGGCAGGGGGGAAACCTGGAGCAGGTAGCCTCACGAATCCCAGGGAAGAGGAATTGTTTTTCTATTATTTTAGAAGCAGAGCCCCTTTAGGAGACTCCTCATCAGATAATGGTTATTCAGTGAGGGGTCATATTCTTAATTAAAAGGGCCTTTACCTGTTCTTAGAATACTATGTTTGAATGACTTTTTATGTATTAGGATATAAAAGTCTCTTTTAAGCATTTTTATTTTATAGTCATTGACCAAAATCTAATTCAGATCCAGCTTAAATCCAAAAGTCATTTCATGCTACGTTTTATCCTGAGGTTGCTAGTTATTTAGTCAAATACAGTGAGTATAATCACTACAGGCTTAGAGTAAATTTCCATGTCAAGAGGTAGAACACATTTATTCTGTAATATTGAATCCTGTAATATTGAAAATCAAAAACAGCCCTTTTTTTTTTCTTCTATAGAAAATAAGATTTTTAAGGAAGTCAGCAGGAAAATAGAACAAGTGAATATTTTACATTCTTAGTGGTTTATGGTTGGCCGTTTTCCCCCAACATTTTGTTATGAAAAGTTAAAATGTACAGAAGAATTGAAAGTCTTATGCCCACCAGCTAGATTCTTTCATTAACATGTTGCTGTATTTCCTTTATCACTGTCCATCTGTTTTACCATCTGTTTGTCCCTCTTTCCATCCATCCGTCTATCTTTTTTTTTGGTAAGCATTTCAAGTAAGTTGACTGGCAGTTTTTCTAAGCAGCCGTATCTTTATTTTGTTACTGTTTTTTTCCTGGATGTTGTAATTACAGTGTCAAGATATTTAATGCAGATGTTTCAGCTAACCCTTTTTCCTATTTCTAGAAATCTGAGATTGCCAATGATCCCTGACAATCTTAAATTCTTTTTTAATTCTGGTAAATAGTATCAGACCTGACTAGAGCCCTCTTTCTCAATTGTTTTGTAATCCAGACAATTAAAACCATTAGTCATTAAAACATAATTTATAGTGGTTTTAAAGCATGACTTTCTAAATTTTAAATCAACATTTATTCATATTACATTGTTTTCAGAGTGGAGAGATCTACAGACCAAGTCATCAAGCCGGTCAATGTAGCAGCTCTATCCAAATGGGTTGGGAAGATACCACCAGATGTTTTACAAGACATGGCAGTGATTGCTCCTATGCTTGCCAAACTTGGATATGACCCATATGCCAACCCACCTAACTACGGAAAACCTGATCCCAAAATTCTTGAAAACACTCGAAGGGTAAGTGAGATTTTTTAAAGCAACTGAGAAAACTAGATTTGGAATTTGGGATCCGAATACTTTTTTTCTTATTTTATTTCTTGCTATTTAATGATCAGAAAATTATTTTGAATTAGACACATTTGGGCCCAGCAGCCTGGCATGGTGGCTCACGCCTGTAATCCCAGCACTTTGGGAGGCCGAGGTGGGTGGATCACAAGGTCAGGAGATTGAGACCATCCTGGCTAACACGGTGAAACCCCGTCTCTACTAAATACACAAAAGATTAGCCAGGCATGGTGGCAGGTGCCTATAGTCCCAGCTACTCAGGAGGCTGAGGCAGGAGAATGGCGTGAACCCGGGAGGCGGAACTTGCAGTGAGCAGAGATCATGCCACTGCACCCCAGCCTGGGTGACAGAGCGAGACTCCATCTCAAAAAGAAAAAGAAAAAAAAAAGAAAAATTTGGGCCCAGAATAGGGCTGACACATGTAGTTTCAGCACTTTGGAAGGCCGAGGTGGGAGTGAGCCCAGGATTTCAAGACTATCCTGGACAACATAGTGACACCCCATCTCTACAAAAAATATAAAAATTAGCCAGGCATGGTCACGTATGATTCTAGTCCCAGCTACTTGGGAGGCTGAGGTGGGAGGATTGCTTGAGCCTGAGAGGTCAAGGCTGCAGTGAGCTGAGACTATGCCACTGCACTGTAGCGTGGGTGACAGAGCAAGACCTTGTCTCAAAAAAAAAAAAAAAAAAAAATGAAGAAAAATTCTATTTGTAGAATACTTTCTTATCAGAAGTCTTCCTCTGCATTTTAAGGATAACTGGCTAATTGGGGATACTCCTTAGGGTATTTTGCTCAGTTTCTAGGAGTAAAACTCACTGTTGGGAGATTTATTCTCAGCCAATTACTGCAGATCTGCATAAATACTATAATTATTAGTGACCTTACTTCTGATTTCTTTCTTTCTGTAAATCTAATAGCCACTTTACTTTAAACCTTTGTTTAGATGAGGCATAATTTTTGGATACCTAAAGGCTAAACATTGGTTACACTAGAAAAATTATTAAACACTAGTCTTCTGATTAAGAGAAAGTTGCTATTAAAGTGACATTACAGTTTTTATTTTAATAAGTTATGCTCACGTCTTTACAAAATATTGTTTCGGAAAGTGCTGAAAACTCAGAGCTAATTAGATTATATAGCCTACCAGTTGAGTCTATTTCAAATCAGACCTTATATATTCTTTTCTTTATTGCAGTAAGATCTGTTTAACATAAAATTTACCACTCTAACATGTTTAAAGTGCACAATTCAGTGGCATTAAATACATTCACATTGTTGTGCAACTGTCACCACCATCCATCTCCAGAACATTTTTTGTCTTCCCAAACTGAAATTCTGTACCCGTACTCTTCATTCCTTAGCCCCTGTCAACGGCAGTTTTTTTGTGTCACTTACATATATTTTTTGAAACTACATTTCAAATAAGACAACCGTGTTAGCGTAAGTTCACTGATAAGCTATTTGATTCCAAGGTGAAAATTCCTTGGCTTTGTCTGGTATTCTCTTGTTTATATCAATGTCCTTCCCTCCCTACAACCATATGCCATATCATCTCTTTATTCTGTCTTTTGATAACTTTAATTGACAAATTTATGCCACATTTATTTCATGAGATTAATTTCTATGTGAATTCCTTTCTCTTAGGTATTACTTTTATTTCCCTTTTTCAGTTCATCATTAGCAGCTATATGAGAAGAGCTGCCTTCTTATAAACCATCACATATGAGGGCAAATTAAAAAAATAATCACTATCCTCTTTATGCTTTTCATATATATATAAATATTTCCATTATAAAAATATAATCATTATATGAAACTTACAAAATTAAAAGGATAAGAGAATAAAAATCACCTGTAATGTTACCACATAGACACATACACATATTATTCTTTTTAAAATTTTCTTATTTATTTACACATATTTTCTTAATATTTTGATGTATTTTCTCTCCTCTGCATTATGTTAAACAAAGGTAAGATTACATATATCATCTTACCTTTATATACACACAGTTTTGTATCCAGCCCTTTTAATATTCATGAGCATTTTCCCATTGTGTGCATGCTTTTTAAACATAATTTTTGTAGTTTTATACCTTCATAGAAGCCACCTTAAATTCTTTCTGAAACACAATAGTAAATGAATGAATAAATCAACAAACAAAATATATTTCCCTAGTAGATGGTCTATAATTGATTTTACCATTTTGTTGTTTACAGTTTTCTCTTTGACAGATTGTGCTACAGTGAACATCTTTGCACATACTCAATTTTAGGATTTTTTTTTTAAGGTAGGACCAATAAAAGTAGAATTAAACCAGGGTAAAGTATCTGAGATTTTTAAAAGGTGTTTGATATCTATTGATATTAAAAAACAACAACAACAAAAAAAACCTTTGGGCTGGCCACAATGGCTCACGCCTGTAATCCCAGCATTTTGGGAGGCTGAGCTGGGTGGATCGCTTGAGCTCAGGAGTTCAAACCCACCTGGACAATGTGGCAAAATCCCATCTCTACAAAAAATACAAAAGTTAGCCAGGTATGGTGGCACATGCCTGTGGTTTCAGCTGCTTGGGAGGCTGAGGTGAGAGGATTGCTTGAGCCTGGGATTTTGAGTTTACAGTGAGCTGAGATTGTGCCACTGCATTCCACTCTGGGTGATGGAGTGAGACCCTGTCTCAAGAAAACAAAAACAAAAAACAAACAAAAAACCTTTGAACTACCAGCACAATTGAGGTAATTTATTTTAGATTTTTGTTGGTTTTAATAGATTTCATTGATTAATGTAATTGAACATTTTTCGGTTATTAGCTGTATGTATATATTCCTTTATGAACTATCTTTTAAGTTTTTCCTTTATTTATTTGAGACAGAATTTTGCTCTGTTGGCACAATCTTGGCTTACTGCAGCCTCTGTCTCCTGGGTTCAAGTGATGATTCTCTTGTCTCAGATGGAATTATAGGCACACGCTACCAAGCCTGGCTAATTTTTTTTTTTAGTTTTAGTAAAAATAGGGTTTAGTCGTGTTGGCCTGGCTGATCTCAAACTCTTGACCTCAAGTGATCTACCTGCCTTGGCCTCCCCAAGTGCTGGGGTTACAGGCGTGAGCCACTCTTTCTTTCTTTCTTTTTTTTTTTTTTGAGACGGGGTCTTGTTCTTTCGCCCAGGCTGGAGTGCAGTGGCGCTATCTCGGCTCACTGCAAGCTCCACCTCCCGGGTTCACGCCATTCTCCTGCGTCAGCCTTCCAAGTAGCTGGGGCTACAGGCGCCCACCACTACGCCTGGCTAATTTTTTAAGTTTTCATTAAGAGACGGGGTTTCACTGTGTTAGCCAGGATGGTCTCGATCTCCTGACCTCATGATCCACCCACCTCAGCCTCCCAAAGTGCTGGGATTACAGGCGTGAGCCACCATGCCCAGCCAGCATGAGCCACTCCTTAAAGTGTTATACGTATTAAAGTTTTGTGAGCTCTTTGTAGTTGGTAATTCATAGCTTTCTCCTTTGCACAATAGTGAAAGGCTTTTTTTTATTACCAAGATACATGTACAGTCCTATTTTGAAGGTTTTATAGCATTAAAAATAGCAAAATGAAGACATTATAGTTTTCTTACATGCAAATTGGCTTGGCTAGATTATCCTTTGCTTTCTTGAGTGATGGGTTGGGAAGAATGCTATGGTTTGAATCCATGTGACCAAAGAATCTGTGTCATACACACTCTTGGTTTTTGAAAGGATTTCAAAATAACACACTGAAATTTAAAAACACCCACCTTTTTTTTTTTTTTTTTCCTGTCTCTGCCTATCTTTAAAGTGACAGATAATTTTGAGGAAGAAAAGATGAAATGTGAACTATAATGGTGTTTTTGGGCCTTTTGTGGTAATGCATACAAACTGACATTCTTGTCTTGTGAGGGTAGATTTCATAAGACCCTTTTGCAAAGTAAATCCTGTGTATCTTCAATGCTTTTTTGCCTGTAATAAGTCAGATGCTAATGTATCCAGCACTGATGGTCATGAGGTTTTTATAAAGCAGTGCTTTGAAAAGAGATTGTTGATTGTTAGCTATGATATGAGATGGGCCCCAGAGAAGGAGGTGGCTGGGGAAGGTGTTTTTCCTTTTTTTTTTTTTTTTTTTTTGAAACAGAGTCTCGCTCTGTTGCCCAGGCTGGAGTGCAGTGATGCGATCTCGGCTCAATGCAAGCTCTGCCTCCCAGGTTCACACCATTCTCCTGCCTCAGCCTCCCGAGTAGCTGGGACTACAGGCGCCCGCCACCAAGCCCGGCTAATTTTTTGTATTTTTAGTAGAGACGGGGTTTCACTATGTTAGCCAGGATGGTCTCGATCTCCTGACCTCGTGATCCACCCGCCTCGGCCTCCAAAAGTGCTGGGATTATAGGCGTGAGCCACGGCGCCCGGCCTGGGAAGGTGTTTTTCTTAGTTATGGTGTGAGAGTGGGAGAAGAATCACATTTTAACTGAGAATTTAGAATGTGGATCTCTAGGCCTAAAAATGCTGGTTTTTTTCTTTTTTTTTGGTACAATTCTGGGTAGTCTGCAAGTAATAATGAGTCAGCACATTTTAGGGACATATTGCCCAATATTGAATAGATACTCATGCTTCATGGTTACTGTGACTCACATAGTAAATTGGTAATGAAACGTTAACATATTTTGTACCCTATTCCACCATAGTCTCTAATCCTAAAATTATAGCACATTTCAATAAATAGTGCTGTCTAGGTTACATCCTTAGCCTTCTTGCATAGATTCTTAACCTTTTTAGACTTAAGAACTTATTTGAGAATTTGATGAAACATGTGGATCCCCACCTCAGAAATACAGACATATGAATACACAGATTTTACCCACAATTTCGGTAGATACCTACATGTTACAAAAGTCCATCAGATTAAGGACTCCTATTACCCACAATTTCAGTGGATGCATAGATGTGCCAGAAGCCTGTCAGATTAAGGACTCCTATTTTATAGTCTCCTTGTTCAAGCTCATCCACTCATAGGGCTTTCATTACAACCTATTTGCTGATAATCATAAATCTGTATTTCCTAGTGGGTCTCTTTCCTGAGCCCCAGGTTCGTTATTTCCAACTGTCTTCTGTATGTGTCCACAAGGATGCTCTCAAGGACCTCAAATTCAAAGTCCAAAATTGAATTTATTGTCTAAACTTGTTCCCTGAGAGGCAGAAGCTAGGTGAAATTGTTCATTAAACTGAGCAGGAATCCACCTTGAGAGTGGGGATGATGCTGTGCTCATCTATACTTGCAGTACCTATGAGCCAGAGAGCAGATTTGAGGAACAGAGTCCTCAGGGCACATAGCTCAAGTCCCACAACAATTCAAGGACCTGGTTGCTAAACTAAGAGAGAGCTGAAAAGCAGATCCAATTTATGAATGGAATATTTAGTTGGAAACCTGAGTAGGTAGTACTGAGGAAGAGCAAGTGATCAAATGGAAAAGCATGTATCAAGGTGCAGAACCCACAGTAACAGACAAGAAGAAATGTGAAAATGAAGTCAGCTGGGACAGGGGTTAGATTAAATCCCTAAACCAAACAGCAAAAAGCTGCAGCAGTTGGAATTGATATTCTTACATTAAAGGTGAAGCCTGGAATGAATGCATAGTTGTGTTTTCTGGTTCCTATACCCAGCAAAAACTGCTTGTTCCTGTTCTTTCTGTCTCCATACTTAGCATGCTTATTCACCCAGTTACCCAAATTAGGTCTCCTTACTTAAAATTCGTGAATGACTCCACTGTTACTACAGGATAGAGTCTAGACATCTTAGAATGACATTTACTTTTCTAGTATTTGGATATTTTCTCATTATCTTTTTGTTGTTGATTTCTAATGTGACCATTATGGTCAGAGAACACTCATTATGGTTTGTTGCTCTCATTATGGTTTGTTTCAGTCCTTTGAAATATATTGAATATTGCTTTATGGCCAGTATATAGGTCTTATGTGATTACTTGAAAAAATATGTATTCTGTGATTATTGCAGAGTTCCGTAAATATCAGTGAGGTCAAGCAATTTTATAGTGTTGTTATAGTCTAAATGTTATTTGATTTTTTGGTCTGCTTTATTAATTTTGGGAAAATTATGAATTTTTCCATTTTTCCTTACATTTCTAGCAATTTTGTTTCATGTATTTAGGATCTCTATTATTGGGAACACACCCATTCAGACCTTCTTGAAGAATTAACTCTTTTGTAATTATGAAATAGTTCTCTGTATCTCTGATGTTACCATCTGAAAGTCTACTTTGTCAGATATGAATATAGCCACAACAGTGTTTTTATGTATACCATATACATGGTGTATTTTCCCCATTGTTTTACTTTTAATCTGTGTCTTTATATAGCTGGCTTTGTTTGTTAATCCAGTTTTATAGTCTCTGCCTTTTAAATGGAGAGTTAATCCACTTATATTTAATGTAATTATTCATTTGATTGGATTTAAAACTACCATCTTGATATTTGTTTTTTATTTGAATCATCTATTTTTGTTTCTTTGTTTGCCTTCTTTTGGATTAATCTTTTTTAGTATTCCATTGTTTCTATTATCTCCTCTTTTTAGCTCCACCTCTTTGTTTTTTGTTTTGTTTTGTTTTGTTTTTGCTTATAGTGGTTACTCTAAGACATGGGCTGCACATTTTTTATTTCGTAAAAATCCAGATAGTAGGCCAGGCGCAGTGGCTCACACCTGTAATCCCAGCACTTTGGGAGGCCAAGGCGGTTGGATCACAAGGTCAGGAGATCGAGACCATCCTGGCTAACATGTTGAAACCCCCATCTCTACTAAAAATACAAAAGAAATTAGACAGGCTTGGTGGTGGGCGCCTGTAGTCCCAGCTACTTGGGAGGCTGAGGCAGGAGAATGGCATGAACCCAGGAGGCAGAGCTTGCAGTGAGCCGAGATTGCACCGCTGCACTCCAGCCTGGGCGACAGAGCGAGACTCCGTCTCAAAAAAAAAAAAAAAAAAAAAATTCCAGATAGTAAATACATTATGCTTTGTGGGCCACAGATGGGCTCTTTGTTCTTTACTTTACTGAAGATCCAGATTTTCATCTGGCATCATTTCTCTTTAGCTTGATGAACTTCCTTTAGCAGTTCTTATAGTAAGGATATGTTGACTACTAATGCTCTTAGGTTTTTTTTTTTTTTTAAATGTGTTTTTTATTTTTTTAATTTGAGAATATTTTGCTGGACATAAAGTTCTAGGCTGTTGGTTGTTTTCTATTTTTTTTTTAACTCTCAACATTAAAAAGATACTATTTTATTGGCTTCCCATGTTTTTGATGAAAGTCAGCTGACATGAATGTAATTTTTTTTTCTTTGACTGTTATAAGATTTTTCCCTATTTTTGGTTTTCAGCAGTTTGATTATAATATACCAAATTCTCTGATCCGTTCTACTGCCATCTCCAGTGTGGGCCTCAGTTTTGATTAGTTTTTATTAGCCTATCTTTGAATTCACTGATCCCTTCTTTTTCTGTGTCCAGTCTGCTGGTAAGCCCATCTGGTGACTTCTTCATTTCAGATCATTTATTTTTCAGTTCTAGAATTTCCCTTTCTCTGCTGGAATTCTTTGCTCTTTACCCATTCTGTTGATCTTTTCCTTTAACATATTCCTAATAACTTTTAAAGTCTTCATCCATGGGTCCCTCCCTGTTGAACTTTTTTTCTCTTTTATGGGTTATAGGCACACCTTGGAGAGATTGTGGGTTTGGTTCCAGACCGCCAAAATAAAGTGAATATCCCAATAAAGCAGGTCACAAATATTTTGGTTTCCCAGTACATGTAAAAGTTATACACTATATTATAGTCTGTTCAGTCTGTAGTAGTATTATGTCAAAAGAAAACACAATGCATATGCCTTAATTTAAAATATTTCATTGCTGAAAACAAAATGCTAGCAATCATCCCAGACTTCAGCAAGTCATAATCATTTTGCTGGTGGAGACTCTTACCTCCATGTTGACTGCTAGACCATTCGGGGTGGTGGTTGCTAAAGATAGGGGTGACGATAGCAATTTGTTTTGTTATGTAATATTCTAAATCCTTTGCTGTCTTTTCAACAATGTTCACAGCCTTGAGTAGATTCCATCTCAAAAAACCACTTTCTCTGCTTATTCATAAGAAGCAACTCATTCATTCAAGTTCGATCATAAGATTGTAGGAATTCAACTACATCTTCAGGCTCACTTCTAGTTATAGTTCTTTTGCTATTTCTACCACATTTGCAGTTCCTTCCTCCACTGAAGTCTTGAAGCCCTCAATGTCATCCATCTGATTCTTCCAAATTCCTGTTAACGTTGAAATTTTGACCTCCTCCCATGAATTATGGATGTTCTTAATGGCATCTAAACTGGTGAATCCTTTCCAGAAGGTTTGCAGTTGACGTTGTGCAAATCCATCAGAGGAGTTAGTATCTATGGCAGCTATAGCCTTATGAGATGTATTTCTTAAATAATAATCTTGACAGGGCCAGGCGCAGTGGCTTAAACCTGTAATCCCAGCACTTTGGGAGGCTGAGGTGGGTGTGGTCACCTGACCACACCTGAGGTCAGGAGTTCAAGACCAGCCTGGCCAACATGGCGAAATCCCATCTCTATTAAAAATACAAAAATTAGCTGGGTGTGGTGGTGCATGTGTGTAATCCCAGCCACTCAAGAGGCTGAGGCAAGAGAATTGCTTGAACCGGGATGGGGAGAGGTTGCAGTGAGCTGAGATTATGCCACTGCTCTCCAGCCTGGACGACAGAGTGAGACTCCATCTCAAAAAACAAAACAAAACAAAAACAACTTGACAGTAGAAATTACTCCTTGATCCGTGGACTACAGAATGGATGCTGTGTTAACAAGCATGAAAACAACATTCATCTTGTATATTCCTATCCGAACTCATGGGTGACAAGGTATATTATCAACGAATAATAGTATTTTGTGAGAAATCTTTTTTCCTAAGCAATAGATCTCAACAGTGGGCTGAAAATTGCACTTATATGTTATAGAGGTAGCTTCTTTCCTTAAGCTTCATGAACCAACAACCTCTACTAGCCTCCAACTTTTCCTCTCTCAGCCTTTATAAAATTGAAGAAAATTAGGGCCTGGCTCTGGATTAGGTTTTGGCTTAAGGGAATGTTGTGACTGGCTTTATCTATCTATCTAAGTCCGCTAAAACTTTTGCCATGTCTGCATTAAGACTCTCACTTTCTTACCACTTGTGTGTTCGTTGGAGTAGCACTTGAATTTACTTCAAGAACTTTTCCTTTGTATTCACAACTTGACTATTTGATGCAAGAGGACTGGCTTTCAGCTTATCTCGGCTTTCAACATACCTTCCTCACTAAGCTTGATAGTTTCTAGCTTCTGACTTAAAAGTGAGAGATACGCGACTATTCCTTTCATTTGAACACTTAGAGCCCATTGTTGGATTATTAATCGGCCTTTTTTCAATATCAATGTGTCTCAGGAATAGGGAGGCCCAAGGAGGGGGGAGAGAGATGGGGGAACAAACAGCCAGTTGGTGTAGCATTCAGGACATACACATTAAGTTAACTATGTTATATGGGCTTAGGATCGTGGTACCCCAAAACAATTACATGGTAACATCAAAGATCACTGATCTCACATCACCATAACAGATATAATAATGAAGAAGTTTGAAATACTGCAAGAATTACCATAATGTCATAAAGAGACATGAGGGGAGCACATGCTGTTGGAAAAATGTCACCAATAGACTTGCTCACCGCAGGATTACCACACACCTTCAATTTGTGAAAAACACAACATCTTCTGAGCACAATGAAATGAGGTATGCCTGTACTCATTTGCTGCTTCACATGTCTTAGAAGTTTTAACTGCATACTGGACCTTTTGTATAAAAGAAGGGTGGAGAATGAACTAGGTAATACTTTTTGTTTTATTTTTGTTAAAGAGAGCAGTTCTTTCTTCCAGCAGGTAGCTAAGGTGATCATTCAAATTTCACAGTGAATCAAGCTGAGCTGGGGCTGAGCAGCAGCTTTAATTAATTTCAGTTTGCCTCTGGATTCAAATGAGATTAAGGAAATTTGACTTTTAGTCCAACCTTAGCTTTCTGTATCATTTAGATGAGGGGTTTTCTTTGATTTTAGCAAGATTTCAGCTGGGAGGCAGTTGGGTTGAAGATTAAATTAATTTACTTTACCTCTGGATTGCAACTATAGCAGGGCCCTGGAACCCAAGCACCACACAGCACTGGGAGATATCTCTCTGTCTCTCACTGTGCTCCCACCAGCACTTACTAAGATTCTCTTGTAGTGTTATATGTAATTGTCAGACCAAGAGATTTGTTTTTACACTCGGGACTCTTTCAGCTTCTAATTAATCATACCAGTCCACAGTCTCACTAAAAGTTTGGCTTGTTTCAGCAAAATCTTTCCACCTATGGGAGACCTCCTTTTCTGCCCACTTGTACCCAGACAGGCAATTGATTCGAGGTAGCTAGAAACAGGCTTTTGTTTCTCTGTGAAGAAGAACTCAGCTTTTCCCAGAAATTGGCTCTGTTAGACTTCTTGGCATTCATTTACTGCTCTTTCGTGGCTTTACAGAAAACTATGAAGTTAGTTTATCTGGTGTTTTCTTGTTTTGATGAGAGCAGTGGTCTTTGGGGATCAGCTGCATTCAAACCAGATTGGAACTCTTTAGAATGATGGCATTAAGATTCTTTGCCTTCTGCTTTCAACCTTCCTTTTCAATCTCATCTCTTTTTATTCTTTTAAACACCCCATAGTACCTCCCTTTCATATCCGTAGCACACTGTATACCTCCATACCTTTGTTCCTTCTGCCTAGATTGTCCTTCTTCTCATCTTACAATTTTGTCTTTTAAAACTCAACTCACGTGACACCTCTTCTGTGCCACAGATCCTCCTACTACACTGTACCTACCTTTACTCATGTACTTTTCACATTATATTATGATGATTTATGTTATACGCTGCTGCTTTTAAACTAAGGACTTATATACTTTGCCAGACATGCCTTCAATTGAAAATGTTAATACAGTTCAAAATGATGCTGTAGTCTTTGTTTAGTTAAGGTAACAACTTTCTGGTCTGAAAAAAAAAAAAAAGGCTATGCATCCCTTCAACAGAATAAGAGTTTTAAAAGTAATGATGTGGGAGGATCTCTAAGATATGGTCAGTGTTATGTTTTACCATTTGTATTTAGAAAAACAGCTGTGTGTGTATGTATTTATTTATTTTGAAATGGAGTCTCATTCTGTCACCCAGGCTGGAGTTCAGTGGTACGATCTCTGCTCACTGCAACCCCTGCCTCCTGGGTTCAAGCCATTCTCCTGCCTCAGCCCCTGGAGTAGCTGGGATTACAGGTGCATGCGCCACCATGCCTGGCTAATTTTTATATTTTTAGTAGAGACGGGGTTTCACCATGTTGTCCAGGCTGGTCTGAAGCTGCTGACCTCAGGTGATCCACTCACCTTGACCTCCCACAGTGCTGGGGTTACAGGCATGAGTCACTGCACCTGACTTGTATATGAAGTTTTTTAAAAAATAAATAAGTAAAGAATTTTCAAGGACAAAGATACCATTTGCATTTTGTAGCCTGAGTGCCAGACTTAATACTTGACAATTACTTGATGCTCAATAAATGATTATTATTAGCAAAATAACCTTACACATAGAAAAAGAATATGCCAAGAAAAGGGATCTTCAGATATGAGGCTCTTGGAGTTATGACTCAGCTCACAAGGATTCTGTCGTAGGTGAGAAATGCTCCATTACCCAGAGGCAAACCCCCAGAGGTTGTGGCAGCACTTTATGACTACGTATCAGTCTGGGCTCAGTCAGGGAAACATTGAGCCACTGTAAGTGTTATAGGAGTGAGGGGTTTAATGTATTAATTAAGACTTATGCAAATGTGGGAGGACTAAAGAAGTGAAGGTCTGCACGTTTTTTATTGTATACTGGACATGATGTTTAAAATAGGAGTAGGGAATGAGCTGGATACAGCCACAGTTGGAAGACTAGAGGAATAGTCACCAATGACTGAAACCTGCAGCTCTATAGTGGGCAGAGAAGTACTAGGAAACTGCCTCTTGCTGCCAAGGTAGGACTCAGTGTGGGAGCCCAAGGAAAGGTCTTTGAAGCCTGCCATGGGGATAAAGTGGAGCTTTAGGAGAGGCCAGTGGAGCGACTGCATCTGACTGCCCTGACCTCTTAAAAATAATGGCTTCTGCTTCATTTCCACCTTCTAAAACTCATAGAAGCCTCTGACTCAGAACCACACAGGGAAAGGAATTCTGGGAGACTTAATTTTCTGTCCTAGACAGCAGTGGTGGTGGTGCCAGTTGACCATCCAGCATAGGCCATTCCTTTGCCAGCCTGGCTTACATACACACCTATTTAAACCGTATTTAACTGCCAGATAAAGCTAATGCTCTGCTTAACATGATGTAACTCTCGCTTAGCAAACTGAAAGCATGCTAACCACTCCCTCAAAGAGGAGATGCTGTATTTCATATTGTGCTTTGTACATTTCTGGCTGATATGAATGTATTCCACTAGCTGAGTCACATCCCCTCTTTGATATCCTAAAAACTTAGATATACTGAGATACAGAGTTAGCCTTTTTTTTTTTTTTTTTTTTTTTTTTTTTTTTTTTTTTTGGCAAGGTCTTGTTCTATTGCCCAGGCTGCAGCGCAGTGGTGCCATCATAGTTAACTGCATCCGTGAACTCCTAAGCCCAAGCGATCCACCTGCCTTAGCTTCTCGACTATAGGTGTGCACCACCACACCTAGCTAAATTTTTTTTTATTTTTAACTTTTTGTAGAGACAAGGTGTCACTGTGTTGCCCAGGCTGCTCTTGAATTCTTGGCCTCAAGCAGTCCTGCTGCCTTAGCCTCTCAATGTGTTAGGATTATAGGCATGAACCACCGTGCCCAGCCAGAGTCAATACACCTTATATTAAAGAGTATTATTAGACAGGGAAAAGTGGAAAAAATAATTAATATATTCAGTATATATTCATATCAAAGCAAAGAAGTATATCTGCCAAACTATTGTAGTTCTCATTTTCTGTACCTTTCATGTGATCATAGCAGGTATCTGTCACTTCTTTCTTCCTCTAGCCATTCCATGTTCCTTTGGTCCTCAGTAGTCACCTCAGATGGTCTTTGTTCCTTGCCTTATGGAGTGGCCTAAACCTTCATTCTGGGGTGTATGTACCAATAAATGGCCATATCGTTTTGCTCTAATACCCCGTTAACTTTCCATAATAAACAAGTGTAATAGAAAATCCTAGGTTCCAGGCAATTTCTTTCCTTCTTCCACTGAGTGTTTTTTTCCCGTTGTGTATTTTAAACTTGGTTCTTCCTTGATAATCAGGATTAATCAGCCTAGCTATTATAGTACCTACCTTACTTGTCTTTTGTCTGAGTGGCATGAGGAGCAAGAATTACTGAGTTAACAGTCTCAGCTCTCTGTTCAGTGGAAATAATGTGTCTCCCCCAAAGAAGCACTTGTCCCTTGAGGATTAAGACCTGTAAACTGGGAGAGTCCACAGCTGCTGGGAGTTTTCTTTTGGGGAAGAATTTTGATAATATTTAGTGAATATAGGGCTATTCCGATTTTCTTCTTCTTGTGTCAATTTTGATAAATTTTGTTTTTTAAAGTAATTTGGCCATTTCACTTAAGTTGTCAAATTTGTTGGCAGGAAGCTGCAGTATTTTCTTAGAATTCTTCTGATGTCTGTCAAATTGATAGTGATAACTTCTTTTCTATTCTTCATGTGATAACCCCTTGATTCCTCCTCTGTCCACACCCGTTAGTGATTCCCTCCACCTGAATGTGGACAGGACCTGTGACTTGTTTGCAACAAATAGAATACAACAGAGGCGATGGGAGATATGTGATTGCATGATTATATTATATAAGATTACAGCACTGGACTGGCTGGAGTGTGTGCATCTCTCTCTCTCTCTATCTCTCTC
This sequence comes from Theropithecus gelada, assembly GCF_003255815.1. Taxonomy (NCBI): domain Eukaryota; kingdom Metazoa; phylum Chordata; class Mammalia; order Primates; family Cercopithecidae; genus Theropithecus; species Theropithecus gelada. The sequence goes on from NC_037670.1 coordinate 1,851,460, forward strand.
TCTCTCTCTCTCTCTGGACATAATGACTGTTATCTTGTATAGACTCTGGGTTCCTTTATAATACCCTTGTGAATACATTTATTTTTGTTTTAGCAGGCAATCAACCCAGGTAGGCTGGATTATACATTGTTTTGCCTTTTGCAGGCAGTGGTTCAAATCTTAATTCAGTTATCAAAGCAAAGCCTTTGCTAAGCTGGTTTGGGTTTGTCCTGTGCATGTGTGATTCAGAGGTTAAGCTGAGACCCGTGTAGGTGCATACATAAAAGTGGAGAGCTCCTTCACCTGCTGTTTCTGCTCCAGGAGTTTTCTCTGACTCCCTGTCTTTGTTTGGCTCCTTTCCCTGCTTCCTCTGACCAGAAAGAAAACAATTCCTATCAGAGTTTTAGCCACCTATGTGTGCTGCTTAGTGACTGAAGCTGTCCCACCCTCAAGGAAAAACCTGATGAGAAAAAAATAAACAAACAGAAAACTCACCCTGTAAGGTCACTTCTCCAACTTTTTACTTCCCTCCACAATCTGCCGACTTTTATTTACTTTCCAGATCCTCATGTAGTTTTTTGTTTTGTTTTGTTTTGCTTTGTTTTGAGACAGAGTTTTGCTCTTGGTGCCCAGGCTGGAGTGCAGTGGCACAATCTCGTCTCACTGAAACCTCCCCGTCCTGGGTTGAAGCGACTCTTGCCTCAGCCTCCTGAGTAGCTAAGATTACGGGCAGCTGCCACCATGCAAGGCTAATTTTTGGTATTTTTGGTAGAGACAGAGTTTCACTGTGTTGGCCAGGCTGGTCTTCAACTCCTGACCTCAGGTGATCCACCCGCTTCAGCCTCCCCAAAGTGCTGGGATTACAGGCGTGAGCCACTGTGACCAGCCCAAGGTAGTTATTTTTTAAAAGTTTGCTCAAACTTTATACTTGTAATTAGAGGGAGAAACAACTTTATGGGATGTAGTTGGCTTAACCTCACCATAAAGGAACCAAAACTCCACTTCATTCACTTTTTTTTTTTTTTTTTTTTTGCTGACGGAGTCTCGCTCTGTCCTCTGTCACCCAGACTGGAGTGCAGTGGCATGATCTCGGCTTACTGCAAGCTCTGCCTCCCGGGTTCACGCCATTCTCCTGCCTCAGCCTCCCGAGTAGCTGAGACTACAGGCGCCCGCCACCTCGCCCAGCTATTTTTTTGTGTTTTTAGTAGAGATGGGGTTTCACTGTGTTAGCCAGGATGGTCTCAATCCCCTGACTTCATGATCCACCTGCCTTGGTCTCCCAAAGTGCTGGGATTACAGGCGTGAGCCTCCACACCAGGCCCACTTCATTCACTTTAAAAGAAGTACTTGACCAGAAGCAGTACTGTTTAGAATGCCATGGTGAATAAGATATTTTGTAAGGGAAAGGATGCTGGTTTTGACAGAAATGTGGGCAGAGAAGGAAATCTTCATTGAGTAAAAGCAGTGTCCTTTTCAGGATGGAAGCGGTCCGGTGTGATCATCCTGCTACAGATGGCTGCCCAGACCCCCTGGGAGCAGCGCTTTATCGGGGCACCATTGTTGGCCTCTCCTGTTGGCAGGTTGGACACTTAGCCGTGATTGTTGTCAGATCAGCCTTGACAGGTGGAAGCCAGTGTCACTGAGCACATGCATAACCTTCATTCCTACTGCTCTCACAGTATGATATGAACTTTGTTCATTAGCCTTCTGAGCAAGGGAAACAGTGGCTGGTAAAATAATGAGTCATTTTGTCCACTTGGTTATTGAGAGCCTCCTCTGCTGAGATTATCCATTGGTCATCATTTACATGGGACACAAATACTCTCACACTTTGTCCTGTTTGAGAATAGTTTATTGACATAGCTCGTTTCTACATCGTACCACAAGTTTCCCAACTTATTCTGAATTTCTGAATTTCCAGTCAAACCATTTGCTACTGACCACAAATCAGTGTGGATTCATATCAATAGCCGTCACTCCTTTGAGACAAAATGTGCAATCATGTACACTACTTGGAGTGTATGATTAGCAGCCTAAGCCACTTGGGTAACTTGTTAGCCAGTGGTAAAGTGTTCAGTCCTTACTAAGTCCCAGTAGCAAGCAAGGGCTCTTTCTCAAAAGGGAGAGTAATGATCTCCAGAAGTTAGCATAGCTTTGCTCTGAAATCCTAGGGTTCTATACTGTGATTCACCTCTAGGGCCTGCCATACCTCCACACAGCACTGCGGTCTCCCACAGACATTTCAGACACCACTGGATCTCTTGAATCATACGGCCTCAGATGTGATACGATTGCAGGGCAGCCTGGACTTATTCCAGAGTCATCTTTTGCTCTGGACCCTACTCAGAATGCCACTTTTATGGGTTACTTGGTAAATGCATATGAGTAGTAAACCCAAATGAAACAAAACTCAAAAACAGCACATATGTCTTTTCCAAAACCCAAAGAAGCTCACTAGGTGTTGAGTCTATTTCTTATTGGAAGGGGATACTAGGTGTACCAACTTGTCCTCAGAGAAATATCTTATTCTCTTTCTTAGATTGTTGAATCCCTGGAAATTTCACAGAGGTGACAGACCACTCAGTTTTTTCAGGGCTTATTTTCTAACCTCTGACACATATGTGTCTTCCCAAAGTAGGTAGGGTGTTGGCTATTTCGTGTTTAATTAAGTCCAGTTAACATGTCTCAGTATAGTGGACCAGTATGCTTTTTTTGTACAGAAGTGAGATGATCAGGGTTCCCGTAGACTAGATTATGACAGAATGCTGTAGTGAGAGTTGCTATAGCCCTTTGGTGTAAGATGTTACTTCTGATGATCTTTACTAACAGATATAGAGAAGAAGTGCTTGCTGGATCAATAACTACATTTAGATAGTAGGAGCTATGTTGATTTTCTCTAATAAAGTTAATACATCTAGAACAGCAGTTGTAATAGGAGTCACCACTCATTAAGTATCATCCTGTATCTTAAGTTGTTGTTGGCAATACTAATCTCTGCAGTTTCTCCAGGAATGCAGTATTACTTTTGGTGTAATATTTTGGTAGAGAGAGGCAGCTCTAGTGTAACCCCTGAAGTATGGCTTTAGTATGCTACCCATCTCTGTAAGTCCTAGGGACACCATCACCAATCAGCCACCACCAGAGATCTCTACAACTTGCACCATTCTCTTTTCCTACTCTACCTCTGCACGTGCTTATAAAGTGTAGCCATGTGCCCATTGTTTCTATCATGAAGCGTCACCAGTTGGCTCCTGTGACTCAGAGATCTTTTCATCCTTCCCTTGGGTTCAGGGAGTCTATTTCTCTGACAGTCTTTCTCGTTGTTATTTCTAGCCTGCAGTGAACAAGCACTAAAGAGCTTTTTAGGATTTTGTTTCCCCCTTCACCAGTGTATTTCTCAAAGGCTTGGTGAAGGAGTGAGTTCTCTAGACCTTCCTGGGATGTAGTTAGGAGATGAGTGAACAGATCAGTTATACATATTAAATACACTCCAGTATTCCTTATTTTCTAACCTTTTGAATAACTTTTATTTTGAGACTGAGTTTTGCTCTTGTTGCCCAGGCCGAAGTGCAATGATGCCATCTCAGCTCATTGCGACCTCTGTCTTCCGGGTTCAAGCAATTCTCCCGCCTCAGTCTCCTGAGTAGCTGGGATTACAGGTGCCCGACACCATGCCCAGCTAATTTTTGTATTTTTAGTAGAGACAGGGTTTCACTATGTTGGCCAGGCTGGTCTCGGAACTCCTGACCTCAGGTGATCCACCTACTTTGGCCTCCCAAAGTGTTGGGATTACAGGCGTGAGCCACTGCACCTGGCTTGAATAACTTTTATTTACAGTATACCAAGGAGGTTCTGGCATCTAAGCTTCAACGTTACATTCCTTCTTGTCTGGTCTAACATTCTTAGGATTCATTCCTACACACTTCCTAGGTTTCTGCACGTACAAGTGAGCAAAATCTAGCACAATGACCCTAGCCCTCCGAGGGTCATCGCAGGGTGGTTCTTGACCCAACCTAGGCAAATAAAGGTCTTTCCCTGGGACTGTGAAGCGGTACCAAGGAAAGAAAGGTGGTTTCTCTCTGGTGGGGAGGGCTACTAGATATAAGGCACAAGAACTGTTGCTGGAAGTTTTAGACACTGCTGACTACTTGTTCCTTTTTCCCTGTTAGTAAATACTATTTCTTTTAAAAACAAAAAAAGGAGCTAAAACTGCCAGATACTCATTTTCCCATACACTCTTGTGGGTGAAATGACCACTTGACCAATTTTTTATAGCCAGTGATACATAAGGAGATTTTTTTTTTAAACAGGGAAAGAGCTTACAAATTTTATGTGTGCATGTATGCATGAGAGTTGCACAATTTTTTTTAAAGAAAAACTCAAATGGCTCGATGATTGACACTTTTATACCACCCTGAGATTACAGAAAGAACAGGGGCTTGGATCATGGCCAAACAAATTATGGTGGCAAAACAGGTTATGGGAGGAAGAGAAGACCACCTTTGCCTCGCTAGCAAAGGTAGTCTTGAACTCTCACAGGTAGCAGCCCTCAGAAAGAATAGATAGTAGCCAGTGATAAATGTTTCTAGCAGACCTTTAAAGGCATTAGACTCCCAGTTAATCATTCTTAGGTCTGGATAAGGAGACATTTGCTAGGGATTTTCTTGGAGAGATTTAGCTTTCTTAGAAAATAAAGAATTTTGTGAAAAGAGCTTACTCCTTCCTTCCTGCTTTTGAACACTGCTGTGGAAGAACATTATGCTTAGCCCTGCTGCAGCCACTTTTTGATCCTAAGAGAAGTTATCATCAACACACTGAAGGTGACAGAAGGAAGATTAGGGCAGAGCCTTCCCTTGATTCTGGGCTTAGGACTGTCCATCTACCTCACATCTGGACTTCTTGTTGTGTGTTTGAGATACTCGTACTCAGTTGTTCTATTACTGTATGTTCACTGCAAATGGGGTCGTGTTCTTCAGTGTATAAGGGAATAAAGTCAGCCGGGTGCGGTGGCTCACACCTGTAATTCCAGCACTTTGGGAGGCCGAGACAGGCGGATCACGAGGTCAGGAGATCGAGACCATCCTGGCTAACACGGTGAAACCCCGTATCTACTAAAAATACAAAAAATTAGCTGGCCTGGTGGCGGGTGCCTGTAGTCCCAGCTACTCTGAAGTCTGAGGCAGGAGAATGGCGTGAACCTGGGAGGCGGAGCTTGCAGTGAGCCAAGATCGCGCCACTGCACTCCAGCCTGGGCAACAGAGCGAGACTGTCTCAAAAAAATAAAAAAATAAAAAAAAAATTAAAAATAAGGGAATAAAGTCAACCCATCAAGAGAAGCAGAGCCAAAGAGGTCAAGGGAGTGTCCGGCAGGGGTTGAGGTCCTGGTTCTGGTTGTCTATGAAGATCATCTCCAGCTCTGCCCTTGCCACAGTTATGTGAGACGTCCTAGTCCACTTCCAGGAAACATTTCCCTTTTTGACTGTATTAGTTGAATTGGGTTTCTGGGTTGTAGTAGGAATATTCCAACTAACACCATACTTGGTGAATCTGAAGTATGATTAATTTTTAGCTACTTCTCACTTTATTTCTTGTGCCTAGATTTGAAGAGTTTTTATTTATTTATTTGTTTGTTTGTTTGTTTGTTTATGAGACAGGGTCTTGCTTTTGTTGCCCAGAGTGCTCTGGAGTGCAGTGGCATGATTATAGCTTACTGCAGGCTTGACTTCTTGGGCTCAGGTGATCCTCCTACCTTGGCCTCCCAAAGTGCTGGGATTATAGGCATATAGGCATGAGCCACTTTGCCTGGCCTAAATTTTAGTTAAGGAAATTCTTATCTCATTCTTTCAAAATTTTCATAGAACTTCAAAGCAACAACTGTAGAGTTAAATTCATTTCCTCAACTTGGCAGGATTTTTTTTTTTCCCCTATTGAAACATTTTGTCTTTTTTTTTTTTTGGTGACAGGGTTTCACTCTTTGCTCTGTTGCCCAGGCTGGAGTGCAGTGGCAGGATCATAGCTCACTGTAGCCTCAAACTCCCCTGGGCTCAAGCCATCCTCCCACCTCAGCTTCCTGAGTAGCTGGGATCATAGGCATGCACCACCATGCCCAGCTAAGTATTGTATTTTTTTGTAGAGACGAGGTTTCACCGTGTCACCCAGGCTGGTCTCAAACTCCTGAGCTCAAGTCATTTACCCAGCTCGGCCTCACAAAGTGCTGGGATTACAGGAGTGAGCCACCGTGCCCAGCCATTTTGTTTTATTTTGAAAGAAGGCTGAATTGATTCCTGCAGGCATTCTGTAAAGAATATATAAGGAAGTTCAAAGTAGAACATTTTACCATCTCTCAGAATACTTTAGTCTTTCTTCTGATGCATCACTTTAAGTCTTTGATTATTAAACAAGCAATTACTAAATAGTTGCTTTTTGGAATACTACCTTCTAATGCATCAGGAGATGCAAAGATCTGGCTTGTATCCAGGAGGAAAATACAGGTAATTGGATTGGAGAGAAAAGACATGCCGTAGAAGAAAATGAAATAATAATAAGATGGGAGAAAAATGTTTTACTGTGTTTTAAAGGGTTAAAAACTGTTAGAAACCTAAAAATTTGTCCACAGGACCAGCCTGAAAGTCTGAGACTACCCCACAGGAATAGCCTTGTCAAGGCCTGATTGTGCCCTTTGATTTATTCTTCAAAGTCAAACCTTTCTAATCTTCTCTCCCAGCTTTGGCACTGTCATTCCGTAAGTGTATCCCAATAATTTGTGTTTTTTACCAGAAGTCCTTTAGGGGCTAATGAGTTTCATGCACTCGTATTTGCTGTGTAAAGTAGGGTTTCCTATACGTTTACTTACCAGATTAAATGTCAAAGGATCCAGTCCTTTGTTGGTTTTGTGTACAAGCACAAATTCCACTTGCCTATGCCATTGAGAATTTCATACATTTTAGTTGTCTTTTACAACTGTGATCCCATCTGAAGGTCTATGGGAAATTCAGTTCCTTAAACAAAAGAAATAGGTTCCCCTCATCCTTCTCTTTCTGCCTTCTTTAGTGAGAGTGCTTTTTGAGAGCAAGAGAACATTTGCAGTGAAGAGATTTAGTTGGATAGCTATTTATACAGTTTTCGTTGGAATTTTAAAGAATGAAATCATTTCTCTTTAGGTCAGCAAATGCCTATTCTGAACATTCAGAGTGACTATTCTAAACAGTAGTGTTCAACTCTTAAAAAACATAGTGTCTATAAATGAGAATATAATAAATCAGTATTAGAAGTCATTTTTTACCCCATGCTCTAATTCAGGAGAAGATATGAGAGGAGATACTTACTTATAGGTTAACTTGGTGTCTGATTACCAGTGCCTGAAATAATTTCCCCAATTACCTTTTTAAAAATCTATTAAAATATTGTAATTAAAAATCCCTTTAAAGTGAACATATGAAAAGCTCTGTGCTAAAGAATAGGGAAATTTTCCACTAAGTTGATCATTGATTGTATTGTGATGTTTCCTTAAACCCAAAGATTACCTGAAGATTACTGTAGAAGTGACACTACGAAAAATCAGATTAATGATAGGGAGAGTATACATTAGATGCTCTTCCAGAATGTACAGCAGAAGGATAGAGATGAAAATGATTGATAGATAAGAGAAAATGATACCTATGAAAAAAAAAGAGATTTAACTGGTGACTAATAGATGTCTGCAAAGGAGACAACAGAAGTGGAACAAAAGCATGAATCAAATGTGTCCTCGTGGAAGACTTTCCAGGGTTGAAAATGACCCGAAGAATAAAAGAGCTCACTATATTCTAAACAACATTATGAAAACGTGTCTGTACCTAGACATATTTTGCTGATTTTCTTTTGATTTTAAGGATCCTAAAAAAAAAAAAATCATGCATATATCAAGGCACAAAAAAATGAGCTCTCAACAAAGAAACAAAAATTATGCTGACGGCCAGGCATGGTGGCTCATGCCTGTAATCCCAGCACTTTGGGAGGCCGAGGTGGGCAGATCACAAGGTCAGGAGTTTGAGACCAGCCTGGCTAACATGAGGAAACCCCGTCTCTACTAAAAATACAAAAAATTAGCTGGGTGTGGTGGCATGCGCCTGTAATCCCAGCTACTCGGGAGGCTGAGGCAGGAGAATCGTTTTAACTCGGGAGTTGGAGGTTGCAGTGAGCCAAGATCATGCCATTACACTCCAGCTTGGGTGACAGGGCGAGACTCCATCTCAAGAATAATAATAATAATAAAATAAAATTAATTATGCTGGCTACAAAATTTTCTTTTGCAAATACTAAATGTTAGAAAATGATGGAGCAGTGGGCAGTGATCCTTAGCCTGTGTGGGCTTGGAACTCCCTGCAGTAATATGTAGACCTCTATGTGCTGATGCAAGTTGATTTTCCTGGGAATAGAATCTATACCGTTCATCGTATTTTCCAGGATTTAATGAAACAAAGAGTTAAAAACTACAGTAATGGAGCAATATTCATGGTGCTTTTTCTTTTGAAATAATTTAAAACTTACAGAAAGGCTGTAAGAATAATACAGAGAACTCCTGTGTATTGTTTCCCAGATTCATGTGTTTGTCTTCTCTCTCTTTCTCTCTCCTTATAAAATATTTCAATGTTGTTAGTTATCTCAAAATGGACTTTGTAGTTTTTTTTCTCCCCTGCCAGTACAGGTTTCAGTCTAAGATCACATCATGTATATAGTTTTATATTGTTTTAGTTTTCTTTAATCTGTAACTGTTTCTCAGATGCTCTCTGTCTTCCATGATACTGACATTTTTTTGAAGAATGCTGGCAGGTTATTTTAGAGTGTCCCTCATTCTGGGTTTGTCTGATGTTTCCTCTTGATTATTATTGCGGGTTATGCATATGAGGCCAGAATACTAGGTACATTGTGTGGTTTCATTCTCAAGGTATCCACATTTGAAGGCATATGATGTTCATCTGTCACACTGATGATGTTAATTTCAATCTCATAGTAAATATGTTTTTTCAGTGTCTCCACTCTATGGTTACTTTTTTCTCCCTTTCAATTAAAAAGCAATCAGTGGCCGGGCCCTGTGGCTCATGCCTATGATCCCAACAATTTGGGAGACAGAGGCAGGAGGATCACTTAAGCCCAGGAACTCAAGACCAGTCTAGGCAACATAGGGAGACCCCCTCTCTACAGGACTGGTGGCATGTGCCTCTTGTCCCAGCTACAGGAGGCTGAGGTGAGAGGATTGCCTGAGCCCAGGATGTCAAACCTGCAGTGAGCCGAGATCACACCACTGCACTCCAGCCTGAGTGACAGAGTAAGACCTTGTCTCAAAAATAAATTAATTAAAAATAAAAGCAATCAGTGTGGAAAAAACTTGAAGACTGTGCAAATAGCCATACGTTGCTTAACGATGGCAATACATTCTGAAAAATGTGTTACTAGGTGATTCTGTCATTGTGCAAACACCATAGGGTGTACTTACTTAAATTTAGATAGTATAGCCTGCTACATAGCTAGGCTGTATGGTGTAACCTATTGTTCCTAGGCTACAAAACTGTACAGCTTGTTACTGTACTGAATACTGTAGGCAGTTGTAACACTATGATAAGTATTATCTAAACATATCTAAACACAGGAAGATACAGTAAAAATACAGAATTATAATCTTATGGGACCACTGTCATAAGTGTGGTTTATTACTGACCAAAATGTCATTATGTGGCATGTGGCTGTATCTTGCTTTTCATCAGGCTTTACACTCTAGATTAGCATCCATTGATTATTCTTACCCACACCAATGATGCAGTTATGATAGTTGGAAAATACTGCTTTTTTCCAACTCCACTGCTCGCTCCATTTCATGGTATTCTAAAGAATGATCATTGTCACAAAATTCAACACCTAATTGTATCTGTTATGATAATGAAAAGAAGCAAATGACCCATTCAAAACAGTTCAGTTGAGAAGAGTTTATCAAAGGAATGACTTACCAAGGTGTGGCCACAATAAGGGAATCAACAAGGAATGGTGAAGCACCCAGTAACTAGCAACAATGGGAAGCCATTGCCACCCTTAGACCTGCAGGGGCAAAGGGAGGGCACATAGTTATCAGACTCATGAAACTGGAATTAATAGAGGAGGAACCACCTACAGGTGCTGTGTCTCTAGAGAAAAACAGCCACTGGCAGCACAGAGGCAAGGTCAAGACGGAGCTGGGGGAATCAGCTGAGTTCTTCCTGCTGCTGCTCTGACCTGTTAGTAGTGCTCACGGTTGCCTAACCATAAGCCAAAGGGCAAGAAAGCCTGGGTGATGCAATCTGGAGAGCTTGGCCTCCTGGGGCACAGAGGGTGTTTGGGGGTTGTGGGAGTGGTAGTATAACCAGCACACTAGCCAAGATTTTATTAATCTGACAAGAAAAGAAAAAGATCTCTGATGCGCAAGAACTAAATGGAGACTTCAGATCACGTTCTTAGATGGGAAGATCGAATAGTATAAATATCTTGGTTCTTGCCACATGAATGTGTCTGCTTAATTCCAGCAATCTAATGGAATTAGGGAGGGAGTGGGGGTAGAGGGTTACCATTGTTAAAATGATTCTAAGTTCAATCAGGCAAGAATAACAAGAAAAAAAATTGTGGCCGGGTGTGGTGGCGCATGCCTGTAATCCCAGCACTTTGGGAGGCTGAGGCAGGTGGATCACCTGAGGTTGGGAGCATAAGACCAGCCTGACCAACATGGAGAAACCCCATCTCTACTAAAACTACAAAATTGTCAGGCATGGTAGCACATGCCTGTAATCCCAACTACTCAGGAGGCTGAGGCAGGAGAATCACTTGAACCCAGGAGGTGGAGGTTGCGGTGAGCCAAGATCACACCATTGCACTCCAGCCTGGGCAACAAGAGCGAAACTCCATTTCAAAAAAAAAAAAAAAAAAATTCTGATTTCACTGCGTAATTTTAAAATTATTTTAATTTTGTTTTGAGCTGAATATTTTAAAATTATTTGTGTTCATAAATTATTTAGAATGTGTTCTTAAGGGTTTTCTAAGTTACATTTTTGTTACTCATTTCTAACTTAAATATAATATAGTTAAAGAATATTGTCTAAATTATACTAATTCTGTAAAATGTTGTTGAAGCTTAATGATCTAAGATGGGGTCAGTTTTTGTGAATCTTACTGTGTATGTGTTCTTGAGAAGGATGGGTATTCACTAATTAATGGGTGCTGGGTTTTATTGGTAGCCCAGAAGTCAAACTTGACAGTTATGTAGCCCTTAATTCATGCTAATGTTTTGTATCATTGGTCTATAAATAATTGAAAGAGCTGTGTTGAAATCTCCCACTTTGTGGATAGATTTGTTCATTTCTCTCTAAAGTTGTCAAATTTGGCTTTATTTTGAGGCTATTTTTTGAGAGCTTACAAATTTAGATTCATTACCATTTTCTAGCAAATTGAACGTTTTATTATAATGTAACGACTATCACTAAAAATGCTTTTTGTCTTAAAGTAGAGTTGCTAAATAAAATACAGGATGCTCAATTAAATTTGAATTTCAGATAAACATTGAGTACTTTTTTAGTGTAAGTATGTTCTACATATTGCAAAAATTATGCATTGTTCACAGGAACAGAAAACCAAATACCACATGTTCTCACTTATGAGGGGGCACTAAATGATGAGAACACATGGACACATGGTGGAGAACAAGACACTGGGGTATACTGGAGGGTGGAGGAGGGAGAGGATCAGGAAACATAACTAATGGGTACTAGGCTTAATACCTGGGTGCTGAAATAATCTGTACAACACACCCCCATGACATGAGTTTACCTATAGAACAAAACTGTATATGTGCCCCTGAACTTAAAAGTTAACAAAAAAAGTCTGGCATGGAAAGACATAAACATGTGTGGAGCTGGTTATCTCTGATCTTGCACCACTTGTGATAAAGTTGTTTGTAGTATTTAGTGAATGCCTTAAAAAATCTGTATCTTTAGTTATATGTACTTCTTGGTCCTAATATTACTGATTTATGCTATCTATACAATTTTGGCAGGGGGTTTGCCTATTTTGAGGATAACCTTACTACCAGTTTGTCTCTCTAATTAGTATTTTCAAGTAGTACTTTCTTTGGCTGTATTCTGTTGCTCCTTTTCTAGCTTGCTGAATTGAACATTTAATTAAATATTCATCATTCCTTTTGAAAAAATTATTCGTTATTTATCTAACATTCAAATTTAGGCATCCTATGTTTTGTTTCTTTTTGCTAAATTTGGGAAGCCTATTTAAAAACTATTTTGTTTGATACTACTATAGTTATCCCCAATATTTTTTGGTTATAATTTCCCTAGTATATCGTTTTTATAAATTTCATTCTTTGAGTCTTTGTGTTTTAATTTTTTTTAATAGATAGCCTATAGTTAGAGTTGTAGTTAGTCTAATCTTACCTATGTTGTTTTTCTAGCAAGTGTAGGGCTTTTACATTTATTGGGATTGCAGACCTATTGTCCCTCTTTTAAAACTATATTTTCAAATGCTTTTTCATTTCTCCCACTTCTTTTGTGCTTTTGTGGCCTGTTTCTTTTTGCATAATTTAAAAAAATTCCATCTTCCCTTGTTTTAGACATTACACGTATTTATTATTTTGTTAACCTTTAAATATTACTGTCAGGCCGGGCGCTGTGGCTCACGCCTGTAATCCCAGCACTTTGGGAGGCCAAAGTGGGTGGATCTCCTGAGGTCAGGGGTTCCAGACCAGCCTGGCCAACATGATGAAACCCTGTCTCTACTAAAAATATAAAAATTAGCCAGGCGGGATGGCAAGCGCCTATAATCACAGCTACTCAGAAGGCTGAGGCAGGAGAGTCGCTTGAACCTAGAGGCAGAGGTTATAGTGAGCCGAGATCATGCCATTGTACTCCAGCCTGGGCGACAGAGCAAGACTCTGTCTCAAAAATAAATAAATATATATATATTACTGTTCAAACTCTAGTTGATAAAGTTATTCAGTATTTTTAAATCCCCACACAAATATCCTAACTCTGATAACCACCCTTTTAATGCTTATGCTATTACTGTTGAGTATTTAAGTTCTTTTTTTTAACACTATATGTTAGACATCATTACTGTTACTTTATATGGACAGTATTATGTTTCTGTATATGTTTACCATTTCCCGTGCTCACAATTATTTCTCGCATCTAAGATCATCTTTCTCAGATTGGTTTCCTATTTTTTCTCCCAAGTGCATTCTTTAGAATTTTTTTTTTTTGAGACGGAGTCTTGCTTGGTTGCCCGTGCTGGAGTGCAGTGGCATGATCTTGGCTCACTGCAACCTCCACCTCCACCTCCTGGGTTCAAGCAAATCTCCTGCCTCAGCCTCCTGAGTTGTTGGGACTACAGGTGCCCACCACCATGCCTGGCCAATTTTTGTATTTTTAGTAGAGATGGGGTTTCACGATATTTCCCAGGCTGGTCTCAAACTCCTGACCTTGTGGACTCACCCACCTTGGCCTCTCAAAGTGCTGGGAGTACAGGCGTGAGCCACCACGCCCAGCCTAGAAGTTTTTTTAGTAAAGGTAAATTGATGGTAGACTCAGACTTTGCATATTTGGGAATATTTTTACTTCACTCTAATTCTTTTTTTTTTTTTTTTTTTTTTGAGACTGCTCGCTCTGTCGCCCAGGCTGGAGTGCAGTGGCATGATCTGGGCTCACTGCAAGCTCCACCTCCCAGGTTCACACCGTTCTCTTGCCTCAGCCTCCCAAGTAGCTGGGACTACAGGCGCCCGCCACCACACCGGCTAATTTTTTTTTTGTATTTTTAGTAGAGACAGGGTTTCACTGTGTTAGCCAGGATGGTCTCGATCTCCTGGCCTCATGATCCACCCACCTCAGCCTCGCAAAGTGCTGGGATTACAGTTGTGAGCCACCACACTGGGTCTTGTTCATTTTTGTTATTTAATATTACACTATAATTACATAAGTATTTGGACTTTTTTTCTAGTTTGGCTCTGTTTTAATGTTGATACACAGTATCTTTGTACATATCATTTGGTGAACATGAATAATGCATTTTTGTTGGGAATATGCCTGGGAGTTATACTGGGAGTTTCCAGGACCACTCATAGTAATCAGAAGTTCTTATGATTTTGATTATAGTTGATTACAGCAAAAGGATATGAAGTAAAAATCATCAAAGGGGAAAGGCACATGGAGAAAGTCTGGAAGGAACCAGCTGCTCACTTTCTAATGTGCCCTCTCAGTGGCGTCAGACAGGACGTTTCATTTCCCCAGCAACATGTGTGACAATACACACAAAATGTTTCCAATCAGGGAAGCTCACCTGAGCTTTTGTGTCCAGAATTTTTATTAGGGGTCAGTCACGATCTTGGCATTTGGTAGTACCTGTACAACTGACTTCAGGGTCAGGATCCAGATCCCCAGAGAAAAAGCAGGTGTCCACCATAAATCACATTGTTAGCATAAACTATCTGGTTAAACCAGTACAGCATGGCCCAAGGCCTCAGACACATGAAACATTTCTTATCAGACATAACATTCTATGATAGGAGGCAGCCAGTAGCCAATCTTGAAAACAGGCCTGTCTTGGGAATGTGCAACCAGGCCTGCTGAGTTAATAAACTTTTCTATCAGAGATTGAAAAGGATGGGTCAAAGGGTATCTGTAGGTGCAAATTTGAGAGAGAGTGCCAAAGAGTTTTTCAGAGTGATTATACCGGTTTACTCTCTAACCAGCAGATGTGTAAGAACTTCAGTTCTTCTTTGCCAATACCTTGTACAGTTTAATCTTCTAAAATTGTAGTTTTCTTCCTCATGTGTATTAATGTCTCATTTTGGTTTACATTTGTATTTCCTTAGTAACTGAGACTGAGCACCTTTTCATATGTCGTTGACTAGTAGGCTGTGTTGTGAATTGCCAGTTCAGGTTCTTTGCCTGGTGTTCTTTTGAATCGTTTGCTTTTTTCACATTGATTTTTAGGAATTATTTACATGTGTTGATATGTACACTGTATATGTATTTCAAATAACTTCTCCCATCTATCTGCCTTGCCTTTTCTCTCCCTTACGGCTGTCTTTTGAAGACTAGAAGTTAATTTTAATGCCCAATTTAGTAATCTTTTTATTTATGTTTAGTGCTTTTGCCATACCATTTAATAAGTCTTTTTTCCAATTCAAGTCCTTGAATATATCCTCCTATGTTGTCTAATTAAAACTTCATTGCTTTACCCTTCTCTTTTAGATCTGTAACCTCCCTGGAATTGATTTTTTTTCATTGTGATGAGAAACACATGACATAAAATACACTCTCTTAAAGACTTATAACTGTACATCTCAGTAGTGTTCAACATACATACAGTGTTGTGAAACAGATTCAGAAACTTTTAATCTTGAAAAAATGGAAAACTTTATACTCATTAAACAATAACTCTCCATTCTTCTTCTCCCCTCTCCCCTCTCCCCTCCTCCCTACTCCTGGCGGCCCCTATTTTACTTTTGTCTCAATTTAAGTACCTCATGTGGCGTCAAATAGTATTTGTCTCTTTGTGACTGGCCTGTTTGAGTTAGCATAATGTCCTCAAGGTTCATCCATGTTATAGGATGTGACAGGACTTCCTTTTTCAGGCTGCATAGTATTTCATTGTATGTCTGTACCACATTTTGTTTATCCATTCGTCTGTTGATCAGTTTGGGTTGCTTCCACTTCTTGGCTATTGTGAATAGTGCTGCAGTGAACATGATGTGCAGATATCTCTTTGAGTTATTTCTTTCAGTTATTTTGTGTATACTCAGAAGTGGAATTGCTGAATTATGTGGGAGTTCTATTTTTAATTTTTTCAGGAACCTACTGTACTGTTATTCCATAGCAGCTACACTATTTTACATCCCTTCCAGTAGTGCACAAAGGTTCCAGTTTTCCACAGCTCACCAATACTTGTTATTTTCTGTTTTTTTTTTAAATAGTAGCCATTCTAATGGATATGAATGGTAACTCATTATGGTTTTGATTTGCATTTCTCTGCTGATTGGTGATGTTGAGCATCTTTTCATGTGCATGTTGTCTATTTGTGTGTCATCTTTGGGGAAAAATACTTTGTCCATTTTTAAAATTGGATTATTTGATTTTTTGCCATTGAATTATAGAAGTTCTTTACATAATTCTGAATATTAACCCCATAGCAGATACATGACTTGCAAAATTGTGTTTCTTTAGAGTGATTTCTTTCACTTTATTTTGATTCTTTGATTGGGCCATCTATCCAGACCAGGCTGGTCTCAAACTCCTGAGCTCAGGCAGTCAACCCATCTCAGCCTTCCAGAGTGCTGGGATTACAGGCGTGAGCCACCATGCCCTGCCCGCTGTGGATTGTTAAATAAAATGTCCTTTATCATGTTAAAGAAGCTTTCTTCTGTTCTTAGTTTGCTAAGTATTTTGTTATGAAGTGATGTTGAGTTTTGCCCAGTGTTTTTTCTGTGTGTATTGAGATGATGTGTTTTTCTTTATATTTTATTATTATGTATTACACTGGATGATTATCTTACATTGAACCACCCTAGCATTCCTGAGATAAATCCAAATTGGGCTGCATCGAAACTAAAAACTTTTGTGTTGTAAATATTATAAAGAAAGTGAAAAGACAACCCACAGATGCTATCTAGAGATTGGTATCCAGATTATATAAAGAATTCTTGCAACTCCAATAATAAAAATTTGTATCACCCAATTAGTAGTTTAAGTCAGCCAGAGTTGGTTCCTTTTGAATCACCCAATTTGTGGTGAATCAAAACTAGAATCAGATACTACTTCACACCTCCTAGGATGCTTATAATAAAAAAGGTATGGGAAATAGTATGGTAGTTCCTAAAAAAATTATAGAATTACCATTTGATCCCGCAATTCCACTTCTGTGTATATATACAAAAGAGTTCAAAGCAGGAATACAGATATTTGTACACCAGTGTTCGTAGCAGCACTATTCACAACAGTCAAAAGGTGGAAACAACCTAAATGTCCATTGACAGATGAATGGATAAACAAAATGTGCTATAGATGGATAGACAGATCACAAAGGAATATTATTCAGCCTTAAAAAAGAATGAAATTCTGATACATGCTGCAATATGGATGAACCTTCAAGACACCATGCTAAGTGAAATAAACCAGACACAAAAGGACAAATGTTGTATAATTTGACTTACAGGGTACATAGAATAGGTAAATTCATAGAGACAGAAAGTAGAATGGAGGTTATCAGGGATGGGATATGATTCTATTCCTGTAACGTTCAGAGTTACTTTTATTGGAGGAAAGGATACATTATGACTAGAAGGAGGCACAAGGAAGGCCACTGGGTCATCTTCTATTTCTCAATCTGTGTTTACTCCATAGAATTTCATTGAGCTGGCCGGGCGCGGTGGCTCATGCCTGTAATCCCAGCACTTTGGGAGTTTGAGACGGGTGGATCACGAGGTCAGGAGATCAAGACCATCCTGATTAACACGGTGAAACCCCGTCTCTATTAAAAATACAAAAAAATTAGTTGGGCGTAGTGGCGGGTGCCTGTAATCCCAGCTACTTAGGAGGCTGAGGCAGGAGAATGGCGTGAATTCAGGAGGTGGAGCTTGCAGTGAGCAGAGATGGTGCCACTGCACTCCAGCCTGGGCGACAGAGCGAGACTCTGTCTCAAAAAAAAAAAAAAAAGAATTTCATTGAGCTGTTTAGCTGTGGTTTGCACATTTTCCTTTACATATAAACTTTTTACATACATGCTTTTATTAAAATCTACTTAAAACGGGGGAAAAAAGATACCTAGATTTCAGCTTTTAAATGCTGGCACAATGATAGCCATTTTCAGCTGGGTGCAGTGGCTCACACCTGTAATCCCAGCACTGTGGGAGGCTGAGGCAAGTGGATCACCTGAGGTCAGGAGTTCAAGACCAGCCTGGCTAACATGGTGAAACTTTGTCTCTACTAAAAATTAGCTGAACGTGGTGGTGGGTTCCTGTAATCCCAGGTACTTGAGAGGCTGAGGAAGGAGAATTGCTTGAACTCGGGAGGCAGAGGTTTTACAGTGATCCAAGACTGTGCCACTGCACTCCAGCCTGGGTGACAGAGTAAGACTCTTGTCTCCAAAAAAAAAAAAAAAGAAAAAAGAAAGAAAGAAAAAAAGACAAAACACTCATATCTGAAATGTGGTTTATATAGAATGTTCTTCCAGGCAAAAAAATAAAAAATAAAAAATAAAACAAGATTAAAATTACTGGTTTTGAAAAGGTACTGTGTTCTTTCTTATATCAAAGTCTTGATGTTGGCGGCTAGGGAGAACTTCTTAGATTTTCTACCTGTATTAGTCCGTTTTCATACTGCTATAAAGAACTGCCCAAGACGGGGTAATTTATAAAGGAAAGAGGTTTAATTGACTCACAGTTCAGCATGGCTGGGGAGGCCTCAGGACACTTACAATCATGGTAGAAGGTCAAGAGGAAGCAAGGCACGTTCTTCACAAGTCAGGAAGGAGAAGTGCTAAGTGAGGGACGAAGAGCCCCATATAAAACCATCAGATCTCATGAGAACTCACTCACTGTCACGAGGACAGCATGGGGGAATCTCTGCCGTGATTCAGTGACCTCCACCTGGTCTCTCCCTTGACACGTGGGGATTATGGGGATTATAATTCAAGATGAGATGTGGGTGGGGACACAAAGCCTAGCCATATCACTGCCATTTTTCTTTTCTTTTTTTTTTTTTTTTGGTATCTGGATTTTTTTATTGTTCCCTCATCAACATTTTAAAGTGTAATTAAGCGAAAGAGAATACTATACAATGGTTTTAAACAATTTTTTAAAGTTTTTTTTCCCCCCAAGACAGGGTTTCCCAGTGTTGCCTAGGCTGGTCTCAAACTCCTGGCCTCAAGTGATTCTCCCACCTCACCCTCCTAAGTAGCTGGGACTACAGACATGTGCCACTGTGCCCAGCTGCCTATACAGTGTCTTTAATTTTTGTTTGTTTGTTTGAGATGGAGTCTTGCTTTGTCACCCAGGCTGGAGTGCAGTAGCGCTATCTTGGCTCACTGCAACCTCTGCCTCCCAGATTCAAATGATTCTCCTGCCTCAGCCTCCCGAGTAGCTGGGATTACAGGCGCCCACCTCCACGCCTGGCTAAGTTTTGTATTTTTAGTAGAGATGGGGTTTCACCAAGTTGGCCAGGCTGGTCTCGGACTCCTGACCTCGTGATTTGCCCGCCTCGGCCTCCCAAAGTGCCGGGGTTACAGTCGTGAGTTCTTTAATTTTCTTCTTGCAAGAATTGAATAGAATGATAGAATGAATGCCAGTATTTTATAATGTTGTATCAGCAGGTTCCAATCAGGGAAGCTCCAACAGAGTCACTTTTTCTGTCCTTTTATGTTCAATCTTTGCTGTAAATTGGTTTCAGAAACTTCTGTGAGTCTATCAACTGTAAAAATGGAGATGACTATGAAAGGATCTCACTCTTTTATTCTTCTTTGATCCACATGTCCATTTGTTCCTCCATCCAGGATATAAAGATGATTAAGACTCTACTCTCTCCTTAAGTCCAATGAAGAAGATAGATTTACATTTAATGGTAGTTCAGTATGGTAACTGCCATAAGAACAGGGCATTCAGAATGCCCTGTGAGCTCAGAGATGGTGCTACTGTATTCTCATGTTTAAAGGATAAGTAAAAGTTCCCCAGTTTGAGAAAAGAGGGGAAAAGGACTCCAGTGAAAGGAAATTGATGAAATTACTGTTGACTTTACTTGTATATATTAACTGTCTTTCAGTGTCTCTGAAAACTTGATTTGGGACTCTTTCCTTTGAACAGAATAGCATTCCTGCCTGATAAATGTCCTGTGGTCAGATAATATGATTTCCTAATCATTCTGCACACTAAACTTTTTTCCTGCGGAAATCAATGCCTTAATGCTAAATTTCCTCTGTACTACTTTCTTTAAGAGGAAGAGGTTCCTATTTCACAGTCACGACACATTCCCAACTCAATTCACGTTCCAATCCATCTTGTCCAACTTCATCGAAAGTTGATACCCTGAACCATTTCTTTTTCTTAAAAGAAATAGAATTCTTCTAAATTCTTTCTACTGTTGGAATAGAAAGAATATCATGCTTCTAGACTGATTAATTTTTTTTCTTTATATAAGAAGTATTGACAACATCAGTTGTTTCTAGGCAGCACAAGACTATTGAACTTTCCTAGAACTCAGTCCAAGATTTGCAAAGCTGTCAAAGTATTTTTAAACAAATGAAAATATGTAAACATGCATGTTATCAGCTGTTTTACAGTATTTGTGTTTTAGAGATAATGAGTGTCTAATGGACCACAAGAGCCCAGGGGGATTTCAAACTCCAGATTCCTTTTTGTGTAATCATATCTAGCTGGAGTTATGTGTTTTCTCTGCATGTGAAAGTATCAAGTTACAGTTCTTCAAAGGGGAATGTTTATTGCATTATTTAAAAATAATAAATTATATTACTAAATAAATAACAGCAGGCCAGGCATAAACCAATGATGAAAGTTTGTCAGAAACTAAGGCTTCTGATTAATTCTGTGCTCTGGACTATAATTGGAAGAAAGGATTATATTAGAGTTTACAATGAGTTTACAGAAAGAAAGGAGAGGGATAAATTATATTTAGTTCACAGTAAATCTGAATTCAAAACCGCTGGTTGTAAGACTAGTCTTTTAACCTTTAGAGTTAAAAAATGTATATGTACAGCTGGGTGCAGTGGTTCACGCCACTGTAATCCTAGCACTTTGGGAGGCCAAGGTGGGTGGATCACTTGAGCCCAGGAGTTCGAGACCAGGTTGGGCAAAATGGCAAAATCCTTACGCTATAAAAAATACAAAAATTAGCTAGGTGTGGTGGCAGCTGCCCATAGTCCTACCTACTTAGGAGGCTGAGGTGGAAGGATCCCTTGAGTCTGGTCAAAGCTGCAGTGAGCCGTGGTTGTGCCACTGCACTCCAGCCTGAGTGACAGAGTAAGACCCTGTCTAAAAAAAAAAAAAAAAAAAAAAAAAAAAAGCGTGTATGCGTATATGTATGTTGAAGAAAACTATGAGAAAAAGCAAAAATTTAGAGTCTATAATGCATAATGTTGTGCTAAGCACATAGTTTAGTCATTGGTACAGATTTCTGGAGATGGTCTAAAGATCTATTTTTTAAAAACTGATTTTAATTAAATCAGAGATTAGCAAATCACAACCTGCAGGCCAAATCTGGCCTATCATCCATTTTGCTTGTTTCTTTGTTGTGTTTTTGTTTTTTATGTATTTATTTATTTATTTTTATTATTATTATTATTATTTTGAGACAGAGTCTTGCTCTGTTACCCAGGCTGGAGTGCATTGGTGCGATCTCAGCTAACTGTAACCTCTGTCTCCCGGGTTCAAGCAATTCTCCTGCCTCAGCCTCCTGAATAGCTGGGATTATAGGTGTGCACCACCATGCCTGGCTAATTTTTGTGTTTTTAGTAGAGATGGGGTTTTACCATGTTGCCCAGGCTGGTCTCAAACTCCTGAGCTCAGGCAATATGCCCACCCCAACCTCCCAAAGTGCTGGGATTACAGCCGTGAGCCACCACACCTGGCCCTATCATACATTTTGGTAAATAAAGTTTTATTAGAACATACTACGCTCAATCATTTATATGTTTTGTGTGGCTGCATTTGCCCTGCAGCAGTAGAGCTGAATAGTTGGAACAGAGACTATGGTTCATACAACCTAAAATATTTACCCTGGCCTTTGTTACAGAGTAGGTTGCTAACCTCTGAGTTTCTGTTTTAGCCCATTCACAAATGAATTTTTTTTTTTTTTTTTTTTTTTTTTTTTTTGAGACAGTCTCTGTTGCCTAGGCTGGAGTGCAGTGGCATAATCTTGGCTCACTGCAACTTCTGGCTCCTGAGTTCAAGCAATTCTCTTTCTCAACCTCCTGAGAAGCTGAGACTACAGGCACACACCACAACGCCTGGCTAATTTTTGTATTTTTAATTTTGTATTTTTAGTAGAGACCAGGTTTCGCCATGTTGACCAGGCTGGTCTTGAACCCCTGGCATCAAGTGATCCGTCCGTCTTGGCCTCCCAAAGTGCTGGGTTCCCAGCCCCCTGCCCCGCCCTCTATATAGATATATATTTTTTTTTTGAGACAAGATCTCATTCTGTCACCCAGGCTGGAGTGCAGTGGCATAATCACAGCTCACTGCAGCCTTGACCCCACGGGTTCAAGCAATTCTCTCACCTCAGCCTCCCAAGTAACTGGGATTACAGGTGCACGCCACCACGCCCTGCTAATACTTGTGTTTTTTGTAGAGACGAGGCTTCTCCATGTTGCCCAGGCTGTTCTCGAACTCCTGGAACTCAAGCAATCCGCCTCAGGCAGGAATCCTGGAATTCTGGGATTGTAGGTGTGAGCCACTTCTCCTGGCCCAGAAATGACATATTCCTTGTAATCTACTACAGTGAGCTTTGCACGGTTAATATATTTGTCGTGTTGAAACTTTGTCTTCCTGATTTTTTCCAATTTTTTTATAGAGAAACATGGAAAGAATAGTACCATAAATACCTATATACCCTAACAGAGAATTATTGTTCAAATTTTGCCGTATTTACTTTATCTTCTCTGTATATATGTATACTCACATGGCTTTTTTTTGTTGGTATTAGTTGAAAGTTGCAGATACTATGCTTCTTCAGCATATATCCCTAAGAATAAGAGCATTTTCCTCCACAACTGATTGTGTTAAAATTTGAAAACGTGTATGAGGTTTTTTGTTTGTGAGGGCTGTATGACTGGCGTTTCTCCAGTATATGGCACTTTGTTAATCCCTGTGTTCCTCTTTATAAACTGTGGAAATTCTAAGTATAATGCATTAGTTGTCTATTGCTTGCAAGTAGTAGACTGAATAATGGCCCCATAAAGATGTCCACTTCCATTAGATAAAGAAAATGTGTACATATCCACCATGAAATATTGCACAGCCATAACAAAAGAGTGAAATTATGTCCTTGGCGGCAGTTTGGATAGAGCATGAGGTCATTATCCTAAGTAAATTAATGCAGAAACAGAAAAACAAGTACCTCATATTCTCACTTGTAAGTGGGAGGTAAACATTGGGTACAAATGGACATAAAGATGGGGACAGTAGACACTGGGAATACAAGAGGGCAGAAGAGGGAAGGAAAAACAAGGGTTGAAAAACTACCTATTGGGTACTGTGCTCACTACCTGGATGACAGGTTCAATCATATCCCAAACTTCAGCATCCCACAATATGCCCTTGTAACAAGCCTGCACATGTACCCCCTGAATCTAAATAAAAATTGGAAAAACAAACCCAGATGTCCATTTCCTAATCCCTGGGATCTGGGAATATGTTACCTTACCTGGCAAAAGGAAGTTTACAGATGTAATTAAGGAATTTTAGATGAGGAGATGACCGATTATCTGGTGGGCCCAAAGTAATCACCAGGGTCCTCATAAAGGAGAGGCAAGGGAGTTGAAGGTAGAGAAAGGGATCTGAAGATGGGAAGCAGAATAAGTGTAGGAAATGTGAGCTTGCCACATGGCTAGTGTTGAAGATGGTGAGGCTAGGAATTTTCACATCCACTTTCAAAACCGTCATGTCCTGGCTCCTTTTTCTTTTAAACTGTCTTTCACTCAGTTTCTCTCTCCTCTTACATCTTATTGTAAACACCAAGAAGAAATCAGGCAGTTAACTTTGCTTGGAAATATTTTTAGCTAGACCATCTAATTCATTCAGCACATTTTCTGCCTTCCACATCACTGTAAAATTGGGTTGCTAAAATTTCCACAAGTACCTAACAGAGATCCCTTGCCTCCAGTTTCTACTCAGATGTTCCTCACATTCCTTAAAACTCACAGTCCAACTCCTAACAATCCAAAATCTACCAACTGTCAATTCCTGGCAATTTAGGCTGCTCTTCTGAAAGGCCTTAAAGTATTAGAACTAGGCCCTGTTATTAGAACCTATTTCCCAGTTCTAATACTTCTCCCACATTTTTGGTATGTGTTACAACAGAACTTTACTCCTGACACCAAAATCTATGATTTATATATGAAGCATAACAAATTATTCTAAAATGTATTAATGGCTTAAATCAACAAACGTGTGTTGTCTCATAGGTTCTGTGGTTCAGGAATCCAGGCAAAGCTACCTAGATGCTTCTAGCTCAGATCTTTAATGAAGTTGCAGTCAAGCTGTCAGCCAGGCTGCAGACATCCCAAGGCTCAGCTGGGAGAGGATCTGCCTTCAAGCTCTCTCATGTGACTGTTGGCAGGCCTCAGATTTTCGCTGGCTGTTGGCTGGAGATGTCTGTTATTTGCCACATGAGCCTCTCTCTATGGCAGTTGACAACATGCAGCTGGCCTACCTCAGAGCAAGCAAGCAAGAGAGCAAGATAGAGTGCTCAAGACAAAAGATAACAGACTTTTTGTAACTTAATCTCAGGAGTAACATCCCATCACTTTTGCCAAATTCTGGTTCTTAGAAGCCAGTCACTAGATCTATCCCACACTTGAAGAGGGTTAAACAAGGTCATGTTCTTCATAAGATTAAGCCAAGTACAGAATTGGCTTAATAACATTTCTGACGATTTTTCCTGTAACTTGTAAAACCTTGGCTATCTGAAACCCTTGGGAAATGAATCATCCTTGAAAGCTAAGTTTCTGGATAGATTTTTGCCATGAAGAGACCAAGTCTTAATAATTTAGAGTAGACTCATTTCTGCATTTGATCACATATTTCTTGCGTTTTAAAATAAATTACTGATCTTTATTTGAAATTTTATTTCATCAAAAGAAAATTAGCAATTGTGTGTTATAAAGAGAAGGTGCCTGTCTTCTCCTTATGTAGGGTATAGAACTGTTCATCTCTTTCCTAAAAACTTAAGGCTTCTGTCTGCCTTTCATAATTTCTGTTTCTTTCTTTGTTTCATTTGTTACCTCTTAGTTATCAGTACTTGCCCATTGCCTTCCTGTTTACTGTATCTATTAGGTTGCTGCAAAAGTAATTGCGATTTTTGCATTAAAACAAATGGCATTAGATTCTCATAGGAGCATGAACACTTTCGTGAACGGTGCATGTGAGGAATCTGGGTTATTCTGCCCTTATGAGACTTTAATGCCTGATGATCTGTCACTGTCTCCAGTCACCCCCAGATGAGACCCTCTATTTGCAGGAAAACAAGCTCAGGGCTTCCACTGATTCTGCATTACAGTGAGTTGTATAATAATTTCACTATATGTTACGATGTAATAATAATAGAAATAAAGTGCATAGTAAACATAATGTGCTTGAATCATCCCGAAACTACCCCCTCTGCTGGTCCGTGGAAAGATTGTTTTCCACAAAACCGGCCCCAAAATTGGGGACTGCTGCTATGCAGAACTGGATCTGCAGTCTACAAGTAATGTTAATGACATTTATTTTAAGCTGCACTGAGACTTTGTTTACATCTTTTTTTTTTTTTTTGAGATGGAGTCTTGTTCTTGTTGCTCAGG
The DNA here is from genome assembly GCF_003255815.1 of Theropithecus gelada. Classification (NCBI taxonomy): domain Eukaryota; kingdom Metazoa; phylum Chordata; class Mammalia; order Primates; family Cercopithecidae; genus Theropithecus; species Theropithecus gelada. The sequence goes on from NC_037670.1 coordinate 1,877,008, forward strand.
CTGGAGTGCAATGGCACAATCACAGCTCACTGCAACCTCCACCTCCCGAGTTCAAGCGATTCTCCTGCCTCAGCATCCCGAGTAGCTGGGATTACAGGCGCGTGCCACCATACCCAGCTAATTTTTTATATTTTTAGTGGAGATGGGGTTTCATCATGTTGGCCAGGCTGGTCTCGAACTCCTGACCTCAGATGATCTACCCACCTCAGCCTCCCAAAGTGCTAGGATTACAGGCATGAGCCACTGCGTCTGCCCTGTTTGCATCTTAATTATAAATTGTTACTATAGTCAGCCCTCTGTATCTGTGGTTTCCACATCCATAGATTCAACTAACCATGGATTGAAAATATGTGGGGGCAGAAATGATGCTTACATCTGTACTGAACGTGACAGACTTTGTCATTATTTCCTAAACAATACAGAATAACTATTTACATAGCACTTACATTGTATTAGGTGTTATAAGTAGTCTAGAGATGATTTAAAGTATACAGGAGGATATGTGTATGTTACATGCAAATACTACACCATTTTATATAAGGCACTTGAGCACCTGTGGATTTTGTTTTCACAGGGGATCCTGGAACCAATCCCCTGTGGATACCAAGAGATGACTGTATAGGTGAGGCTGTGGTGACAGGTGAAGTGGCATTGGGTTTAATAGTAAGGGTAAGAAAGCTAAGAGTGGCCTGAGGACAGATGACAAACATGACACATAGCTCACTTTAGCCAATGCTCAGAATCTCTTAAGTTTTTGAAACTTCACGAGCAGTTTAGGCAAACTCTCCTTCCTTCTCTATCTCTGTATTCTATGTAATCCCACAGTTGAAGGCTGTTCTTATAGTGGAATTAATTATACCTCACTCCAAAAACTTGAACCTGATTTCCGTCTACAAACCCAAAGCAGCAAATACAATTTACTTTTATATTTGAATTATTTTATTTGTAATAGTGTCTGTTGACAGCCAAAGTCTCTTGTTTGGAAACATACCACCATTGCCACAAGTAAAAGCTATAAAGCAGTGTTAAATACTGTATATAGAGCTCACATTTTTGTATGCATTTCTTTTAGGTCTTTTTTTTTTTTTTTTTTTGAGACGGAGTCTCGCTCTGTCACCCAGGCTGGAGTGCAGTGGTGCGATCTTGGCTCACTGCAAGCTCTGCTTCCAGGGTTCACGCCATTCTCCTGCCTCAGCCTCCCGAGTAGCTGGGATTACAGGCGCCCGCCACCACACCCAGCTAATTTTTTATTTTTAGTAGAGACGGGGTTTCACTTTGTTAGCCAGGATGGTCTCAATCTCCTGACCTCGTGATCTGCCTGCCTCGGCCTCCCAAAGTGCTGGGATTACAGGCATGAGCCACCGCGCCCGGCTCTTTTAGGTCTTACGTAGCGTGTGTACTATGGAAGATCGAGAAAGTGCATTAGGTTGTTAGACAAAAGACCCAGAAGGCCTGCTAGAGAGGCCACAGGTGGAACTAAGAAAGCAATCTGTGTATCGCTCAGGCTTTGAGAAACTTCCTTCAGAATCATAGAACATGAGACCTGGGGAGGAGAAGGGTTTAAAAAATCTTTAGTCTTTTTTTCCCCAGCTGCAGTCTCTTGTGAATAATTAACAGTAAAGTTAAAGATTATGAGAATTACATGCATCCTCTTTTCCCTTGCACAACATAGAATTTGTTTTCTAATAGTAGTTATTTGTTAGCTTTGCATTCCCATAAGTGATGGTTTCCAGTCTTGGCAAACCCTTGCAGCCTCCAGCCACAAGTCCCCTGGACCTCAGAGAATGTATATACTGTGTGTGCACCCTAATAACATGTTTCCATAAAACTAGTACTACTGGATCCTCTAACTTTAGTAGATGTCTCTCATGTCCAACTTTTCAGAGGCCACCAAACTAGCAACCGTGAACTCATTTGTCACTCTCAAAACATAATATATGAATATGGAAAGCTAATGTAAAAATGGTAAAGGACTGAGCCATTTGGAAGATAATCTAACATAAATGCCTGAAAAACAGGGATACAAGAAAGCAAAGGGACAAGAAGCAAACCAGTTCACCCTGAACCCTACACATGTTTGGGAATTAGAAATATCAAGTATTACAAATTAGGGGAAACGGATGAAGTCTGATACTAAAAATAGGCAGTTTGATAGTCTATGTAGGAACAGTTAGACTTCCAGATCCTTATCTCTATACCCCACCTCCCCCTCTGCAGAAGAGATAGATTCCCTTAGGGAGGAAGAAGACTAGAGAAAATGAAGACACTAGGGGGAAAGTGTGATGTCAGCAAGATAGTGGAATAAAAAATCCTTGGCATCACTCTTCCCACAAAAATACAACTAGAAATTATTCAGGCTGGGCGCGGTGGCTCACTCCTGTAGTCCCAGCACGTTGGGAGGCCGAGGCACGTGGATCACTTGAGATCAGGAGTTTGAGACCAGCCTGGCTAACATGGTGAAACCTTGTCTTTACTAAAAATACAAACATTAGCTGGGCATGGTGGTGGGTGCCTGTAATCCCAGCTACTTGGGAGGCTGAGACAGGACAATCGCTTGAACTTGGAGGTGGAGTTTGCAGTGAGCCAAGATCATGCCACTGCACTCCAGCCTGGGCAAAAGAGTGAGACTCCATCTCAAAATAAATAAATAAATAAATTATTCAAAGACAAGAACACCAACCTGAGTTCACCAGAACTTGGGGAAGAAGTGGAGAAACCTCCTGGGCCAACAAAATTTTTTGTAAAATAAGTAGTCATTTCAGACTGTGCCACCCCTTCCCCCAAACTGGCATAACACCGCTCAGGGAGAATTTTCCTAGCCCTACAGTTTCCAAGGTGAGAGGAAGGAATTGGAGGTGGGTATTCAGTCTCCTCACTGGTCTGGGAATCTTCCCAGGGAGCCCACTCCAGTCCCATCTGGGAGAGTCAAGAGAGCTGAACTACCTGGGGTAAATTGGGGACAAAAAGCAGGGCACTGATTGTAGCAACTCATATATGGATCTTGCAGCTACTGTGTACTCAAATCAGCTGAGATACCCTATTGACAAGGCTGGCTGTGTCTTAGTGCCACTGGGGTGTAATCAGTGGGAAAGCCTGAATCCCTGGTTGGATTTTCCACAAAACTTAGTGCTCACATGGAACCTTCCCCTGGCCCAGAAACAGCTATAAAATTGGGATTAAGCTGGGCATGGCTGCTCATTTCTGTAATCCCACTTTGGGAGGCCAAGTTGGGTGGATCATTTGAGCCCAGGAGTTCAAGATCAGCCTGGGCAACATAATCCCATTTCTACCGCAAAAACAAAAGTTAGCTGCATGTGGTGGTACGTGCCTGTAATCCCAGCTACTTCAGAGGCTAAAGCAACAGAATTGCTTGAGCCTGGGAGACAGAGGTTGCAGTGAGCCAAGATCGCGCCAGTGCACTCCAACCTGGGCAACAGAGCAAAACGGTGTCTCAAAAAAAAAAAAAAAAAGTTGGGATTAAGTTCCAGTGCCCACTTAAGACTTTCACAGACTGGAAATGACGACAGGTAGCAATAGAGTTCCAGAACAACATTTACCTTTCTGTGGTCACTGTAAGTCTTCCCATCTGTGAAACAATGGCAGAGCAAGTTAGTTTAGTTTTAGTGCAATGTTTCAAATGGCAGGGCAAATTAGTTTAGTTTTAGTGCAATGTTTTAAATGGCAGGGCAAGTTAGTTTAGTTTTAGTGCAGTGTTTCAGTTCTGATGCTCACTATAAGTGCTCCCCAGAATGGGAAGAAACAATAGGCCAGTACTTAAGCTCTCATACTAAGAATTAAAGGCCCAAAATCACCAAAGAACACCTGCAAAAACTAGAAGAAATGGCTGTATCCTTAAATGTGCAGACATCAACATAAACAAGCAACGATTATGAAAACTTAGGGAAATATGACACCACCAAAAGAAACCAACAAAGCTCCACCAGTGGACTCAGAAGAATTGAAAACCTATGAAATGTCAGATAGAATTCAGAATAAGCCTCTTAAAAAAGTTCAGGGAATCACAAGAAAATAGAGATAGAAAATTAAATGAAATTTAGAAAGCAATCCAGGAGTATAGAGAGAAATTTGACAAAGAAATAGAAACAAGTTAAAAACAAATAGAAATCCTATCTATAAACAATACAGTAACTGAACTGAAATAACTCATTGGAAAGCTTTAGCAGCAGACTTGATCAAAGAAAAGAACTGGTGAGCTTAAGGACAGAACATAGGAAATTACCCATTCAGAAGAGCAAGAATAAAAAAGGGTAAAGAATACCTACAAGAATTGTGGAATACCATCAAGCAAACTAACCTCTACATAATAGAAATTTCTGAAGATGAGGAAGAAAAGGGTGTAGAAAGCATACTTAAGCAAATCTTGGCTGAAAAAGTCCCAAATCTGGAGAAAGATGACATTGTCTAGGTACAGGAAGCTCACTGATCAGCAATTAAAATCAATCCAAAGAAGAAATACCTATGACACATAACAATCCGGTTAACAAAAATCAAACACAAAGAATACTCAAGGCAGCAAGAGAAAAGAAATGTATCCCATTCAACAGACCCCAATAGAGCTTTCAGCAGATATCCCAGCAGAAACCCTGCAGACCAGAAGAGAGTGGAATGCCATATTTAGAGTGCTGAAGGAAAAGAAAAAAACTGCCAAGCAAGAATACTGTACCCAGCAAAGTTACCCTTTATAAACACAAAGGCAAGATAAAGATTTTCCCAGACAAACAAAAGTTGAGGGAATTCATCAACACCAGACCAATCTTACAAAAAATGCTAAAGGGAGCTCTTCAGTAAGAAAGTGAAGGATGCTAATGGGTAAAAAGAAAGCATCTAATGGTGTTAAACTCACTGGCAAAAGAAAACTCACTAGTAAAATAAGAATTCTGACAAATTCAGAATATTCTAATACTGTAAATGGGGTGAGTAAACCACTTATATTTTAAGTATAAAGACGAAAAGCCAAAACTTTTTTTTTTTTTTTTAAAAGACAGAGCCTCACTCTGTCACCCAGGCTGGAGAGCGCAGTGGTGCAGTCTTAGCTCACTGCAACCTGCGCCTTCCGGGTTGAAGCAATTCTCGTGCCTCAGCTTCTGAGTAGCGGGGATTACAGATATGTGCCAACACACCTGGCTCATTTTTGTATTTTAAGTAGAGACAGGGTTTCACCGTGCTGGCCAGGCTGGTCTCGATTTCCTGACCTCAGGTGATCTGCCCATCTCTGCCTCCAAAAGTGTGGGATTACAGGCTTGAGCCACCACATCTGGCCGACAAAACTATTAAAAACAATAACTACAACAGTTATTTAAGAGACAGACAATTGTTTAAGCAATAAAAAGATTAAATCGAAACATCAGAAAGTCAAAATGACAATGGTGGTGTTAAAGTATAGAGTTTGTTTTTGTTACTTTTCTTTGCAAAGTTAAGTGATTATCAGTTTAAAATGACCTATTATAAGATTTTTTTTTTGTAAGCCTCACAGTAACCATAAAGCAAAAACGTATAGTAGATACACTAAAAATGAACACAAAATCAAAGCACGCTGCTAGAGAAAGTCACTTACCATAGAGGAAGATAGTAAGAAAGGAAAATAGGAAGAAAGAATCTACAAAACAACCAAAAACAAGGAACAACATGGCAGTAGTAAACCCTTACCTATCAGCAATAGCCTTGAATATAAATGGATTAAATTCTCCAATTAAGTGTGGCAGAATGGATTAAAAAACAAGACCCAGCCATATGCTGGCTACAAGAAACTCACTTCATCCATAAAGATAAGCACAGACTGAAAGTGAAGGTATGCACAAAGATAATTTATGCAAATGGAAACCAAAAAAGAGCAAGAGTGCCTATAGTTTTATCACATAAAATAAACTTAAATCAAGATGGTTAAAAAAAGAGAAGGCCATTATATAATGACAAAGGGGTCAATACAGCAAGAGGATATAACAATTGTAAATATATACAGACCCAACGCCAGAGCACCCAAAAATATAAAACAAATATTAATAGACCTAAAAAGAGAGAAAGATTGCAATACAGTAATACTAGGGAACATCCACACTTTCAATGTGAACAGATCATCCAGACAGAAAAGCAACAAAGAAACATAGACGTTAAACTGTACTCTGGACCAAATGGACCTAACAGACATTTACAGAACATTCCATCCAACAGTTGCTAAATACACATTGTTCTCAACAGCACATGGAATATTCTCCAGGATTGATCATACATTAGGTCATAAAACAAGTGTTAACAAATTTTTAAAATTGAAATTATATTTATCTTTTCTGGCCACAGTGGAATAAAACTAGAAATCCATAATCAGAGGAACATTGGAAACAGTACAAACTGATGGAAATTAAACAACAAATGGACCAGTGAAGAAATTTTAAAGTAAATTTTAAAATTTCTTGAGACAAACGAAAATAGAAACAAAATACCAAAACCTATGGAATACAGCAAAAGCGATTCTAAGAGGGAAGTGTATAGTGGTAAACGTCTATATCAAAAAGTAAAAAGACTTCAAATAAACAACCTAATGATACACCTCAAGGAACTAGAAAAGCAAAACTAAACAAACCCCCAATTTTTTATTCTTTTTTTCTCCCTGAAAAAAGGCACCTAAAAAACCAAAGTTAATAGAAAGAAAGAATAAAGGAGCAGAAGTAAATGAAACCAAGACTAAAAGAATACAAAGATCAATGAAATGAAAATGGTTTTTTTTGAACAGGTAACCAAAATTGACAAACCTTTAACAAGACTGTGGGTGGGAGGGTGCGGGGGGAGAGAAGACCCAAATAAGTAAAACCAGAGGTGAAAAATGAGACATTGTCAGTGATACCACAGATATACAAAAGATCATTAGAGACTACTATGAACAACTGTACACCAAAAAATTGCAAAGCCTAGAAGAAATGTATGAACTCCCTGACACATTCAACCTACCGAGATTGGATGAGGAAGAAACAAAAGACCTCAACAAACCAGTAATGAGTAATGAGATTGAAGCCATATTTAAAAAGTCTCTCAACCAAGAAAAGCCCAGGACCTGTTGCTTCACTGTGAAATTCTGTCAAACATTTAAAGAATGAATACCAATTCAACTCAAACTCCTCAAAACGAAATTTTTTTTGGAAGAGAAGGGAATACTTCCCAACTGATTCTACAAGGGCATCATTACCCTGATACTAAAACCAGACAAGGATGCAACAAGAAAATGACAGGCCAGCATCCCTGATGAACATAGATGCAAAAATCCTCGACAAAATACTGACAAACCGAGTTCAACAACACATTAAAAAGATCATCCTGGGATACAAACGGGGGAAGAACAGACACCAGGCATACTTGAGGGTGGGGGGTTGGAGGAAGGAGAGGATCAGAAAAAAATACCTATTGGGTACTATGCTTATTACCTGGATGATGAAATAATCTGTACATCAAGCCTCTGTGACACGCAGTTTACCCATATAACAAACCTGCACATGTACCTCTCAACCTAAAAAAAAAGAGAGATTATCATGATCAAGTAGAATTCCCAGGGATGCAAGGATGATTCAACATACAGAAATCAGTAAACAAGGTACATCACATTAATACAGTCAAGACCAAAAACCATATGATGATTTCAGTAGATGCTGAAAAAGCATTCAGTAGAATTCAACATCCCTTCTTGATAAAAATTCTCAACAAACTGGGTATAGAAGGAACATACTTCGGCCAGGTGTGGTGGCTTACGCCTGTAATCCCAGCACTTTGGGAGGCTGAGGTGGGTGGATCCCTTGGAGTCAGGAGTTTGAGACCAGCCTGGCCAACATGGTGAAACCCCATCTCTACTAAAAATACAAAGATTGGCTGGGTGTGGCGGTGCACACCTGTAATCCCAGCTATTTGAGAGGCTGAGGTGAGAGAATCACTTGAGCCAGGGGGGGCGGAGGTTGCAGTGAGCTGAGATTGCGCCACTGCACTCCAGCCTGGGTGATAGAGTGAGACTGTATCTCAAAAGAGAAAAAAAAAGAAGGAACGTATCTCAAACCATATATGACAAACCCACAGCTAACGTCATATTCAACAGTGAAAAGTTGAATAATTTTTATCTAAGATCAGGAACAAGACAAGGATGCCCACTCTAACCACTTCTGTTCAACTTAGTACTTGAAGTCCTAGCCCAAGCAATTAGGCAAGAGAAAGAAATAAAGGGTACCCAAATCAGAAAGGAAGAAACCACATTATCTTTATTTGCATATGACATGATCCTGTATTTAGAAAAACCTCAAGACTCCACCAAAAACTGCTAGAACTGATAAACAAATTCAGTTAAATTTCAGGGTACAAAATCAACATGACAAAAATCTGTAACATTTCTGTACATCAACAGCAAGCAATCTGAAAAAGAAGTCAGAAAAGCAATCCCATTTACATAGCTACAAAAAATAAAATACCTAGGAATAAACTTAACCAAATAAGTGAAGAATCTCTGTGATGAAAACTATAAAAGATTGATGACAGAAATTGAAGAGGACATACAGAAAATGAAAAGATACTTCATACTCATGGATTAGAAGAATTAATATTGTTATGGAGTTCGAGACCAGCCTGACCAACATGGTGAAACCCCATCTCTACTAAAAATGGAAAAATTAGCCAGGCCTGGTGGCAGGCGCCTGTAATCCCAGCTACTCAGGAGACTGAGGCAGGAGAATCACTTGAACCTGGGAGGCAAAGGTTGCAGCAAGCCAAGATCACGCCACTGCACTCCAGCCTGGGCGACAGAGCGAGACTCCATCTCAAAAGTCAGTATTACCCAAAGTAATCTACAGAGTCAGTATAATCTCCATGAAAACACCAATGACATTTTTCACAGAAATACAAAAAAAATCCTAAAATTTGTGTGGAATGACAGAAGACCTTGAATACCTAAAGCTATCCTGAGCAGAAAGAACAAAGTTGGAGACATCACACTGCCTGACTTTGAATACCACAAAGCTATGGTAGCCAAAACACCTTGATTCTATATGTATGTACACAAATTTTATACACACATAGGTATATAAAATACCTACAAAATTTTTGTTTTTTGAGACAGTGTCTCGCTTTGTTGCCCAGGCTGGAGTGCAGTGGCGTGATCTTGGCTTGCTGCAACCTCTGCCTCCCAGGTTCAAGCAGTTCTCTGCCCCAGCCTCCCAAGTAGCTGGGATTACAGGCACCCGCCACAAACGCCTGGCTAATGTTTTTGTATTTTTAGTAGAGATGGGGTATCACCATCTTGGTCAGGCTGGTCTTGAACTCCTGACTTCATGATCCACCCCTCCCAAAGTGCTGGGATTACAGGTGTGAGCCACTGCACTCGGCCTAGACCTACAAAATTATACTTGGAGAATCCTGACAAAAAGGCTGGCTGAGAAAGCACACCCATAATTATACTCAACTCTCATATACAGAACTCCAGTTAACTTTGTAGTGCTTCATAGCCAAGACTCGCCAGAAATTGGCAGAACATCTCTAACATAAGAGAGACCAAAAGAAAGGGAAAAATGTACCTCAGAGATAACAAAAACAATGTAATAAGCAAAAGAAAAAATGTAAATGAACTGTAATTAATATTCTTGTAGAGGTAAGGTGAAGGAACAAGAATAAATTGCTATTTTCTAAAACAAAAACATTCAGAAAGCTTGGGAACTAAAAATAAGAGCTGAAATTTAAAATCAGTGATTGAATAAAGTTGAGAAAATATCTTATAAAACAAAAAGAGAAAACAAGAGATGACTTAGAGAAAAAAGATAAGAAACGGGGAAGCAAAATTCAAGTTGTCCAATGTTTAACTGACCGGAATTCCAGAAAAAGAGAATAGAGAAAATGAACAGCAGGATATTATCAAAGTAACAATGTAGGAATAGATGGACATGCATCTGTTTCCAATACCATTGAGTGAAGAAAATAAACCACAGTACCATGAAATTGTAGAACACTAAGGATGAAGAGAAGCTGCAAAAATTGAAAAATCAACTCTTCAATGAGAAAATTGAGGTTTCAGGGCAAACCATTCTCCCAAAAACTGGAGGGAAAGGTACATACTGAGAATCACAGATTACCTCTAGAAACCTCACCGGATTCTCAGGGTAAAGAGGAAAATCTCCTCAAGCTTCAGGTAGGGAGAAGGGGAATCCTCATCTTGAAATAAGCCAGAGCACTCCTTAGCAATGGTTTGCTCTCAAAGTAAACTGTTTTATCAAGCCTAATTGACATGTGCTTTACCAGAGCCTAATTGACCTGGAGGAAGATGTGTTAATCCATTTGGCATTGCTATAAAATACCCGAGACTGGTAATTTATAAAGAAGAGGGGTTTATGCCGGGCGCAGTGGCTCAAGCCTGTAATCCCAGCACTTTGGGAGGCTGAGACGGGCGGATCACGAGGTCAGGAGATCGAGACTATCCTGGCTAACATGGTGAAACCCCGTCTCTACTAAAAAATACGAAAAACTAGCCGGGCGTGGCCGCGGGCGCCTGTAGTCCCAGCTACTCCGGAGGCTGAGGCAGGAGAACGGCGTGAACCCGGGAGGCGGAGCTTGCAGTGAGCCGAGATCGCGCCACTGCACTCCAGCCTGGGCGACAGAGCCAGACTCCGTCTCAAAAAAAAAAAAAAAAAAAAAAAAAAAAAAGAAGAGGGGTTTATTTGGCTCACATTTCTGCAGGCTGTACCAGAAGCATGGCACCAGCATCTATCTGCTCAGCTTCTGGTGAGGCCTCAGGAAGCTTTCCCTTATGGTGGGACACAAAGGGGAGCAGGCACAGCACATGGAGAGAGAGAGAGCAAGAGAGAGAGGGGAGGGAGGTGCCAGACTCTTTAACAACCAGATCTCGCACCAGCTCTTGCGTGAACCATAGTAATAGAGTAAGAACTCACTCGTAAGTGCAGGGACAACATCAAGCCATTCATGAGGGATCTGGCCCCATGACCCAAACAGTTCCCACTAGGCCCCCACCTTCAACACTGGGAATCACATTTCAGCATGAGTTGGAGGGGAAAAATACACAAAGTGTATCAGAAGGGAAACACCCAACCGCAGCCCTCTCTAGCCTTCCTGTCTTACCTAATGGGGGGAGAAGGGAACCTGAGAAGCCCTTGTGAAAGTCACGGCCCGGGCACACAGGCTCACTAAAAGACTGAGAACTAATTATGTGGTTATAGGACACTCCCCCCACCACACAGACACCTCACCACCACCGATCTGTCTCCTGTATAATGATAGTGGATTACTGCTAAACGGACTAATTTTGAGACCCTGTTTTAATAAGGAGTCTTTAGGGAAACCAAGAAACGGTAAGAGATACAAAAACAAGGATGTGATTGCAACAACATGGATGCAGCTGGAGGCCATTATCCTAAGTGAATTAATGCTGAAACAACCAGAACTACATGTTCCCAACTCCTAAGTGGGAGCTAGACATTGGGTATTCATGGACATAAAGATGGGAACAGTAGACACTGGGGACTGCAAGACAGGGGAGAGAGGGAGGGGAGAAAGGGTTGAAAAGCTGCCTATTGGGTACTCTGCTCACGACCAGAGTAGCAGGATCAGTTGTACGCCGGACCTCAGCATCACACAAAATACCCTTGTAACCTGCACAAGTCCCTCTGAATCTAAAATAAAAATTGATTTAGAAAAAGGACACTAAAGGAAATTTAACCTATACAGCTACACAAAACAGTAAACACAACCCAACTCTTAGCCAGAGAAACATAAAGCCTCAAGCAAAAGGACTCTTTACTGCAGTTTCTTCTATACAGTATATCATGTCTGCTTTCAACAGAAACTTACAAGACATGCTAAAAGACAAAAATCAAAAGTTGCATAAGGCATAACAAGAATCAGAACCATTGCCAAACTCATTTATGGCAGCAATTTTGGAATAATCAGACAGGAAATTTTAAGTAAGTATGATTAATATACTAAAGGCTCTAATGGAGAAAGTAAACAACATGCAAGAAAGATGGATAACATAAGCAGACAATAGAAACTCTAAGAAAGAACCCAAAAGAAATACTAGAAATAAACAGTACTATAACAGAAATGAAAAATGCCTTTGGACTTATTGATAGACTGGAAAGGACAATAGATAACCTGGGAAAGACTCAGTGAGCTTGAAGATATGTCAATAGAAAGTTCCAAAACTTAAACTGCAAAGAGAAAAAAGAATGAAAATGACAGAACACGGCAGGGCCTGGTGGCTCACACTGTATGTCAGCACTTCAGGAGGCCCAAGTGGGAAGATCACTTGAGACCAAGAATGAAGACCTGCCTGGGCAACAGAGAGAGATCTGTTGACTCCACAAAAAAGAAAAAGGAAAAGAATAGGATATCCAAAAACTGTGGGACAGTTATGAAATTATATATATTTAAGTCCTTGCTTTGGCTGAACATACACTAAAATTGGAACAATACAGAGACACAACATGTACAACATGGCCCTGTGCAAGGATGATATGTAAGGTCATGAAGCATAGAAAAAACATTTCTAATTTTTTTTTTTTTAGATGGAGTCTCACTCTGTCACCCAAGCTGGAGTGCATGGCATGATCCCGGCTCACTGCAACCTCTGCTGCCCAGGTTCAAACGATTCTCCTGCCTCAGCCTCCCGAGTAGCTGCCACCACGCTTGGCTAATTTTTGTAATTTTAGTAGAGACGGGGTTTCACCATCTTGGGCAAGCTGGTCTTGAACTCCTGACCTCGTGTTCCACCCGCCTTGGCCTCCCAAAGTGCTGGGGTTACAGGTGTGAGGTACCTCACCCAGCCAACATTTCTTATTTATTTATTTATTTTTTAGACAGAGTCTCACTCTGTTGCCCAGGCTGGAGTGCAGTGGCATGATCTAGGCTCACTGCAAGCTCCGCCTCCTGGGCTTATGCCATTCTCCTGCCTCAGCCTCCCGAGTAGCTGGGACTACAGGCAAAGAAAACAGGAAAAGAGAGAAAAGAAAACAGGAAAAGAAAACAGGAAAAGAGAGAAAGGAATAGAAGAACCATCTGAAGTAATAATGTTTGAGTATTTTCAAAACTAAAGACAGACATCAAACCACAAATCCAGTTTAGAAAGTTAAGAAAACAAGCAAGATAAATACCAAATGCCAGGTGGGGTGGCTCACACCTGTAATCCCAGCACTTTGGGAGGCCGAGGTGGGCAGATTACTTGAGGTCAGATTACACCGGCCAACATGGTGAAACCCTGTCTCTACTAAAAATACAAAAATTAGCCGGGCCTAGTGGCAGGTGCTTATAATCCCAGCTACTCGGGAGACTGAGGCAGGAGAATTGCTTGAACCTGGGAGGTGGAGGTTGCAGTGAGCTGGGCGCCACTGTACTCCAACCTGGGAGACAGAGTGAGACTCCATCTCCAAAAAAAAAATAACATAAATAAATAGATAAATAAATACATACAAGAAAGTCTGTACCTAGGCATATCATAATCAAATAGCAGAAAATCAGATAACATCCTGAAAAAACCTAGAGGACAAAAAACACCTTACTTATGGAGAGTGAACTATTTCTATATTTATTATGTTTTTAATTGTATTTTTATTTTTGTGGTTACCTGGTAAGTGTATGTATTTATAGGGTACATGAGATATTTTGATGCAGGTATACAATGTGTAATAATCACATCAGGATGAATGAGGTATCCATCACCTCAAGCATTTATCATTTTTTTGTATTACAAACCATCTTTATACTCTAGTTGTTTTTAAATATATAGTAAATTGTTGACTGGAGTCACCCTGTTGTGCTATCAAATAATAGATTTTATTCCTTCTATCTAATAATATTTTTGTACCCATTAGCTATCTCCTCCCCTACCCACCTACCCACTACCCTTCCCAGCCTCTGGTAACCATTGTTCTACCCTCTATTTCCATGAGTTCAACTGTCTTAATTTTTAGCTCCCACAAGTAAGTGAGAACACGCAAAGTTTGTCTTTCTATGCCTGGCTTCTTTTACTTAACATAATGACCCCCATTTCCACCCATGGTGTTGCAAATGACAGGATCATTCTTTTTTTATGGCTGGATAGTGTGTGTGTGTGTGTGTGTGTATGTATGTGTGTGTATGTGTGTGTGTGTATATATATATGCCATCTTTCCTTTATCCATTTATCTGTTGATGGACACTTAGATTGATCCCAAATCTTAGCTATTGTGAATAGTGCTGCAGCAAACGTGATAATGAAGATATCTCCTTGATTTACTGATTTTCCTTCTTTTGGGTATATTCCTGGCAGTGGGATTGCTAAATCATATGGTAGTTCCATTTTTAGTTTTTTGAGGAACCTCCATACTGTTCTCCATTATGGCTATAGTAATTTATATTCCCACCAGCAGTGTAGCAGGGTTCCCCTTTCTCCACATCGTTATTGCCTGTCTTTTGGATAAAAGCCATTTTAACTGGTGTGAGATGATATCTCATTGTAGTTTTGATTTGCATCTCCCTGATGGTCATGACGTAATATTGAGTGCCTTTTCATATACCTGCTTACCATTTGTATGTCTACTTTGGAGTAATGTCTATTCTGATCTTTTGCCCATCTTTAAATTGTATTACTAGATTTTTTATTGAGTTGTTTGAGCTCTTAATCTATTCTGGTTATTAATCTCTTGTCAAATGGATAGTTTGCAAATGTTTTCTTCCATGTGGGGAATTGTCGCTTCACTTTGTTGATTGTATCCTTTGCTGCATAGAAGTTTTTGCACTTAGTGTGATCCCATTTGTCCATTTTTGCTTTGGGTGCCTGTCTTTGTGGGGTATTACTCAAGAAATCTTTGCTCAGTGCAATGTCCTGGAGAGTTTTCCAAATGTTTTCTTTTAGTAGGTTCATAGTTTGAGGTTTTAGATTTAAGGATTTAATTCATTTTGATTTGATTTTTGTATATGGCAAGAGATAGGGATCTAGTTTATTTCTTTCTTCTTTTTTTTTTTTTTTGAGACGGTGTCTCACTGTCTCCCAGGCTGGAGTACAGTGGTGTGATCACAACTCATTGCAACCTCCACCTCCCAGGTTCAAGCAATTCTAATGCCTCAGCCTCCTGAGTAACTGGGATTTCAGGTGTATGCCACCATGCCTGGCTAATTTTTGTATTTTGAGTAGAGACAGGGTTTCACCATGTTGCCCAGGGTGGTCTCAAACTTCTGGCCTCAAGTGATCCACACTGGCCTTGGCCTCCTAAAGTGCTGGGATTATAGGTGTGAGCAAGTATCTAGTTGTATTCTACTATATATGGATATCCAGTTTTCCCAGCACCATTTATTGAAGAGACTGTTCTTTCCCCAATGTATGTTCTTGGCACATTTGTTGGAAATGAGTTCTCTGTAGATGTCTGGATATGTTTCTGAGTTATCTCTTCTATTCCATTGGTATGTATGTCTATTTTTATGCCAGTACCATGCTGTTTTAGTTACTATAACTCTGTAGTATAATTCGAATTCAGGTAATGTTACTCCTCCAGTATTGTTCTTTTTGCTCAGGATAGCTTTGGTTATTCTGGATCTTTCATGGTTCCAGGTAAACTTTAGGATTGTTTTTTCTATTTCTGAGAAGAAGTATTTTATTTTATTTGTAGCTATGGTACATGGGATTACTTTCTTGATTTCTTTTTCAGATTGTTCACTGCTGGCACATAAAAATGCTACTGATTTTTGTATGTCAGTTTTGTCTCCTTCAACTTTACTGAATTTATTAGTTCTAATAGTTTTTTGGTGGAGTCTTTTGGATTTTCCAAATATAAGGTTATATTATCTATAAACAAGGATAATTTGACTTCTTCCTTTCTAGTTTGGATGCCCTTTCTTTCTATTGTCTCATCGCTATCAGACTTACAGAGTGAAATATTTAAAGTATTGAAAGAAAAGCCCTACCAACCTATGGTAACTCCATGTTTCCAGTTGGTAGTTGCTTAGGCAAAACACCTTGAAGTCATTCTTGATTCTCCTTGTCCCTCACATCCCACATCCTGTCTTGTAGCATATCGAGATGTAATTAGAAAAAAAAAATCTGTAATCCTCCCCTTCTACTTCTATCTCCTTGGTCCAAGCCATCATTATCTCTTCTCTGGATTATTGCTATAGACTCCATACCGCAGTCTAAACAGAGCAACTAGAATGATTGAAGTCCAATCTAGTATTACTACAGAAGCTTCCCATTTCACCACCTGTCTATGAATTACTTAATTTCTCTGTGCCTCAGTTGCTCCATCTGTAAAAAGAGAATAATACCTCCTCAGGAGATTGTGTGATTTGATGAGGAGGCACTTGCTTAATACCAGCCTGATGCATAGAAAATAGTAAAGTTTAGCGGGTTTTTTAATTATTTGTATTTTCAATTTGCCCTTCAAATCAGAAGCTTAGTTTTGTCTTTTTCTTCAGTGCTTGAGGTGGCAGGGTTTGTAGAAACATTTGGATTCTGAATACCTATCTCGTTGCTGTCAAGCAGAATCCTCTCTCTTTTAGTGCCTGAAAATATTCAGATGTCCAGAAACATTGTTAACCAAAGGAAATTCCATTTCTAGCTCTGCTGTTTGTGTAGGCAATGTAGTGGGTCAGTTTCCTGCACTGCGCAGAAATTGCTTTGTCAGTGGAAAATGTTATTTTTCTTGATTTTACAGTTCCTAACTTTTGAGGCATTTGTTCCCTAGAGGATACTAAAAGAAGGAAATCTCCAGACAGCTGCCCACTGATTTTTTGCTTGAGCTTTATCTGATATTTTACCCTGACCCCTTTTGGTTTTTTATTACATTTGTAACATCACATACCTAGGATTTTTTTTTCTTCTTCATATAAGCCTTACCTATCTGGAACTGTCAGTACTCGGAAGGGACTTAGAGTGTTGAATGTTCCCACTCATATTTCCTGTTAGGCCTTATGCTTTTTATAACAAGCCAAAAAGAGTAAGAAAGATTCACCATAGATTTGCTAATGGCAATGTAGGATGCAATGAGTGTGGTTTAATGGAAGAGCCCTGGGGTGGGGCCTGTGAGCCTTGCTCTGCCACTGACACCTGTATGACTGCCTGGGCTTGAGTTAAACCTTCTGCATAAATTCTAGCAAAAGAGGCTAGCTCAAAGAGGAGATTCAGTGTCTGAATGTCTGAGAGAGTGTGAAAATAAGAAAAGTTGGCCAGGCACAGTGGCTCACGCCTGTAATTGCAGCACTTTGGGAGGCTGAGGTGGGCGGATCACCGAGGTCAGGAGTTCAAGACCAGCCTGACCAATGTGGAGAAACCCCATGTCTACTAAAACTACAAAAAATTAGCCAGGTATGGTAATGCATGCCTGTAATTCCAGCTGCTCGGGAGGCTGAGGCAGGAAAAGCGCTTAAATGTGGGAGGCAGAGGTTGCGGAGAGCCAAGATCATGCCATTATACTCCAGCCTGGGTGACAGAGCGAAACTCCGTCTCAAAAAAAAAAAAAAAAAAAAAAAGTCAAGTCACTTGAGACCCCAACCCACTAACAAGAGAAGAGGAACTGGGGCAGGCCCGAACTGAACTGGTTCTGTAAAGCAGCCAGGGCACAGACCAGAGCGGACTATGGGCCTGAGCAGTGTATGCCCTTGGGGCCTGGAAAGTAGGGGCTGGGACTTCATTTCTTGAATAGAGGGAGAAGGAAGGACACGTGAGAATCTGGTAAAAAACCCAAAACAAACAAAACATTCTAGTAGCTTCAGCCCCTCCACTGGTATGGTGTCTTCTCGCCCCACAGACAATAGGCAGGCAAAGTGGATGGAAGCGAGTGCTAACATGATACACAGCTCCCAGGGCTTAGACACTTCCCACCTCAGCAAGCTGGGCCCATCCGAGTTGTGGTGTCAGGGTAGAACAAATGATTCTGTTTTTTGAGACAGAGTGTCACTCTGGTTGCCCAGGCTGGAGTGCAATGCCGTGATCTCGGCTCACCGCAACCTCCGCCTCCCAGGTTCGAGTGATTCTCCTGCCTCAGCTGCCTGAGTAGCTGGGATTACAGGCGCCCGCCAACACGCTCAGCTAATTTTTTGTATTTTAAGTAGAGACGGGATTTCACCATGTTGGCCAGGCTGGTCTCGAACTCCTGACCTCAGGTGATCCGCCCGCCTTGGCCTCCCAAAGTGCTAGGATTACAGGCCTGACATACTGCACCTGGCCGAACAAATGATTCTTATATGCAGATTTTTTTTTTTTTAATGATTATTATACTTTAAGTTCTAGGGTACATGTACACAACGTGCAGATTTGTTATATATGTATACATGTGCCATGTTGGTGTGCTACACCCGTTAACTCGTCATTTACATTAGGTATATCTTCTGATGCTATCCCTCCCCCATACCCCCACCCCACGACAGGCCCCGGTGTGTGATGTTCCCCACGGTGTATCCAAGTGTTCTCATTGTTCAATTCCCACCTATGAGTGAGAACATGCAGTGTTTGGGAACAGCTAGGCCAGCCCCCATTGACTAGGGGAGATGATGGGAGCTTTGAGACACTCCTAGTAGCTGCAGTTTTGTTATCCTGCACCCTGTTCACCTTCCAGGGCCACGCACCTCCATGGAAATACCTTATCTGTAAGCCTTGTGTCTCTACTTCAGTTTAGGCCTCCTAGACTGTAGCAGAGAAAAACAAAAAATAGACCAGGTTTTAGGCACTGCAGGAAAAAAAAGTGTGTTCATTCTCTGAGCCTCCGAAGTAATGCGGCTATTATATTTAGATGGATCAGTAAAAGGAGAAACTTCTTTAGGTTTTTAGGCTTAGGATTCAGCACTGAGATTTCTCTGTGCTCTGAAGGACCATCCAGTAACTGTCCTTCCAATAACTTTCCTTCGTTTCTTGTTACAATCGCGATTCCAGTGGTTATCAAACTTCTTCCTAGTGGATTGCTTTTCCACTCTTGATTGACATTACTTGTTCCCAGGTGTTTTTTTGCTGTTGCAAACGGTGTTGAAATAAACATCTTTGTACTTAAATGATTTTTTTTTTTTTTTTTTTTGAGACGGAGTCTCACTCTGTCGCCCAGGCTGGAGGTGCAGTGGCGCGATCTCGGCCCACTGCAAGCTCCGCCTCCTGGGTTCACGCGATTCTCCTGCCTCAGCCTCCTGAGTAGCTGGGACTACAGGCGCCCACCACCACGCCTGGCTATTTTTTTGTTTTTTTTGTTTTTTTTTTTTGAGACGGAGTCTCACTGTGTCGCCCAGGCTGGAGTGCGGTGGCGCGATCTCGGCTCACTACAAGCTCCGCCTCCCGGGTTCACGCCATTCTCCCGCCTCAGCCTCCGAGTAGCTGGGACTACAGGCGCCCGCCACCTCGCCCGGCTAGTTTTTTGTATTTTTAGTAGAGACGGGGTTTCACCGTGTTAGCCAGGATGGTCTCGATCTCCTGACCTCGTGATCCACCCGCCTTGGCCTCCCAAAGTGCTGGGATTGCAGGCGTGAGCCACTGTGCCCAGCCAATATATGTGTATTTTAACAGTAAATTCTTATTTTTATTTTTATTTTTATTTTTTATTTATTTATTTTTTTTGAGACGGAGTCTCGCTCTGTCGCCCGGGCTGGAGTGCAGTGGCCGGATCTCGGCTCACTGCAAGCTCTGCCTCCCAGGTTTACGCCATTCTCCTGCCTCAGCCTCCCGTGTAGCTGGGACTACAGGCGCCCGCCACCTCGCCTGGCTAGCTTTTTTTGTATTTTTTAGTAGAGACGGGGTTTCACCGTGTTAGCCAGGATGGTCTTGATCTCCTGACCTCGTGATCCGCCCGTCTCGGCCTCCCAAAGTGCTGGGATTACAGGCTTGAGCCACCGCGCCCGGCATCAGTAAATTTTTAACATTAAACCACTGACTTAATTCATTTATTGAATTTTGTTGTTGTAGTATATCACACATAGAGTACACCAGTCATTTATCAATAACTGATATGTTCACAAAATGAACACGTGCTCATAATCACTACTCATATCAACACAGAAAATTACCAGCACCCTGGAAGCCTCGCTCAGCTTCTCTCTCTCAAAATCACTACCACCTCCTTCCTGTCCAGGGCAAACAGTATCCTGATTTCTAAGATCATTGATTCGTTTTACCTACTTAGCTTTAAATTTTTTAAATGAAGACATAGTATATTATTCTTTGGAATCTGGCTCCCCACCTCCTTATTGTATGTTAAGATTCATCTGTGTTGTTGGTAATGTAGCAGAGTTCATTTTTCTGTTGCTGTATAGTATATCATTATATGCATAGAGCACTTTTTTTATTTATGCATTCTCATTGCACTGTTCTATAGTGCCACCTTGCCATAAACCAGGCATCCATATCTCAGGGGCTGTTTCTGGACCTGTCATTCTGTTCCATTGATATATTTGTCTATCCCTGTGCCAAAAACTGTCTTTCTTATGGCTATATCATTAACTTAGCTAATGCTTAGAGCTATGTAATGTAGATAATTATAGCTGTATAATAATAATGTATCGATATCTGGTAGAATAAGTTCTTCTACTTTGTTATTCTTTTAAAACTACCTTGACTGTTCTTGGCCCTGTGTATTTTCATTTAAGATTTACAAACAAGTTGAAATTACTCCTTCCCCTCCAAAAAAAAAAAGCATGCTAGAATTTTGATTGGGAATTCTTTGAGGAGAATGGCCATCTGTACTATGTTAAATCTTCCTGTCCTTGAAAGTGGTATGTCTGTTTATGTGGGTCTTTAATTTCTCTCAATAGTGTTTTATAGTTTTCTGTGTTAAGGTCTTATATATCTTTCACTGATTTACTCTTACATATTCAGTGGGCTTTTAAATGTAATAAATGGTATTTTTAAAATGATTCCTAATTATTGCATGTATTGGAGACATTTTATATATTAAAGCATACGTTTTTAATTATAAGATTTTATGAGATTTAAGGTATATATCATTTTAAGAATCACTTAATATTCAAATTCAAATCACCATGGGAATACTGGGTAAATTGAGGAAAGTAAAGTTGGATTAAATCCAGGGTTGTATCCTTGGAGAATTCAAAAGGAACCAGGAGCTTGTTCCTCAACTGTGTGAGTTCTGTGTTGGTTGCTTCAGAGAGATTGCCTTAGGGCTTGCTTCCTCTCTCAGCTAAAGTGATTGGGATTTGGCAGTCAGGGTGCTTTTGTTTTTCAGGTACCCTGAGCCCTCTCCTAGCCAGCCCGCATCTGTGAGCACTCGGTAAACACAGGGCAGGAGGGAATCGCAGTGAATGGGGATTTCCATCAGTCCTGCCCACTGGCTGCTCTTGGACGACAGGCTTCTCTCTCATTCTAAACTCCCCAGCAGTGGAGCAGTAAACCCGGCCATGGTCAGGCATGGCACATGTCCTGAAATGAGGGGACTGGACCTGTTGCCTTAAACTCACGCCTGCTTTGTTTTTCCAGGTCTATAAGGGAGAATTCCAACTACCTGACTTTCTTAAAGAAAAACCACAGGTACGGTGTCTGCTTTTTCCTCCTGATGTATACTAGATTGGCTCTTGCATTGAAGTAATGTTTTTAAAGAGATAATGAAATTAAAAAGACAGAAACAAGAAACCAAAAAGAAAAGAAGAGATAATGGTATGTGCTGGTGGAAGAAAGATCAGCCTCTGGGACTTGTTGATTTTAACAATAATTTAACACAGTCTTAATTTCAGAGAGCTCAGTGTCTCCCAAAACCAGGGAAATACTTTATTGATAACCAAATGCTGATTGTTTGAGGTCCTGCACAAGCCACCCAGTGGGTAAAGCTACTCCAGCCTTCCAGTGCCTAATTTGAAATAAAAATTTGCAGCGACCCTCTCTGTTCCTACTGTGTATACTGTACATCCATGCCCCTTTGGCTTTTCTCATTTGGAGCCCAGAAGACTTATAAATATATTATGCACACAGTTACTGGCCCTTGGGAAGGACACCAAGAGTTTGAAGGATTAAAGCCAGCACGGTGGCTTATGCCTGTAATCCCAGCAGTTTGGGAGGCCGAGGTCGGTGGATCACTTGAAGTCAGGAGTTCAAGACCAGCATGGCCAACATGGTGAAACCTCAGCTCTACTAAACATACAAAGATTAGCCAAGTATTGTGGAAGGTGCCTGTAATCCCAGCTACTTGGGAGGCTGAGACAAGAGAATCACATGAACCAAGAGGTGGAGGTTGCTGAGCCAAGATTGCACCGCTGCACTACAGCCTGTGTGACAGAACAAGACTGCCTAGCTAAAAAGAAAAAATTAGCTAGGCATGGGGGCACAGGCCTATGGTCCCAGCTACTTGGGAGGCTGAGGTAGGAGGATCGCTTGATCCCAGGAGGTGGAGGTTGCCATGAGTCTAGATTGTGCCACTGCACTCCAGCCTGGGTGACAGAGTGAGACCCTGTCTTAAAAATAAAAAAAATTAAGCAGATTCAGAGTTTCCCCTGTAACGTCCACTCTCACTGACTTACATTCCAATCCTGTTTCCTGGGTTGGAAAGAAACAGCGAGTCTTGCAGCTGACATGCCTGGAGAAGCCCGCGTCCTGCCTCTGGGCATCACCTGTCATCCCCATATAGAAGTCAGAAAAAATGGGCACCCATGGCCTGAGTGCGGCCAACTTCCCTTGCCAGCATGGCATTGATGCATGTTGCCTCCAGGCTGCTGCTGTCAGTGATTAGCTTGTCAGTAGGAAAAGGAGACTCAGTTCTGAACTCAGTTTCTAAAAGCGTTCCAGATAGAAATTGGTGAAACAACACCGCCTCATAGACTTGTGTGAAGTCTAGTTGCCTGAAGCAAGCCTGGAGTAAATGGGCTGCCCTCTCTGAGGGAAGCCATGTCTCACACCAGAGTTGAAGTCTCTTCCTTCCTGACCCTTGTCTAAAAACATTCAGCCGCCAGTAATTGATACATATGACTTGAGTGCTTCAAAGTACTTGCAAGGCATATTCTTACTCACATATATTTACTATTCATCCATTCATTCACTTATTCACCAGTTGTTTACCCAGCGTGTACTATGGTGAGGCATTGGAGTAAGTCCTCAGGAGTCACAGGAGGAGCTCCTGATTTATCCAGAAGACTCCGACCACCTCGTGCAGACAAGGGGGCACAGAGCTCTGGGCCCAGGCTGGGCATGAGGTCCCAGAAACCTGGGCAGATTCATGAACAGACTCACTCACAGGCTGTGGAAGTTGGAGCCAGAGAATATTCCAAGAGGCTGTCTTGAAGGAATATAAAATCCAAAAGTGCCTGGGCGTGGTGGTTTACACCTGTAATCCCAGCGCTTTGGAAGGCCCAGGTGGGCGGATTGCCTGAGGTCAGGAGTTCGAGATCAGTCTGGCCAACATGGTGACACCCCGTCTCTACTAAAAATACAAAATAATTAGCAAGACTTGGTGGTGTGCGCCTGTAATCCCAGCTACTCAGGAGGCTGAGGCAGGGGAATTGCTTGAACCAGGGAGGTGGAGGTTGCAGTGAGCCAATACTGCACCTCTGCACTCCAGCCTGGGTGACAGAGCGAAAGTCCATCAAAAAAAAAAAAAAAAAAAATTCCAAAACCTGGTTTGCATAACAAGTCTGAAGAAGTCAAGAAAAGGAATTTGAGGCTAAAACTAAAGGGACACCCCTGCTTCACAACATACCTAAAAATATTTCCAAGTGGATCACACACCTAAATGTGAAAGGCAAAATGATGAAGTTGTTACAGGCCTGCTCACGCCTGTAATCCCAGCACTTTGGGAGGCTGAGGCAGGCAGATTGCTTGAGTCCAGGAGTTCAAAACCAGCCTGGGAAACAGAGCCAAACCTCACCTCTACTAAAAATACAAAAAATTAGCCAGGTGTGGTGCATGCCTATAGTCGCAGCTATTTGGGAGGCTGAGGTGGGAGGATCACTTGAGCCCCAGAGGTCAAGGCTGCAATGAGCCAAGATCACACCACTGCACTCCAGCCTGGGCAATCAACCCTGTCGCACAAAAACGAAGAAGATAATAGAGGAGACCATCTTTATGACCATAAGAGGAAAGGATTTCTTAAGCCCTAAAAAGTACTGATTATTAATATAAAGGTGGATAATATGAACTACATTATAATTGAGGATGTTTATGTAATAAAAATCATCATAAGAAGAGTAAAAAAGTGAGCCTAAGTAGGAGAACATATTTGAAACAAAGGACTCATCTGAGGCCGAGCTCAGTGGCTCATGAGCCTGTAATCCCAGCACTTTGGGAGGCCAAGGTGGGTGGATCACGAGGGCAGGAGTTTGAGAACAGACTGGCCAACATAGTGAAACCCCATCTCTACTAAAAATACAAAAAAAATTAGCTGGGTGTGGTGGCAGGCGACTGTAATCCCAGCTACTTGGGAGGCTGAGGCAGGAGAATCGCTTGAACTCAGGAGGCAGAGGCTGAAGTGAGCCAAGATCGTGCCACTGCACTCCAACCTGGGTAACAGTGTGAGACTCTGTCTCAAAAAAAAAAAGGACTCATCTGTGGAATATAGATCTTTCCTACAAATCATAAGGGAATTTTTTTTAATTGGGCAAAAAGCCTGGACAACATAGCAAGACCCTATCTCTATCAAAAAATTAGCTGGGCGGGGCCAGGTGCAATGGCTCACATCTGTAATCCTAGCACTTTGGGAGGCTGAGGCAGGTGGATCACTTGAGATCAGCAGTTCAAGACCAGCCTGGTAAACATGGCAAAACCCCATCTCTAAGAACAAATACCAGAAAATTAGGCGGGCATGGTGGCACACACCTGTAATCCCAGCTGCTCCCGAGGCTGAGGCAGGAGAATTGCTTGAACCCAGGAGGCAGAGGTTGCAGTGAAGTGAGATTGCACCACTGCACTCCAGCCTGGGTGACACAGCAAGACTCGATCTCAAAAAAAAAAAAAAAAGAAAAAAAAGAAGCTGAGCATGGTGGCATACTTGGGAAGCTGAGGCAGGATGATCCGTTGAGCCCAGGCAGTGAGCTGTGATTGTGCCACTGCACTCCAGCCTGGGTAACAGAGGGAAACCTTGTCTACTAAAAAAAGAAACAAAAAATCATGCAGAAGCATGCATGCACACAGACACACACACACAGACACACACACACACACACACAGAAAGGGCCCATAAGGTCTTAAATGAGCTGAAACCCAAAGAACCTTCAGATTCAATAATTAGCTAGAATGGTTCATAAAACTTGGGAAAGTGCAGTACTTAACAATTACAGGTTTATAAAGGATGCAGATCAGGACCAGCCATAAGATAGAAGTGGGCCTGGGAGGGTCCTGAATGCAGAGCTTCTGCGCCTCCTCTCTGTGGAATCAGGGCATGTCACCCTCCTGGCACACCCATGTGTTCGCCAACCTGGAAGTGCCACTGAACTTCCACACCCAGCGTTTTTATTGGGGTTTATTTATGCAGGCAAGATTGATCAACTCTTTGGTCATGTGTTAGAACTCAATCTCCAGACAACCTCCCCTCCCCAGAGTTGAGGCGGGCTGCAAGCCCCAGCCCCCTGATCCCGTGGTTGGTCTTTGTGGTGAGCAACCCCATCCTGAGTCATCTCATACCATAAACCCAGATGTCATCCAAGGGCCTCAGAAATAACAAAGACACTCTTGTTACTTAGGGAATTCCGAGGATTCAGCGTTTCCCTCCCAGGAACCAGGCGGAAAGGCCAGTCAGATTCTTGAGCATACTGCAGTAGTGCACTGAGTTCACCTGAAAGTGAACAGAGCCTGCGGGCCACCCCTGGTGTTTCAGTGGGGGCAGTCACTTCTCGTGCTGACCAACTTCAAGGGCATTAAAACATCTTTTCTTTCCTTCAACAGACTGAGCAAGTGGAGTAGCAGGACCAGGAGCCTCTTCCATACATGAGGTGAGGGTTGGGGAACATTGCTGGGTTTTCCTGTTTCCCACTCGGGCTCTTGCAGGGTCTGGGTGGCTGAGGTGGAGAGCACAGCTCTGGAGTCCGTCTGCCCGGGTTGGAATCCTGGCTCTTCACTTTCTGTGTGGCAGCGAGCGCGTTAACTTCACCTCTCTCTGTCTTCATTTATTCATCTGTGAAATGAGGATGATATTAACAAGAGCATGGTGGTGAGAATTAATCATCATTCAAGACCCTGGCTCATAATAAGCAAACAATAGTATTGTTATTTTTATTATGAACCATGAAATATTTCAGCTGCAAGGGACCTGGAGGCCATCAAGCCCAACTCCTTGTTTTCTGATAAGGAAGCTGGTCCCGGAGGGAGCAGGTCGTTTGTCAAGACCATAGTCCAGAGGCAGGGAAACCCAGAACGCGGGAGTGACTGCTTACTTCTGGTTCCCTGTTCAGCCAGGGCCCCAGCTGCCCAGCCCCGCCTCCAAGGGCTTTCTCTGTGTGCTGGACTTGCAGATGTTTTTCCACTACTGCAATTTTTGTTTGTTTCTTGGTTGGTTTTTCAAGTTTGCCCTTGCTTGTTTTAACGTATTATGGATGGCTTATGTAAGTAACCTACATTGTCTCATTGGACTAAGCACTACATTGTGGACAAGGCCAGCTGCTGCCTTTTAAGCCCTCTTTCTATCTGAGTATGTGGCCCTCATCAGGCACATGTCCAGGGATACCAGCTCATGAGTGGCAAAGCTGGTTTCTCAGCCCAGATCTCCAGGTGCAGCTGCTCAGAGCGCCTACCCTTCTCCCAGACTTACAGTCTCTGCTTAAGCAACCCAAACTTGCTTAAGATCAGTTTTGCTCCAAATGATATGGCAAAGCCTTTGATCAGTTGGAACTTGAACAGCCTTTTAAAAAAATCTGATATTGGCTGGGCACAGTGGCTCACACCTGTAATCTCAGCACTTTGGGGGCCAAGGTAGGTGGATCACAAGGTCAGGAGTTCGAGACCAGCCTGGTCAACATAATGAAACCTCGTCTCTACTAAAAATACAAAAATTAGCCAGGTGTGGTGGCAGGGGCCTGTAATCCCAGCTACTTGGGAGGCTGAGGCAGGAGAATCACTTGAACCCAGGAGGCGGAGGTTGCAGTGAGCTGAAATCACACCATTACACTCCAGCCTGGGTGAAAAGAGCAAGACTTTGTCTCAAAAAAAAAAAAAAAAAATAGCTGGGTGTGGTGGCGGGCACATACAGTCCCAGCTACTCGGGAGGCTGAGGCAGGAGAATCGCTTGAACCCGACAGGGTGCAGTGAGCTGAGATCACACCACTGCCCTCTAGCCTGGGTGACAGAGTGAGACTTCATCTCAAAAATAAATAAATAAATAAAAATAAATAAAATCTGATATTGATAGTGATTTTTTCTCATAGTTTACTTGCTGACTTTTGTTTTTATTTTTACTTTATATAATAATGATGTATTGTGCATACTCCATACCAGGCATAAAATACCAAGCATTTTATTTGTATATGTATAAGATGATAATATATATAACTGATATGCTAAATTATATATACATCTATATATAAAATTGTATTCAGTTCTCAAACCACTCTGGCAAGCTGGTAGTATTCCTGTTTTACTAGTGAGAAAACAGGTTGAATGTGACTTGCGGTGCGTTGATGGATTATACACATAAGAAGCACATGGACACTGCTCCATCATCTCAAAATCCCAGGTGGCAGCAAGCTGCTGATATCGACAGGCTCTAGGATTCAGGTTTCCTTTTTGCTGAGGAGCAAACGCTGAATTATTCTGTGGGTCTGCATATTTAACAGCAGTTATCAGGCCTTGGCTAACTTTGTTTTTACAAAATGCTTTCAAAGTTCATAGGTAATCTCCCTACCCATCCCACCAAACACTCACAAGGCCTCATTTCCTGACCAGCATGTTGGAGGATCGACTGCATCGGCAGCTGCCTCCGCAGCATTTCACCCTTGCTTTTGTGTGGAGGCCGGGAGGGGCCCACCTGTGGTGAGGAGGACTCAGGAGAACCGGGGACACAGCAGAGCCCTTAGGATGGATACTATCTTATCTTGTGGGTCCCCTTGGCATTTCAGTAACAGTCACTGTGTTCTCCAGAGCTTCCTTTAAACAACCTTAGGACCCATTTCTTCCCGTGATGAAGAATCAGGTGCTGACCCCTGGACACTTAAAGAACCTTAGGACCTATTTCTTCACACAAGGAGGAATCAGGGTCTTGTCCCCTGGACACTTTAAGAACCTCAGGACTTAGCTGGGCATGGTAGCGGGCGCCTGTAGTCCCGGCTACTCGGGAGGCTGAGGCAGGAGAATGGTGTGAACCCGGGAGGTGGAGCTTGCAGTGAGCCGAGATCGCACCACTGCACTCCAGCCTGGGTGACAGAGCGAGACTCCGTCTCAAAAAAAAAAAAAAAAAACCTTAGGACCCATTTCTTCACATGAGGAGGAATCAGGGTACTGACCCCTGGACACCTTATGCCCCTGACAGTACCCCCACAGTAGCATCAATAGCAGACGACAGTCGCAGTTACTTAGAAATGGGCAGGAGCAGCCCTGGCTTTGGCCACCATCTGCTTGCTTTGCTCCCAGCAGCTACTCGCATGCATCTGAAAGCACCAGAGTGAGGGCGCGTGTGCCTCCCAGGCAGCCCTCCTGAGGCAGCTGTTCTCAACGTCCATCCTCCTGGCCCCTGACCTGCAGCAACCTCCCCAGCCGCCTGGCTTGTCCAGGCCTGTAGCTGGGAAGGAAGAGATGAAGACACAGGAACACACCGGGACTCCACACCCGTAACCACGTTCTGTTTGTTCGCCCTAGGAAAGACTGCTGCCTTTTCAACGGAAGGGAAATTCCTAGGACTGGCTGTCCCCTGCCAAGCTCGGTGGAGCGTCTGCACCTTGGCTGTGTCTCCTCTGCTTTTGCCAGTTTCCTCCCACTGAGAGGATGGAGGTGTCCGCACAGCTTTGGGTCTCATGAGGGATCTGCCTCCTGAGCAAAGAGCTCTTGATCCTGATTCCATGCACAGCCCTGCGGTAAGGAGCCCAGAAGAAACGTGTTTCCTGTTAAAACTGCTCTTGTCCTCTTTTCTTACCAGATTATGAAGTTTGTGTTCAAGGAGAGGGTTTAAAAATGGGATCCTGTAAGCAGACTTGGGCAGTCTCCTTTTGAAATAGGTTGTCTGTACATGTTCTAATGTTTTGTAGAACACGTGTGCCTGTTTAAGTGTATTGATGTGAATAATATTAAATAATTATTTAATTCATTGTATTGTTTCTGAGAAGTTGGGAAATTATCATTATACATTTACAACTTAATGACTTTTGTATTTTATTTTTCAAAATAAAAGCTTTCAATGTGAAGCATTCTGGTAGTTACATGTTTTCATTAATGTGATTTCAAAGCAGCACAGACCTTATCAGACGCTGGTGTGATAAACCAGTTTCCTCGGTTGGCTGTATTGTGGATACTCCCCTGGAGCCATCGCTTTTTTTTCGGGGGTGGTGGTGGGTAGAGACAGGGTCTCGCTACATTCCCCAGCCTGGACTCAAATGATCCTTCTGCCTCAGCCTCCCAAAGTACTAAAATTACAGATGTGAGCCACAGTGCCTGGCCTGCATCATCATTTTGTAATGAAGTTTTCTGTAATTTATTTCAGAGAGAACCTACTGCCATCCACTTTGGGAATCCTGTTCTATTTCATGCTTGCAGACTGTATTTAAGGACATGGAAGTTTCACCATGTTGGCCAGGCTGGTCTTAAACTCCCAATCTCAAATTATCCTCCCGCCTCAGCCTCCCAAAGTGCTGGGATTACAGGCGTGAGCCACTGCGCCCAACCCCCTTTGCTCTGTCTGATAGGCCCCTTCTCAATTCTGTGGTCTCAGTAAGCCTCACTTCCTCAGAGAGATCTTCCCTGGCCTCTTAAACTAAAAGTAATTCTCCCGCTGCTTGCCTTCTTCATGGTCATACTTTGCAGTGTTTCATCTGTTTGTTGCCTTTTTTATTATCTGTCTGCTACACCAGCAAGTTCTTGGAGTACCAAGACTATGTTTTTTCTTGTCTGTTGTACTTTTGGCACCTAGCAAACTGTCTGGCACTTTCTAGAAACCAAGTAAGGCCAAGTGCGGTGGCTCACGCCTGTAATCCCAGCACTTTGGGAGGCCGGAGGCGGGTGGATCACGAGGTCAGGAGATTGAGACCATCCTGGCTAACACAGTGAAACCCCATCTCTACTAAAAATACAAAAAATTAGCCAGGCGCGGTGGCAGAGCTTGTAGTCCCAGCTACTCGGGAGGCTGAGGCAGGAGAATCACTTGAACCTGGGAGGTGGAGGTTGCAGTGAGCCGAGATAGCACCACTGAACTCCAGCCTTGGCGACAGAGTGAGACTCCGTCTCAAAAAATAATGTCTAAGCTATTCTGCTGCCATAATGTGGCCTTACTGCTCCCTCATATACGGTGCCTTTCTCCTCCCTCCTTTCATTCTCTTCACTTTCTTCTTCCAGATGCTCGTACACCCGGTCCCCCTACCTGGGAAATCACAACCTCATTAAGAGCTCAGCTATATTAAGTCCTATTTCTTCACGAAATCTAACTCAACTGCTGCAACTTCCAAGTAGCAATTAGCTTCAGCATAACCTTTTTTCCTTTGTTTCCTGTGTTAGTATTATGTCACCAGTTTTGTGGGGACAAGGTCACGTACCTCTCTAGAACATATCAGAATGACAGAACATCTTCAGCTATAACCCACCTAGATACCAATACCTGCCCCCAAGGGAATGTATGATTTTTATTCCCCATTATGAGAAACAAACTCACCCCTCCAAACCCAAAGAATGGACTCAGAGACCCAGAGAACAGCGGAAGTGAGACATTTAATGACGCTCTTGCAATATCGGGTGTCTGGCAGCAGGCACACCCAGCACAGTTTCAACAAGCAATTTATCCACTAGTGCACAGGTCCCTCCCCCAGTTCCTCATAGGCTGAGTACTGTGGGGTCACAATCTTCCCAGATGTCACCTATTGGTTGTTGGGTAGGGGCTTTAGGTGTTTTCTTTAGGGTTGTCCTGCTGCATTTTGTTGCAGCCCACACTGCATTGCAATCCTAGTTAGCTCAGGGGCTCTTCAAGTATTTGACTTCTGACTTAAGTAGCTGGGCAGGCTGATAAGAACAGACAACACAAGCTATTTTGCAGTTAGTAAACTTTCATCTTAGACTAAACCTCTTTGGTTCAGGTGAGGGTAACTAAGGGGGGTGGGTGACAAGCAGGCATTGGCTGTCCAAGCAGGAGCCTGCTGTATCCTGTTTGTTCTGTAGTCTACTGACCTAAGTTGATTTAAGGCACTTTGTCTTAGAAATGGACCATTGTATACATTTCCTTCATCCAGCTAAGATTTAAATTTTTTTGTAGAGATGGGGTCTCACTCTGTTGCCCAGGCTGCTGTTGAACTCTTGGCCTCAAGTGATCCTCCTGCCTCAACCTCCCAAAGTGCTTGGATTACAGGCGTGTGCCACCTGTTTGGCCAAATTTGTTTAAACAAAAGAGTTTAGAGGACTCCCAACTAGGAACTATTGGAGTACTCTGGGCAGATATGATTCTAGCTGGGTTGAAACAATGACCAAGATAAAAAGGAGGAAGACGGGAAAGGCTGGGAGGGGCACAACCAACAGGCCTTGCAAGTAAGCAGATCTGGTGGCAAAGGTCAGGGAAAACCAAAGAAGACTCCCAGGTCTCCAGGTGACGAGGCCAGACATGGTACATGGTAGTGCCGGCAGACGGAGGGGAAGTGCATACCCCCACACAGCTGGCCCACACACTCCGGCTGCAAAGGGCCAGGGACCGTGTGGTCTCCAGCTTGCTGCCTGAATTTGGACAACCCAACTCATTCTCACTGCCTGTCTTCACAGTTTCAAAATGAAGCTAAAACAAACCCGTCTCTAGTTTGTTTTGTTTTTTTTTCTGAGTTGAAGTCTTGCTCTGTCGCCCAGGTTGGAGTGCAGTGGTGCGATCTTGGCTCTCTGCAACCCCGGACTCCCAGGTTCTAGCGATTCTCCTGCCTCAGCCTCCCAAGTAGCTGGGATTACAGGTGCCTGCCACCATGCTGAGTTAATTTTTTTCTATTTTTTTCAGTAAAGATGAGGTTTCGCCATGTTGGCCAGGCTGGTCTCGAACTCCTGCCCACAGGTGATCCACCCACCTCAGCCTCCCAAAGTGTTAGATTACAGGTGTGAGCTACTGCACCCAGCCTCCAGCTTGTTTTAAGAATCTAGTAACATCACTATGTTTAACAATTGGCTTAGATATTCAGAAGCTGCTGGCTGGGCACAGTGGCTCACACTTGTAATCCCAGCACTCTGGGGCCGAGGTGGGCGGATCACCTGAGGTCAGGAGTTTGAGACCAGCCTGCTCAACATAGAGAAACCCCGTCTCTACTAAAAATACAAAATTAGCCAGGCATGGTGGCACATGCCTGTAATCCCAGCTACTCGGGAGGCTGAGGCAGGAGGTTGCAGTGAGCCGAGATCGCACCATTGCACCCCAGCCTGGGCAATAAGACCAAAACTCCGTCTCAAAAAAAAAAAAAAAGATATTCAGAAGCTGCTGAAGTGAACGTTTAATGAATTTGTTTTTTGTTGTTGTTTGGTTTGTTTTTGTTTTTTGAAATGGAGTCTCGCTCTGTTGCCCAGGCTGGAGTACAGTGGTGAGATCTAAGCTCACTGCAACCTCCACCTCCCGGGTTCAAGCAGTTCTCTGCCTTAGCCACTGAGTAGCTGGGATTATAGGCACCTGCCACCATGCCCAGCTAATTTTTGTATTTTTAGTAGAGACGGGGTTTCACCAGCAAGGCCAGGGTGGTGTTGAACTCTTGACCTCGTGATCTGCCTGCCTCATCCTCTCAAAGTGCTGGAATTACAGGCATGAGCCAACGTGCCCGGCCCGTTGAATGAATTTCATGAGTAAACAAATCAGATCATGAGGAAACAAAGTAGATCAAAGTAAGTGGATTCCATGAAGCCGAGAATGATGTCTTCTGGATATGCCACCTGGTAACCCCTCCTTCAGCGCACTGTGCCCCCTGACAAACACCATGGGGAGCAGGGACAGAGGAGGTGGGTGGGGAGCACAGGGACACAGGCACGGTGACATCTGCCCCTGCCTCGCCCCTGTCCCGTCCACCCCTTTCTATAATACAATCATTTAACAATGGTTTCCCATGTGTGAAATACTTGC
The DNA here is from genome assembly GCF_003255815.1 of Theropithecus gelada. Lineage (NCBI taxonomy): Eukaryota > Metazoa > Chordata > Mammalia > Primates > Cercopithecidae > Theropithecus > Theropithecus gelada. The sequence goes on from NC_037670.1 coordinate 1,910,133, forward strand.
TTCATTCCTTCTCAATCACAGAATAGACACCACAGAACAGACACTTGATATTCAAATTTACTGAGGAAGAAACTGTTTCACATGCCAAGTGGGAACTTAAAAAAAAAAAAAAAAACCTTAATTAGCTGTATTATTGAAGTAAAATCAATTTAAGGGATTTAGTGTTTATTCAGGCAAGGCTGGTTGGCTTCTTGGCTCTCTATCTTCCCCATTTCTTCCTCCTTCTCAAAGTGTAAATTTTATTTTCAAACCTGGGAAAAGAGTTCAAGGTGGGAGGTGGAGGCAGGAGGATGGCTTTAGATCAGGAGTTCAAGATCAGCCTGGTCAATACAGCAAGACCTTGTCTCTAGAAAAAAAATTTTTTTTTTTACTTAGCTGGGTGTGGTGGTGCATGCCTGTGGTCCCAGCTTCTCAGGAGGCTGAGGCAGGAGGATCACCTGAGCCCAGGAATTTGAAGGTGCAGCGAGCTGTAATTATGCCACTGCACTCCAGCCTGTGTGACAGAGCAAGACCCTGTCTAAAAACAACAACAAAGGGCCAGACTCAGTGGCTCACACCTGTAATCCCACCACTTTGGGAGGCTGAGGCAGGAGGATCTCTTGAGGCTGGGAGTTCGAGACCAGCCTGGGCAACATAGTGAGACCCTGTCTGTGTGTGTGTATATATATGTATTTTTAAAAGAGGTGTTTGGGAACTTCCACTATGTAGACGTCCACTGCTGAAGGGCTGTTTTGGGTCATAACCAAGACATGTGGCCTGAGAGCCTGTGATGATTATTTGTGTTTGTGCAAACTCCAGAGCAGCCTAAGCTCCTGGATAAAGAGACACTCCACTCTGCTTTTAACTGTCTTGAGCAGACATATGAGGAGAGACAGGTTATTGTCTCCAGCATCAAAGGAATGAACCAAGATGTTGATTTTGAAGAGCCAGCTTCCCCAGGAAGCCTCCACAGTGTGACCTCACAGGACCTCTCCTGACACTTGTCTTTCTGTGTCTGTGTCTGGCATGTAAGGCTGGGCCACATTCTAGCAGAGGCCCCGCTCAAAACGTGGCCTGGTGTGATCAAAAGATGTTGATGTGGCAGCTCCTCACCAGATGTCCTGCACCCACTCTTGCCCCTCCATGTCCAGTCTCTTGACAAGGAGCTGGAATGTTCTTTTTAGTGTTTTTATTTTTTCTTTGAGAAGAGGTCCTGCTTTGTCACCAAGGCTGGAGTGCAGTGGCATGATCTCTGCTCACTGCAACCTCTCCCTCCTGGGTTCAAGCAATTCTCATGCCTCAGACTCCCAGGTAGCTGGGATTATAGGCGTCTGCCACCATGCCCGGCTAATTTTTGTATTTTTTAGTAGTGACAGGACTTCACCATGTTGGCCAGGCTGGTCTCGAACCCTGACCTCAGGTGATCCACCCGCCTCGGCCTCCCAAAGTGCTGGGATTTTAGGCATGAGCCATCACGCCCGGCCTTTGTTTTTAGAGATAAGGTCTAGCTCTTTCACTCAGGCTGGAGTACAGTGGGGCAATCACCGCTCAGTGCAGCCTCTATCTCCTGGGCTCAAGGATCCTCTCACTTCAGCCTCCCCAGGAGCTGGGACTACAGGCACGTGCCACCACATCTGGTTAATTTTTTTTTTTTCAAGATGGAGTTTCACTCTTGTCCAGGATGGAGTGCAATGGCTTGATCTCGGCTCACTGAAAACTCCACCTCCCGGGTTCAAGCGATTCCCCTGCCTCAGCCTCCCAAGCAGCTGGGACTATAGGCGTTCACCACCACACCCGGCTAATTTTTGTATTTTTAGTTTTTTTTTTTGTTTTTTTTTTTTGAGACGGAGTCTCGCTCTGTGGCCCAGGCTGGAGTGCAGTGGCCGGATCTCAGCTCACTGCAAGCTCCGCCTCCTGGGTTTACACCATTCTCCTGCCTCAGCCTCCCGAGTAGCTGGGACTACAGGTGCCCGCCACCTCGCCCGGCTAGTTTTTTGTATTTTTTTTAGTAGAGACGGGGTTTCACCGTGTTAGCCAGGATGGTCTCGATCTCCTGACCTCGTGATCCGCCCGTCTCGGCCTCCCAAAGTGCTGGGATTAAAGGCTTGAGCCACCGCGCCCGGCCTAATTTTTGTATTTTTAGTAGAGACAGGGGTTCACCATGTTGGCCAGGCTGGTCTCGAACTCCTGACCTCAGGTGATCCACCTGTCTCAGCCTCCCAAAGTGCTTGGATTACAGGTGTGAGCCACTGCGCCTGGCCTCTTTTAGCTATTTTTAAATATACAAAAATTGTTTACTATAGTCATGCTGTTGTACTACCAAATACTACATCTTATTCATTCTAACTGTACTTTTGTACCCGCTAATCATTCCTGTGCACCTCCTCCAGCCCACTACCCTTCCCAGCCTCTGGTAACCATCATTCTGCCCTCCATCTTCAGGAGTTCAATTGTTTTAATTTTTAACACCCACAAATGACTGGGAACATGCAAAATTTGTCTTTCTGTGTCTGGCTTATTTTAGTTAACATAATGACCTCCAGTTCTACCCACGTTGTTGCAAATAATAGGATTCTATTCTTTCTCACGGCTGAACAGTCTTCCATTGCGTGTATGTACCACATTTTCTCTATCCATTCACCTGTTGGTGGACACTTAGATTGATTCTAAATCTTGGCTATTGTGAATAGTGTTGCAATAAATATAAAAATGCAGATATTTCTTTGATGTACTGGTTTTCTTTCTTTTGGTTACATACCCAGCAGTAAGATTACTGGATCATAAAGTAGCTCTATTTTTAGTTTTTTGAGGACCCTCAAAACGTTCTCCATAGTGGTTGTACTAATTTACATTCCCATCGACAGGGTACCAGGGCTCCCTTTTCCCTACATCCTCAATAGCATTTGGTATTGCCTGTCTTTTGGATATAAGCCATTTTAACTGGGGTAGGATGATAGCTCACTATAGTTCTGATTTGCATTTCCCCGATGATCAATGATGTTGAGCACCTTTTCATATGCCTGTTTGCCATTTTTATGTTTTCAGAAGTGTCTATTCTGATCTTTTGCCCATTTTAAAATCAGACAGATTTTTTTTGTATTGATTTTTTTTTCCACCTGAGCTCCTTATATACTCTGGTTACTAATCCCTTGTCAGATGGATTCAGGATTGGGCTTTTTTTTTTTTGAGATGGAGTCTCACTCTGTTGCTTGGGCTGGAGTGCAGTGGTGCTATCTTGGCTTACCGCAACCTCCATCTCCCAGGTTCAAGCAATCCTCCTGCCTCAGCCTCCCCAGTAGCTGGGATCACAGGTGCCCGCCACCACGCCCAGGTAATTTTTATAGTTTTAGTAGAGACAGGATTTCACCATCTTGGCCAGGCTGGTCTTGAACTCCTGACCTCGTGATCCACCTGCCTCGGCCTCCCAAAGTGCTGGGATTACAGGCGTGAGCCTCTACACGCAGCCTGGATTTTGACTTTTACACTCAATTCTAACTCATTAAATGCTGTCAAGTGGAGAACTGATATAATACTCATATTGGAAGATCACTTTGTGTATCGGCTATCTATTGCTGTATAACGAACCACTCCAAGTTTAATGGTATAAAGTTACAACGATGCTTATTCGTCTTCTCACAATACTGGAGGCTGACTAGACTCACCTAGGCAGTTCTGCCTCTGTATGTCTTATGTGGTTGCCTTCAAACAGTATGCAGTTGGAATAGTCTCAAAGGTTTCCTTGCTCAAATATCTCCTGGTTAATTTGGGCTCTTAGCTAGGGCCTCAGCTGGGGCTATCCGGTGGAACACCCACACATCACCTCTGTACATGGCCTGGGCTTTCTCACAAAATGGTGAAAGGGTTCTAAGTGCACCCATCCCAGGAAGGAGAGCCAAGTGGAAACAGTGTCATCTTTTATGACCTAACTTTGGCAGATCATGAGCACCACTTCCACTGTATTCTACTTATAGAAGCAGGGGACTAAATTCACATTCAAGGGAAGATAAACTAGATTTTTTTTTTGAGATGGAATCTTGCTCTGCTGCCCAGGCTGGAGTGCAGTGGCCCGATCTCGGCTCACTGCAACCTCCACCTCCCGGGTTCAAGTGATTCTGCTGCCTCAGCCTCCTGAGTAGCTGGGACTACAGGCACAAGCCACCACGCCCGGCTAATTTTTGTATGTTCAGTAGAGACGGGATTTCACCATGTTGGCCAGGATGGTCTCGATCTCCTGACTGTGTGATCCACCTGCCTCAGCCTCCTAAAGTGCCGGGATTTTACAGGCGTGAGCCACCGCACCCGGCCTGCAACTAGATTATATCGCTTGATGACAAGTGTAAAAAAAATTGCAGACAACTATTCGCAACAGTGAAGGGATGGAATCAACCTAAGTTTCCTTCCATCAATGGAAAAAAGAATAAAGAAAAAGTGGCAGCTGGGCGCAGTGGCTCATGCCTGTAATCTGTAATCCTAGCACCTTGGGAGGCTGAGGCAGAAGGATCACTTGAGGTCAGGAGTTTGAGACCAGCCTGACAATCATGGTGAAACCCCGTCTCTACTAAAAATACGAAAATTAGCCGGCTGTGGTGGTGTTCACCTGTAATCCCAGCTACTCGGGAGGCTGAGGCAGGAGAATCGCTTGAACTTGGGAGGCAGAGGTTGCAGTGAGCTGAGATTACACCACTGCATTCCAGCCTGGGAGAGAGAGAGAGACTCCTTCTCAAAAAAAAAAAAAAAAAAAAATGGTTCAACACATAGAAAATGCTTGATATAATCAAAGTGAATCAGAGGATAAAAGAACTACAATAAAGCAACTGAAGAAAATGATTATGGAAATTAGAGACAGTAGTCTAACACTGGGTTGTCAATGGGTGACCCTGAGTTAGACAACCTAAAAAAATAAAACAGGGCTGGGCACAGTGGCTCACGCCTATAATCCCAGTGCTTTCAGAGGCTGAGGTGGGAGGCTAGCTTGACCAGGAGTCCAAGACAAGCCTGGGCAACATAGCAAGACCCCATCTCTACAAATGTAACAAAAATTAGCCAGGTGTGGTGGTGCATGCCTGTAGTCCCAGCTACTCGGGAGGCTGAGGTGGGAAGATCCTTTGAGTCCAGGAGTTTAAGGCTGCAGTGAGCTATGACGACACCACTGCGTTCTAGAGCCTGGGTGATAGAGCAAAACCTTGTCTTGAAAGAAAGAAGAAACGTAGGAATGGAGGGAGGGAGGGAGGGAGGGAAAGGAGGGAGAGAGGGAGGGAGGGAGGGACAGAGACAGAGAGCAGGAGAGAGGGAGGGAGGGAAAGGAGGGAGAGAGGGACGGAGAGAGAGAGGGAGGGAAGGAGGGAAGGAGGAAGGGAGAAAGAAAAGAAAAAGGAATAAACTAAGGAAGGCAAGAAAGAAAAGGAAAAAAGAAAGCAAAGAGAAAGAAAAAGAAGAAAGAGAAGAAGGAAGGGAGGGAGGGAGGAAGAAAGAAAGAAAAAGAATGATTGCATGCGGAGATTGAAAAGTACATAGTCAGTAGTCAAAGGACACACCGTACACCTGGATGAACTAATACAGAATGACTGGCCTAGGGCCGACCCTGGCTAAACTGTTGAATTTCAATGATAAAGAAAGTACTCTACTGGCCTTTGAGTAGGAAAATAAAACGTACATGTGAGAAGAACCTCTAGCCAGCCTCAGACCTTCCCATAGCCCCAGCTAGAGCCAGATGACAATAGAGTCAGAACTTAAAGTAAGAACTGAAGAAAAGGAAAATGAATCAAGAATATTCTCCCATGCCAGGTGCGGTGACTCACGCCTGTAATCCCAGCACTTTGAGAGGCTGAGGCAGGAGGATCACCTATGGTCAGAAGTTCGAGACCACCCTGGCCAAGATGGTGAAATCCCATCTCTACTAAAAATACAAAAATTAGCTGGGTGTAGTAGTGTGCGCCTGTAATCCCAGCTACTCAGGAGGTTGAGGCAGCAGAATCGTTTGAACCTGGGAGGCAGAGATTGCAGTTAGCGGAGATCGCACCACTGCACTCCAATGTGGGCGACAGAGCAAGACTCTCTCTCTCAAAAAAATAATTAAAAAATAAAAAAGAATGGTCATCCAAAGGCCAGGTGTGGTGGCTCACGCCTATAATCCCAGAACTTTGGGAAGCCCAGGTGGGCAGATCACGAGGTCAGGAGATCGAGACCATCCTGGCTAACACGGTGAAACCCTATCTCTACTAAAAATACAAAAAATTAGCAGGGCGTGGTGGCAGGCTCCTGTAGTCCCAGCTACTAGGGAGGCTGAGGCAGGAAAATGGCGTGAACCCAGGAAGTGGAGATTGCAGTGAGCCAAGATCATGCCACTGCACTCCAGCCTGGGTGACAGAGGGAGACTTCATCTCAAATAAATAAATACATACATACATACATACATACATACATACATAAAAAAAAAGAATGGTCATCCAAGTAGAAACCCATTAAACAGAAACCCTCAAATATGGACCATTTCCAAAAATACACCCGCTCTGGGTGAAAATAGAAACTGCAGGTTAAAAAGAATCATGATACTTTTATCTTTTTTCATTTTAATGAATGTTGAATAAAAATATATCACTTGCACATAGGCATTTATCTGAAGTTCAGAAATTCTCTCACCTTAGTTTCTTCAGCTGCTGTTGTATCAAGCAAAATGAAAGTTATATATATTTAAACTAAAACACATATAAAATACATAAAGCTATTTATTTATTATTTATTTATTTATTTAGAGATGGAGTCTCGCTCTGTCGCCAGGCTGAAGTGCAGTGGTGTGATCTCACTCACTGCAACCTCCACCTCCCAGGTTCAAGCGATTCTCCTGCCTCAGCCTCCCAAGTAGCTGGGATTACAGGTGCCCGCCACCACACCCAGCTAATTTTTGTATTTTCAGTAGAGACAGGGTTTCACCGTGTTGGCCAGGATTGTCTCCATCTCCGGACCTCGTGATCCGCCTGCTTCACCCTCCCAAAGTGCTGGGATTACAGGCATGAGCCATAGCGCCTGGCAGTTATTTTTAATCCATTAATCTATCTACTTCGGTAAGTACCTATTTGCACAAAAAGAGGTATGAATTAATTACTGCCTAATTTTTTTTTTTGAGACAGAGTCTCTCTCTGTTTTCCAGGCTAGAGTGGAATGGTGCGATCTTGGCTCACTGCAACCTCCGCCTCCCAGGCTCAAGCGAGTCTCGTGCCTCAGCCTCTCGAGTAGTTGGGATTACAGGTGCCCACCACGCCCAGCTAATTTTTGTATTTTTAGTAGAGACGGGGTTTCATCATGTTTGCCAGGCTGGTCTCAAACTCCTGACTTCAAGTAAGCCACCTGCCTTGGCCTCCCAAAGTGCTAAAATTACAAGCATGAGCTATCACGCCTGGCCATACCACCTAATGTTGAGAGTTATTTCTTGGTGGTTGAAAATTTCTTGATTTGTTACTTGCTTCTTTGTAGTTTTCTTTTCTCTCCTCTCTCTCTCTTTCCACCTCCCTCTCTCTGACAAGGTCTCACTCTGTTGCCCAGGCTACAGTCTCAAACTCCTGGGTTTTAGTGATCTACCTGCCTCAGCCTCCCGAGTCGCTGGGACTATAGGTGTGCGTTACCATAACTAGTTTTTAATTTTTTAGAGATGGGATCTTGCTATGTTGCTCATGCTGGTCTCAAACTCCTGGCCTTGAGCAATCCTCCTGCCCTGCCTTCACAAAGTGCTGGGATTACAGGTGTGAGCTATAGCACCCGGCCTGCTTTGTACTTTTCTATAGGACTTAGATTTTATGAATAATTACAAATAATTTTTATAAAAGCAGTAAACTTTTTAAAATTAAGCAGTGATAAAGAATGAGCTACAGAAAGTAGTATTAGTTCAGCGCCTATTACATACTAGATATTTTGCATATAGTGAATCACCTAATCCACGTATCAAGGCAGGAACTATAATCTTTATTTTTCAGGAGAGAAAACTGAGGCTTACAAGCATTTGTTAATTCTAGAGTTACACAGCTGCTGCCAAAACAAGTTCCCTCTTCCCAGAAGCCTGCCCACTGCTGGTTTCATCAAATTCAACCCCACTACTTCCATCCCCATATCTGTGCGCAAGAATGTATATACACACACACACACACACACACACACACACACACACAAGCACACTTCTGCAATATTTCATCTGCCTAGGCCAGGAATTTACCATGACGAACCAAATGCAATACCTGTTTCCTGACCAAAGCTGTTACTCAATATCTCCATGATTTGAGAAACAGTTTGATTTCAAGCTGACAAGGGTCATACTGAGGTCTTAATAATTACAAAGCATCCTAGTGTATGTGAAAGGATGTGATGTTCAGATATATCCAGCCCTTTGAGATGCTCTGCTGGAAGGTGGTTGAGGTGCAAAGTACTACTGACTCATGGTCATCTTGGTCCATGGTCATTAATAATGATACTTTGTATTTCTTTTGTGTTTGTGCTAAGGGTGGTTTCAAAACCTGGAAGAAGCTTATCAGTTTCTAGGTATTCAAATATCTCTTTTCACAATGTATATGTGTGTGTGTATGCTATGAAAATATATACACACATATATTCACATATGAATAGATAACACACATATACATACATATAGAGTTACAGTACACTAATCAAAAAGCAAATTCTTCTTTTTTCTTTCTTCTGGATAGAGTTTAACTCTGTCGCCCAGGCTGGAGTGCAGTGGCACTATCTTGGTTCACTGCCACCTCCACCCCCCCGTGTTCAAGCGATTATCCTGCCTCAGCCTCCTGAACAGCTGGGATTACACCACACATGGCTAATTTTGGTATTTTTAGTAGATACAGGGTTTCACCATCTTGGCCAGGCTGGTCTTGAACTCCTGACCTCATGATCCACCCACCTCGTCCTCTTAAGAGTGCTGGGATTACAGGCGTGAGCCACCGTGCCCGGCTTAAAGTAAATTCTTAATGATCCATGAAAAGAAAAAGGCAGGCCAGGTGTGGCTCCCACCTGTAATCCCAGCACTGTGGGAAGCTGATGTGGGAGTATCACTTGAGCCCAGGAGTTTGAAACCAGTCTGGGAAACATGGTGAGACTTCCTCTGTAGAACAAATGTAAAAATTACCTGGGCATGGCAGCTTATACCTGGGGTCCCATCTACTCAGGAGGCTGAGGTGGGAGGATCACAACTCAAAAAAGCAGAGTTTGCAGTGAGCTGAGATCACACCACTGCACTCCATCCTGAATGACAAAGCAGTACCTTGCCTCAAAAAAAAAAAGGAAAAAATTGGTATCAAAGAAAAATTTAATGTATCTATATATACATAAATGTATATAGTCATAGTATATTAATCAAAAAGTAAATTCTTAATAGTTCATGACAAGTAAATGGCAGGCCAGGCATGGTGGCTCACGCTTGTAATCTCAGCACTTTGGAAGGCCCAGGCAAAAGGATTGCTTATGTCCAAAAGTTTGGGACCAGCCTGGGCAACCTAGTGAGAACCAACCTCTCAGAAAAAAACAGAAATTAGCCAGGCATATTGGCATGTGCCTGTAGCCTCAGCTACTCAAGATGCTGAGTTGGGAGGATCACTTGAGGCCAAAAGGCCAAGGCTGCAGTGAGCCATAATCACATGACTACACTCCAGCCTGGGTGACAGAGCAAGACCCTAAGGAAAAAAAAAAAAAAAGAAAACTGTAAAAAATATAAAAATAGAAGACATGAAGTGAGAAGCTACCAAGTCCGGGGCAAATATAAAGGCCCCAAGGTTCATTCCAATCCTTACCCCCAGAAGACAAGAAAAGCCATGAAACACTAAATAAAACAGAAATCATTGTGAAACCACACAGGCAGAATTTACTATTGATTTGTCAGAAATCCACTCTTAAGGTTAAAAAAAGAGACGGCTTTTGCTAAATCACTCTGCTGTGAACAAATAAGAGTCCAGGGAAGCTTTAGGCTCCTTGATGCTGTTGACATCAAAGACTTAAAGCTGGATCTGGAAGAGGCAACTGTGAGGCAAGAGCAAAACCAGAAGAGGCCACCATGAGGCAGAAGATGGGCCCTGAGTGGCCACTGTGAGGCAGAAGATGGGCCAGATGAGGCCATGGTGAGGAAGGAGCTGGTGTAAGAGAGACCACAGCGAGACAGGAGCTGGGTTATGGGAGGCAGTCGTGAGGCAGGAGATGGGCCTGGTGAGGCCAGTGTGAGGCAGCAGCTGGGCCTAGAGATGCCAGTGTGAGGCATTAGCTGGGCCTGTTGAGGCTGCCAGGAGGCAGGAAGAAACATGGCTGGGGAAGGCCACCATGATGAAAGAGCTGGGGCTGGAAAGGCCTCTGCAAGGAAACAGGTGGGCCTGGAGAGGCCATTGTCAGGCAGCAACTGGGCCAGTTCAGGCTGCCACGAGGCAGACTGTGGGCCTAGACAGCTTAACTTGAAAAAGTTTCAGGCCTACAAAGGATTCCAGGAGCTGGGCAACAGCTGAGGCCGAAGAGTTTGTTGTGAGGCAGGAACTGGGCCTACAGATGCAGCCAGAGGAAGAGCTGGGACTGGAGACGAGGCCGGGAGGCAGCAGCTGGGACTGGAGAGGCTGATTTGAGGAAGTTCTGGGCCTGAAGAGGCAGCCAAAAGTCAAGACCAAGGTCTGGGGAAAACAGCCGTGAGGCATGAATTGGACCTGGAGAGGCCTCTGGTAGGCAAGAGCAGGACGTGCAGAGGCTGTTCTTAAGCGAGGGCTGGGTCTGTACAGGCCACCAGGAGGCAGAAGGTGGGACTAAAGGGCTTGCCTGGAAAAAGTTTGGGGCCCAGAAAGGCTGGCAGGAGCTGGGTGGGAGCTGAGTCCAAAGAGGTTGTTGTGAGGCAGGAGTTGGGCATGTAGACGCAGCCAGAAGGAAGAACTAGGCCTGGAGAGGCCACCGTAAGAAAGGCAAAGGCTAGGCCTGTAGAGGCCGACTTGAGACTGCAGAGAGGCTGGCAGGAGCATGGCCGGGGAAGGCTGCCAGAAGGCAAGAGCTGGGCCTGGAAAGGCTGCTGCGAGGTAAGAGGTGGGCCTGGACAGCTGAACTGGAGGAGGTTTCGGGCCTACGAAGGCTGCTGGGAGCTGGGCAGGAGTCGAGTCAAAGGAGGCTGTTTGGAGGTAGGAATTGAGTCTACAGGCGCAGCCATGAGAAAAGAGCTGGGCCTGGAGAGGAGGCTGGGAGGCAGCAAGCAACTGGGCTGGGGGAGGCCAACTTGAGGAAGTTCTGGGTCTGGAGAGGCTGCCAGAAGGGAAAAGCTGGGCCTAAAGAGGCCATGGTGAGGCATGAGCTGGGCCTAAAGAGGCCATTGGGACACAGGAGCCGGGTCTGCAGAGGCTGCCGAAAAGCAGGAGGGTGGCCTGGGGAGACCGCGGTGAAGCATGAGATGAGCCTAAAAAGGACCTCGCAGGCAGGAGCTGGGCCTGTCAAGGCTGCTGCGAGGCAGGCACAAACGTGGCCTGGGGAGGCCGATGTGAGGCAAGAGCTGGGCCTGGAGAGGCCCTTGTCAGGCAGGAGCTGGGTCTCCCCAGGCCACCAGGAAGCTGAAGGTGGACCTGGAAGGCCTGACGTAGAGAAGCCTGGGGTCTACAAAGGCTGCCAGGAGCTGGGCCAAATGTGGTTGTCATGTGGCAGGAGGTGGGCCAGCAGACACGGCCGGGAGGGAGAGCCAGGCCTGGAGAGGCCGACTAGAAACAGTTCTGGGCCTGGAGAGGATGCCGAGAGGCAAGAGCCGGGCCTGGAGAGGCCGCCAAAAGTCAGGAGCTTGGCCTGAGGTGGCCACGCTGAGGCAAGAGCTGGGCCTGGAGGCTCCACTGTGAGGCAGAGGCCGTGGTTGTTGGGGCCCCCAACACACACGCACTGGGCCTGGCGAGGATGACTTCAGGACGACTGGAGCCTGCAGAATCCATATCAGGAGGCAATAGCTTGGCCTGTAGAGGCTGAGAAAAGGTAAGCACTTGACCTGCGGAGGCCATGGTCAGGCAACAGCTGGGCCTGGAGGGTCCACTTTGAAGCAGCAGCTCAGCCTGAAGGGGCCTACAACAGGCAGGATCTCGGCCTGTGGAGAGGCATGACCTGATCTTAAACACGCCAGTGTGAGGGATGACCTGGCCCATAGAATCCTGTGTGAGGCCGGATCGTGGCCTGCAGAGTCCAGGAGAGGCATGAGATGGGCCTAAACAGGCCAGTGCAATTGAGCACCTGGGCCTATAGAGGCCAGTGTGAGGCAGGAGCTTGGCCCGGAGAGGCCGCAAGACATATGAGCTTGTCCTAAATAGTCCAGTGTAAGGCAGGAGCTGGGTCTGTCGAGGCTGTCGGGTGGCAGGCTATAACTTGGACTGGGGAAGCTGCTGTGAGGCAAGAGCTGGGCCTGGGGGAGCTGGGAAAAGGCAAGACCTGGGCCTGGAGTGGCCATCATCAGGCAGTAGCTGGGCCTGTCAAGGCCACTGTGAGGCATGATCTGGGTCTGGAAATCTTGACTTAAAGAAGCTTTACGCCTACAAAGGCTGCCAGGTGCTGGGCAGGAGCTGAGCCAAAATAGGTTGTTGTGAGTCAGGAGTTGGGACTGTAGACACAGCTGGGAGGAAAAACTGGGCCTGGAGAGGGTATAGGGAGGCAGCAACTCCACCTTGAGAGGCCGAACTGAGGAATTTCTGGGCCTGGAGAAGTCACCAAAGGGAAAAGCTGGTCGTAGAAAGTCCATTTTGAGGAATGAGCTGGGCCTCAGGAGGCCATGAGATGCAGGAGCTGGGCCTCTAGAGGCTGCCAAAAGGCAGGAGCTTCACCTCGGGTGGCTGCCTTGAGGCATAAGATGAGCCTAAAGAGGCCACTGGGAGGCAGGAGCTGGGCCTGTCGGAGCCTGCCATGACGCAGGCAGAAACTTGGTGTGGGGAGGCTGCTGTTAAGGCAAGAGTTGGGTCCATCAAGGCTACCGCAATGCAGGCAGAAACCTGGCATTGGGAAGCTGCCATGAGGCAAGAGCTGGGCCTGTCAAGGCTGCTGGGAGGCCAAAGGTGGGCCTGGCAAAGTTGACTTTAAGAAGTCTGGAGTTGGGTGTGTCCAGGCCAGTAGGAGGCAGAAGGTGGGCCTAGAGAGTCTGAATTGAGGAATTTTCAGGCCTACAATGGCCGCCGTGAGCTGGACAGGAGCTGGGCAGAAGAGTTTATCTGAGGCAAGTGTTGGGCCTGTAGATGGAGCCAGGAGGAGGAGCTCGACCTGGAGAGGCAGTCATGAGGCAGAAGCTTGGCCTGTATAGGCCGACAGGAGACAGGAACTGGGCCAGGAGTGGCCCACTTGAAGATGATATTGGAGAAAGTGACAGATCATCAGGCATTAGATTCTCACAGGGACAGCGCAACGTAGATCCCTCACATGCACAGTTCACAATGGGGTGCTTGCTTTCATGGGAATCTAATGCTGCTGCTGATCTGAGAGAAGGTGGAGCTCAGGGGAATGTGAGCAATGGGGAGTGGCTGTAAATAAAGATGCAGCTTCCCTCACTCAACACTATTCACCTGCTGTATGGCTCCTTACAGCTCCATGGCTCCACTCAACACCTGCTGTGTGGCTTCTTACAGCTCCGTGGCTCAGGCGTTGGGGGCCCCTGCTCAAGTACATCCAAAAGGACCCTTCTCACAACAGTCTTCATAGTGGTCAAGTGCAGCAGCCACTTAGCTCCCAAGGCATGTGCCTCAGCTGGCATTTCATCACAATCAACAGTAAGTGGTAGCTTGAGTCATTGTGAGGTCACTTCCCGGAAATCACCAGCATCCCATATCCCATTGGCAAGGAGCTCCACACAGTCCCTTGGATAACCAAACCTATGCCCAAATGCCATCTGTGTGGGTCTGTCTCCTGGGACCCTTCCTAGTAGCAACTCTGTATTAGTCAGGGTCCAATCAGGGCACGTAAACCACTCAAAAGTCCAAAGTGCTAGAATTTAATACAGAGAATTATTCATTATAACAGGGAAACAGTATGACAGATTGGCTAGCACAAAGTAAAGAGAATTCTAGTGAATGTAGGACTAGCCAAGGTCAGGCATGGTGGCTCATGCCTGAAATTCCAGCAATTTAAGAAGCCAACACAGGAGGACTGCTTGAGGCCAGGAGCTAGAGACCAGCCTGAGCAACACGGTGAGACCCTGTCTCTATCCAAAAAAAGAAAAAAATTAGCTGGGTGTGGTGGTGCACACTTACAATCCCAGCTACTCGGGAAGCTGAAGTGGGAGGGTAGTTTGAGCCTGTGAGGTCAAGGTTGCAGTGAGTCATGATTATGGCACTACAGTCAAGCCTGGGTGACACAGCAAGACCCTGTCTCAAGGAACAAAACAACAACAACAACCATTTACAGACAGAAAAGAAATAGGGCTAATAAGGTATGATGTTGAAATGTGACAAATAAAGTAATATAAGGGCTTTTATCCATTTAAAATCATCAAACAAAAAATAACCTATTAAATTATAATACCCTGTGCTGGCAAAGGTGCAGTGAAATGGGCACTTTCTTATACAATGAGGGGTGTTTAAATTGTGTATGAGCCTTTCAGAGTAAAGCTTTGCAATTTTTTTTTTTTTTTTTTTTGAGATGGAGTTTCACTCCTGTTGCCCAGGCTGGAGTGCAATGATGCAATCTTGGCTCACCGCAACTTCCACCTCCTAGGTTCAAGCGATTCTCCCGCCTCAGCCTCTGAATAGCTGGAATCACAGGTGTGTGCCATCACACCCAGCTAATTTTGTATTTTTAGTAGCGATGGGGTTTCTCCATGTTGGTCAGGCTGGTCTTGAACTCCAGACCTCAGGTGATCCACCCACCTCAGCCTCCCAAAGTGTTGGGATTACAGGCTTGAGCCACCACGCCTGGCCGACAATTTTTTTTTTAATAATAGAGACACTGTCTCACCACACTCTCCTCCAAGTCCTGACATCAAGCAATCCTCCTGCCTCAACTTCCCAAAGTGCTGGGATTATACCTGGGAGGCACCCAAAACCTTGTCAATTTACATCAAGGGCAATGAGAATGTCCATTCACCATGACTCACAGTAATCTCACTTCTGGAAATACCTTGGGAGATAACTGAATCTAAACAAAAGGTCATCTGCTCAAACTGAAAATCTGGGAGTAACTGAAGACAGAGTGGTTAAGCAAAATAAGAAACAGTTATAAGAAATTAAACTATCTATGGTATTTACAGGCACCTGGTCAGTTCATGTTAGCTGCTACTTTTTTGTTGTTTACCCAGGCTGGAGTGCAGAGGCCTGATCATGACTCACTGCAGTCTCAGCCTCCCTGGGCTCAAGTGATCCTCCCACAGCAGCCTCCCAAGTAGCTGGGACTACAGGAACATGCCATCACACTAGGCTAATTTATGTATATTTCTGTAGGGATGGTAACTCCCTTAATTTCTGAGGCCTGTCTCAAACTCTTGGCCTCAAGCCATCCTCCTGCCTCAGCCTCCCAAAGTGTTGTGATTACCAGTGTGAGCCACCACACCTGTCCACCTGCTACTTTTATTATATTATATCACTAAATTCAAAATTATTTGTCATTAAAAATTATCATTTTCAAGGCTGTGGAACAATATGTGTCCTACAGCATAATTGTAAAAACATATACAGTTGTCCCTCGGTATACAGAGAGGATTCGTTCCAGCCCCTCCATCTCTGCATATACCAAAGTCCATGCATACTCATGTTTTGCAGTCAGCCCTTTGGAACCCACGTATAGGAAAAGTCCAAATATTACTTGGGCATCATGGCAAGCACGTACAGTCTCAGTCACTTGAAAGGCTGAGGTGGGAGGCATGCTTGAGCCTGAAAGGTCGAGGATGCAGTCAGCTGTGATAGCACCACTGCCACTCCAGCCTGGACAACAGAGCAAGACCCTGTCTCAGAAAAAAAAAAAAAGGTTAGAAATTGTAATGACGTCTGTTGGGCAAAATTCCATATAAGCAAAGTATAGATTAATGAAGCAATTGGTGATCAATTAGTACGATTGACTTTCTGGAGTTTCTGACAGTAAAGGTAAGAAAAATGCAAAACACAGAGACAGAGGGTTAGGGAAGGATTCTACGTGTTTAACAGGATGACACTGGCCATGTTCGTGCAGCAGCAGTATGTCACCATATGACAGACCTTGGAGAGAAGTTAGCAGATGAGGAAGTTGATAAAAATGATGAGAGAAGCAAAATACTGATAGCGATAGTGAAGTAAACCACGAAGAATTTCCATAACTGACATCAGCAAAGTAGGAATATTGTACAGTGTGTGTTTAAGTTCCTGTATAACATTGTATTTGCTTTCTGTTTGTTTGTAAGGAATGTATCTACTAAAAGTTCTTATTGCTGTCAAAATAATATGTGTAAGTCATTAGAACTTATTCTTCTGTTTTTCTACTTTGATCTTCCGGCCATCATCCCATAGCCTTACTTTAGAAATTTTTTATTTTTTTAGAAATTTGAACAAGTGCTTGTTGTGGTGGCTCATACCTCTAGGATGGGAGGCAGGGGTGGAAGGGTCACTCGAGGCCAGGAGTTTGACACCAGCCTGGCCAACAAAGTGAGACCCCATGTCTACAAAACAATTTAAAAATTAGCCAGGTGTCATCATGTATACCTACAGTCCCAGCTACTCAGGAGGCTGAGGCAGGAGGAGCCTTAGCCCCAGAGTTCAAGGCTGCAGTGAGTTGTGATTGCAGCACTGTACTCCAGCTGGGTTGCAGAGGAGACCCCATCTCCTAAAACAAAAAAAACAACAAAAAAAGAAAGAAAATAGGTAAAGTAGCAAGTTGTATGTAGCTTACTCTGAATACGTCTAAACTACATGTTCAATCTTTTGGGGTCTAGCATCTCTTTACATTTTTTAACTCTATTGAAGATCTTTTAAGACTTTTTCTTTATATAAATAATTATATTAAAATTAGAAAATAAGACAAAATTTTGAAAATATTATTCATTACATATTAATAAAACCATTTCATGTTGTTATAATGCAGGACAAATTTTTAACATAGATACATTCATTACATATGAATAATAAAACCAGTACATGTTGACGTAAGTACTACTGGTTTTTTTTGGAAACAAAGTCTACTTTCACCCACGCTGGAGTGAAGTGGCACGATCTTGACTCACTGCAACCTCCACCACCTGGGTTCAAGCAATTCTCCTGGCTCAGCCTCCCAAGTAGCTGGGATTACTGGCGCCTACCACCATGCCTGGCTCATTTTTGTGTATTTTTAGTAGAGATGTGGTTTCACCATGTTGGCCAGGCTGGTCTTGAAATCCTGACCTCAGGTGATCACCTCGGTCTCCCAAAGTGCTGAGATTACAGGCGTGAGCCATTGCACCCAAACCAATTAATATAAATGTATTAATGTATATATATTTATATATATATGTTTTTTTTTTTTTTTTTGAGACGGAGTCTCGCTCTGTCCCCCAAGCTGGAGTGCAGTGGCGCAATCTCGGCTCACTGCAAGCTCTGTCTCCCAGGTTCACGCCATTCTCCTGCCTCAGCCTCCCCAGCAGCTGGGACTACAGACGCCCGCTGCCATTCCCGGATAATTTTTTTGTATTTTTATTAGAGATAGGGTTTCACCGTGTTAGCCAGGATGGTCTAGATCTCCTGACCTCGTGATCTGCCCACCTCGGCCTCCCAACAGATTAATATATTTTTTAAAACACTGATTAGTCAGGCAACAACACTGGGCAGGGGTCTCCTCATTCCCAGCGATGCAAACCCCACTGCACAGCTCCGGGGTTGCAAGGGCTACAGCGCCAAAAGGCTCTAACTTGTGAGTTCATATTTTATTTGTATTCTATTTGTATTGTGAGACAGGGTCCTGCTCTGTCGCCCAGACTGGAATGCAGTTGTGTGTGCACTTATAGCTCACTGCAGCCTCGACCTTCTGGGCTCAAGCCATCTTCCTGCCTCAGCTCCCCACTGACTGGTGCCACAGTTGAGTGCCACCATACCTGGCTATTTTTTTAATTTTTTGTTCTGTTGCCCAAGCTGGCCTCAAACGCCTGACCTCAAGAGATCTGCCCACCTCAGCCTCCTGAGTAGCTGGGACTATAAGTACACATCACCATACCTAGCTACATTTATTTCATTTTATTAAATTTTGAAAAATATTTTTATAGAGAGGAGGTCTTGCTATGTTGCCCAGGCTGGTCTCAAATTCCTGCCCTTAAAAGATACTCCCATCTCTGCCTCCCAAACAACTGTGACTACAGGCATGAGCCACCGCAATGAGCCTGAAGAGATTTCTTTAATCTAGCATCCCATACTTGATAGGATTGAGAAAGGCAGTAGTGTTTTTTAAAATTACTTAATAATTCAGTAAGAATCTATCTCAGCCTTGACCTCTGCCTTCTCTCACATCCAGTCTGTCAGGAAATCCTGTTGTGTCTTCAACATGTGTTGAAGATCTCCACCCAGCAACCCCCTAGCCTCCTCCCCTGCTTCTCTCCTCTGACCATCTCTCACCACCACTATGACCCTGGTCAGGACCACTATCATCTCCCGCCTGGATGTTGCCGCAGCTTGGCCCCCATGCTTCTACCCAAATCTTCCCACAGTCTTTCTCAACTCAGCAGCCGGAGAAAGCTTTTAAATCGGGAGAGAGATCATGTCACCTCTCTGCTCAGAACCCTCCCACAGTTCCCATCTCAGTCAGAGTAAAAGCCAAAGCCCCAGCAATAACCTCCCAGGGCTTACACGATCTGTGCTGATCCCAGCCCAGCAACTCCCTGGCCTCCTGCCCTAATTCTCTCCCTCTCTCCTTCTGCTCCACTGACCTCCTTCCAGAGCCTCAGACACACCTCAGACACTTTATTCCGTTGTTTCTGCCTACAATCCTCTTCCCTCAGCACCTCGGCCAGCTCCTTCCCCTCCTTCAAGTCTTGGCTTAATTTTCACTTAGGAGGCCATCCCTGACCATTCTATTTAACATTGCCATCTGTCCCCATGCCCACCATGCTCATTTATTCTTTTCTTTTCTTTTCTTTTTCTTTTTTTTTTTTTTTTTTTTTGTGGAGACAAGATCTTACTCTGCCACCAAGGCTGGAGTGCAGTGGTACAATCATAGCTCACTGCCACCTCCAATTCCCAGGCTCAAGCAATCCTCCCACCTCAGCCTCCCTAGTAGCTGGGACTACAGGGGCATGTCGTCATGCCTGCCTGATTTCTTTTATTATTTTATTTTATTTGAAGATGGAGTTTCACTCTTCTTGACCAGACTGGAGTGCAGTGGTGCAATCCTGACTCACTACAACTTCCACCTCCCAGTTTCAAGGATATCTCCTGCCTCAGCCTTCCTAGTAGCTGGGATTACAGGCGCGTGCCACCATACCTGGCTAATTTTTGTATTTTCAGTAGATATGGGGTTTTGCCATGTTGGCCAGGCTGGTCTCAAACTCCTGACAGGTGATCTGCCTGCCTCAGCCTCCCAAAGTGCTGAAATTACAGACGCGAGCCACTGCGCCCAGCCATTTTTTAAATTTTTTTATAGAGACAGGGTCTCACTATGTTGCCTAGGCTGGTCTTGAACTCCTGGCTTCAAGTGATTCTCCTGCCTGGATTCCTAAAGTGCTGAGATTACAGGCATGAGCCACCATGCCTGGCTTCATGTTTATTTCTTCTTGTGGCTGCAACAAACTTTCCTACATTTAGTGACTAAAAACACCACAAATCAACCATCTTACAATTCTGGGGGCCAGAAGCCCAAACTAGGTTTATTAAGGCTAAAGTCAAGGTTTCAGCAGGGCTGCATTCCTTCTGGATGCTCTACCATGTTCTCTTGGCTTTTCCAGCTTCTAGAAGACACCCCCATTTCTTGGATCATGGCCCCTGACTCCATCTTCAAAGCCAGAAGTGAAGCATCTTCAAATCTCCCTCTCTGACCTCGGCTTCCATAACCACCTCTCCTGTTCCAATTCTGACTCTCCTACCCTCTTTCTTTTATAAAGATCCTTGTGATTCACCTGAGGTCAGGAGTTCAAGACCAGCCTGACCAACAGAGAGAAACTCTATCTCTACTAAAAACACAAAAATTAGCCGGGTGTAGTGGCGCATGCCTGTATTCCCAGCTACTCTGGAGGCTGAGGCAGGAGAATTGCTTGAACCCAGGAGGCGGAGGCTGCGGTAAGCCAAGATCGCACCATTGCACTCCAGCCTGGGCAACAAGAGCGAAACTCCGTCTCAAAAAAAAAAAAAAAAAAAATCCTTGTAATTGCTGGGCATAGTGGCTTCCACACATAATTCCAACACTTGGGGAGGTCAAAGCAGGAGGAAAACTTGAGGCCCAGAGTTTGAAACTAGCCTGGACAACATAGTGAGACCCCCACCTCTACAAAAAAATAAAAATAAATATCAGCCAGACATGGTGGTATGTGCCTGTACTCCCAGCTACTTGAGAGGCTGACGTGAGATGATCGCTTTAGCCCAGGAGTTTCAGATCAGCCTGGGCGACATAACTAAATTTCACCTCTACAAAAATGAGCTGGGCATGGGTGACATGCATGTGTAGTCCCAGCTACTTGGGAGACTGAGGTGGGAGGATCGCTTGAGCTTAGGAGGTCAAAGCTATAGTGAGCTATGATCATATCACTGCACTCCAGCCTGGATGACACGGGCAGATTTTGTCTCAAGAAAAGAAAATAAAAATATATTTGGTCTCTGTCCCTGGTTCCTGGTACAGAGCTTCTAAAGCTTTTATAAAGACCTCAGTGATAGAGGTGATAGGAGCATCTTTTGTTTTAATATTTGGTCTTGGTCCCAGGTTTCTAACACAAGAGCCTCTAAGAACTCTGGGATCTCTAGCATGATAAGAATGCATTTGGGGATGTTGTCGAGATGAATGGGTGGCTGCAAGCTCCTAGATTTCTTCAGGAGGAGGGCTAATTGCCAGAGGAAGCAACCACATGATTAGAGGCTTGGAACTTTCAGCCTCACCCGCTTAACTCCAGGAGGCAAGTGGGGCTGGAGATTGACTTAATCACCAATAGCCAAGGATTGTATCAATCGTGCTTGCATAATAAAGCCTCCATAAACACCCTGAACAACAGGACTGCAGAGCTTCCCAGTTACTGAACACAGGAGATGCTGGGAGTGTAGCATGTTCAACAGTGCATGTGAGCTCTGTGCCCCCTCCCCACTTACCTTGCCCTGGGCAACCTTTTTTTTTTTTTTTTTTTTTTGAGAAAGGGTCTGGCTCTTTTATCCAGGCTAGAGTGCAGTGGCACAGGTTAGAGTGCAGTAGCACAATCTTAGCTCACTGCAACCTAAGCTTCCCCAGTCCCCAGATCAAAACATCCTCCCACCTCAGCTTCCCTAGTAACTGGAACTACAGGTGCACACCACTGTGCACTCGGTTATTTATTTATTTATTTATTGAGACGGAGTCTAGTTCTTAGTAACTGGAACCGAGGAAAGAGAGACCCTCTCATATTGTTTTATACTCAGTACCTGTTTTAAGAAAAAACAAGGAAGTAAAACCAAAGACAGGCAGCCCGGTGCCAGGCCCGAAACCAGGCCTGGGCCTGCCTGGCCTAAACCCAGTAGTTAAAAATCAACTCATAACTTAGAAACCGATGTTATTCATAGATTCCAGACATTGTATAGAAAAACATTGTGAAACTCCCTGCCCTGTTCTGTTTCTCTCTGACCACCGGTGCATGCAGCCCCTGTCACGTACCCCCTGCTTGCTCAAATCAGTCATGACCCTTTCATGTGAAATCTTTAGTGCTGTGAGCCTTAAAAGGGACAGAAATTGTGCACTCAGGGAGCTCGGATTTTAAGGCAGTAGCTTGCCGATGCTCCCAGCTGAATAAAGCCCTTCCTTCTACAACTCGGTGTCTGAGAGGTTTTGTCTGCGGCTCGTCCTGCTACAGAACTACAGGTGCACACCACCGCACTCGGTTATTTATTTATTGAGACACAGTCTAGTTCTGTCACCCAGGCTAAAGTGCAGTGATGTGATCTCAGCTCACTGCAACCTCCACCCCCAGGTTCAAGCGATTCTCCTGCCTCAACCTCCTGAGTAGCTGGAATTACAGGTGCGCACCACCACGCCTGGCTAATGTTTGCATTTTTAGTAGACGGGGTTTCACCATGTTGGTCAGACTGGTCTCGAACTCCTGACCTCGTGATTCGTCCACCTTGGCCTCTCAAAGTGCTGGGATTGCAAGGCTTGAGCCACTGTGCTCAGCTTTTTAAAAATTTTTTACAGAGACAGGGTTTCACCATGTTGCCCAGGCTGGTCTCAAACCCCTGAGTTTAAGCAATCCTCCCACCTCGGCCTCCCAAGTGTTGGGATTACAGCGTGAGCCACTGCATCTGGCATGTACATCTCTTTCATTGGCTGTTTCTGCAATGCATCCTTTACAATGAACCAGTAATAGGAAATGAACTGGCCCGATGTGGTGGCTCACATCTGTAATCCCAGCACTTCAAAGATGCTGAGGTGGGAGGATTGCTTGGGCCCAGGAATTTGTGGCCAACCTGTGCAACATAACAAGACCCCAACTCTACAAAAAATAAATTAGCCAGATATAGTGGTGCAGACATGTAGTCTCAGCTACTAGGGAGGCTGAGGTGGGAGGACCACTTGAGCCCAGGCAGTCAAGGCTGCAGTGAGCTATGACTGCACCACTGCACAACAGCCTGGGCAACAAAATGAGACCCTGTCTCTCAGAAAAAAAGAAAATAAACTGTTTTTGTGAGTTCTGTAAGCTGTTCTAGCAAATGATTAAACCCAGGAAGGTGGTCATGGGAACCCCTGATTTGTGACAGGTTGGTCAAAAGTACAGGTGACAACCTAGGACTTGCCATTGGCATCTGAAATGAGGGTGGTCTCGTGGGACTGAGCCCCTCATCTGGGGGGTCTGTGCCAACTCCACGTAGTGTCAGAATAAAATTGTGGGATACCCAGTTAATATCCAGAGCATTGGAGAATTTGGTGTACAAACTCCACACACACATTCAGTCAGAAGTGTGTGAGGAGAGACAAACACGGGCTTTTCTTTCACCTGTCTACCTGCTTAACTGCATAGGAGAGGCAACACGTGGTGCTCATGAACAAAGCAAGCATTAAAGTCAGACCAGACCCGACATTTGACTCAGTCTTAATATCCAGGCGAGCTTGGGCAAATCACTCATTATCCCTAAGTCTTCATCACTTCATTCATAAAATGGGGATAACTGTGGCACCTGCCTGTGATTTTATGAGAACTAATGAAATACTATGCTTGGTGTTAGTGTGATCATTATACCTATTCCAAACTATCTGACAAGGACAGTAATATATGATAACATCAACAGATTAGAAATTGTAATGAGTTCTCTCAGGCAAAATTCCATACAAGCAAATTACTGTCTCTCCAAAGCATTCCCACCACACTTAATTCATCATTCCCTGAACAAAATGTGCCATCTTCATTGTCCAGGTCTTTACAGTGCTGGTTTCCCTGCCTGGGCAGCTCCCTCCATCCCATCCCAGCCCATTCCCCATCCCTCCACCTCCCCCTTCCCTCCCGACTCTCATGCAAGTCTTCCTCATTTTTCAGGACCCGGCTTCAATGTCACCTTAACTGGAAGCTTCTCTCACCCTCCGGAAGAGCTTCCCATTGCATGTGATGCATGTACTGTTATTTGACCATTTTTGAGTCATAGGCCAAGTCTTTTTGTACCTGAATAACATGCTGCCCAGTCAGTCTCTCTTCCTGGACTCTGAAGTCTTTCATGGTAGATCCAGCTGGAAATGACAAAAAGACATTCTTTAAAAAAAAAAAGGGGGATGATATAAACAGACACAAGTTCTTAAACGTTTTAAATGGTATGTGAAAAGCAAACAAAAATCAAAGGCTTATGGGAAACAGGAAGGAAAGAATTACTGGGAACTTCATCAAGGGTTAATATTTTGTTTGGTTTTTTGTTTGTTTTTTTTTTTTTTTTTGAGACGGAGTCTCGCTCTGTCGCCAGGCTGGAGTGCAGTGGCGCGATCTCGGCTCACTGCAAGCTCCGAATTTCCCAGGTTTACCCCATTCTCCTGCCTCAGCCTCCCGAGTAGCTGGGACTACAGGCACCCGCCACCACGCCTGGTTAAGTTTTTGTACTTTTAGTACAGACGGGGTTTCATCGTGTTACCCAGGATGGTCTCAATCTCCTGACCTTGTGATCTGCCTGCCTCAGCCTCCCAAAGTGCTGGGATTACAGGCATGAGCCACCGTGCCTGGTCTAATTCACTTAAATTATTTTATTTTATTTTATTTATTTTATTTATTTTATTTTTTGAGACAGAGTCTCATTCTGTTACCTAGGCTGGAGTGCAGTGGTGCAATCAGGGCTCATTGCAGCCTCGACCTCCTGGGTTCAAGTAATCTCACCTAATTTTTATTTGGTTTAAGAAACTCAGTCTTGGTTGAGCATGGTGGCTTACGCCTATAATCTCAACACTTTGGGAGGCTGAGAGGGGTGGATTACTTGAGGCCAGCAGTTTGAGATCAGCCTGGGTAACATATTAAGACCCTGTCTCCACACAAAAAACAGTGAATTTGTGAAAGGCAATTTTTTCCACAGACTGGCGGTGGAGGGAATGATTTCAGGATGATTGAACTGCATTACCTATATTGTGCACTTTATTTCTATTATCATTGCATTGTAATATACAATGAAATAATTCTACAACTCATGATAATGTACAATCAGTGGGATCTCTGAACTTATTTTCCTACAACTAGAAGGTCCCCCTGGAGCGATGGGAGAAACAGGCACTAGATTCTCATAAGGAGCACGCAACCTAGATCCCTCACATGCACAGTTCACAACAGGGTTCATGCTCCTATGAGAATCTAATGCTGCCGCTGATCTGACAGGCCATGGTGCTCAGGTGGTCATGTGAGCGATGGGAGGGGCTGTAAATACAGATGAAGTTTCCCCTCACTCTCCTGCTGCTCACCTCCGGCTCTGTGGCCCTGTGGTTGGAGACCCTGCTCGACTGCATTCGAAAGTACCTATCCCATACCATTCTTCAGACTCACCTATACTGCCGCAGTCGTCAAGTGTAGCACTCCTTAGCTTGCATGGCATATGCCTCGGCTGGCATTTCATCACAATCAACAGTAAGTGGTAGCTTGAGTCATTATGAGATCAATTCCTAGAAATCACCAGCATCCCATGTCCCACTGGCAAGGAGCTCAGCACCACTCCTTGGATAACCAAACCTATGCCCAAATCCAATCTGTGTGAGTCTATCTCCTGGTATCCTTCCAGGCAACAATTCTGTATTTCTAGGAGTCGAATCAGGAGATGTAAACCACTCAGAGGTTTAAACTGAAATGGGCACAGTGGCTCACACCTGTAATCCCAGCACTTTGGGAGGCCAAGGCGGGTGATCGCTTTGAGCTCAGGAGTTTGAGACCAGCCTGGAAAACATGGCGAAACACCGTCTAAACAAAAAAACACAAAAATTAGCCAGGTGTGGTGGCATATACCTGTAATCCTAGTTACTCGGGAGGCTGAGGAAGGAGAATTGCTTGAGCCCGGAAAATTCGGAGGTAGCAGTGAGCAGAGATCGTGCCACTGCACTTTAGCCCGGGTGATCGAGTGCGACCCAGTACCAAAAAAAAAGTAAAAAAAAATACATAAATTGAATATAAAAAGTATTAATTATAACAGAGGATCGGCGTAATGAGTGACACACTAGCACAAACTAAAGACAACGCTAGAGAATACAAAACTAGCAGAGGCCAGGCATGGTGGCTCATGCCTGTAATCCCAGCAGTTTGGGAAGCCTAGGCAGGAGGATCGCTTGAGGACAGGAGTTGGAGACCAGCCTGGGCAACGTAGTGAGACCCTGTGTCTACTAAACAAAAGAAAAAAATCAGCCAGGTGTGGTGGTGGTGCACACCTGTAGTTCCAGCTACTTTGGAGTCTGGCATGGGAAGATCCCTTGAACCTGAAAATTCTAGGCTGCAGTGAGTATGGGTGGATTTTGGTGTACACAGAAACGGGGGAGCTGGAACTAATCCCCCCCATATACCAAGGGACAAATTATATCTGTTTTTACAATTATACTGTAGGATACATTATGTTCCATGACAATGGTAATTTTTAATGCCAGTTTTTAATTGAGTGGAATTAACATAAAAATAAAAAAAGTAGCAGCTAATATTTACTGAGCTGTTACTAGGTGCCTATAAATACCACAGATTTTTAAATTCCCCATAACTCTTCCTTATTCCACGTAATCACTCTATCTTAAATTACTCAGGCTTGCTTCGGTAGCACATATACTAAAGTTGGAACAATAGAGAGATTGGCATGGCCTCTGTGCAAGAAAGACATGCAAATTTGTGAAGCATTCCTTTTTTTTAAAAAAAAAAGAGAAACAAAATTACACCCGGATTTTCACTGTGTGCATATGACCTTTTGTTTAGGTTGAATTATATCCAAAGATGGTATTTCCAAAAGTGAGACTACTGTGAGTCACAGGGCATGAGCATTCTTATTACACTTGATGTAAATTGTCGAGCTTTCAGGCATGGTGGCTGTCTGCTTATAATTCCAGCACTTTGGGAGGCTGAGGTGGGAGCATTGCTTGTGCCTAGGAAGTTGTGGCTGCAGTGGGCCACAATTGCACCACTGCACTCCAGTCTGGGCAACAGAGTGAGACAGAAGATTGACTTTTTAGTAGAATTTTTCTGTTCACTTGAAGATTTGGCCAGGACTGTGCTATATGAAAATTCTTCACAAAATAATCATCTCATCCAATTAATGTTGGAATTGGGAACAGAAAATGTTTTGGTGACTATTTATTCCTTCACTTGCTGTTATATAAAATATTGCCAGTGGGCATTTAACAACCAAAAGTGTCATCTCAGAGCTACCCACAATGAAAGGTGATGTCTGGGGCCCAGGTGTGTTGAGGTCCCCATGTCTGGGCTATGGGTGCTGAGTGGGACTTACTTGTCCATCCGTTTTCTATATTCCAGCACTGGGAAACTTGGGTTTATCCATCTTGATAAGAGGTCACTTAAATTCCATTTGGCAAGAACCACAAATGGAAGAAAGGCCATGAAACCACAGGCTTGCCCTTGTTCTCAAGGGAATCTTCAGCTTAGCTGGTTCTGTAAAAGAGGAATCACATTGTTGAAAAATCACCGCAGGTCAGCTGAGGTGGTCCATACCTATAATCCCAGCCCATCGGGAGACTAAGGCAGGAGGATCCTGTGAGGCCAGGAGTTCAAGACCAGCCTGGGCAACACAGTGAAATCTCTACAAAAAATTAGAAAATGAGCTGGGTGCGGTGGCACTTTCCTATAGTCCCAGCTACTCTGCAGGCTGAAGTGGGAGGATGAAAGTGGAAGCTGCAGAAGTGGAAGCTACAGTGAGCTCTGATCTCACCACTGCACTCCAGCCTGGGTGACAGAGTGAGACCCTGTCTCAACACACGCACACACACCCCCTTGTCCCAGTCTGCCCAGCCTGGACTAGTGAAAAGTCTTCTGGTTACAGAAGAAGTGTGCTCTTTTTTAGGACAGGGAGGGACCAGCAAGCTTGTTCACAGCCTTTCCCTCATCCTCTGCCTAGTTTTCCAAGAACATTTATATGGAAAGGCAGTCTCTAGGGAAAAGACCTAAATCATCAGGTTACCAAAGGAGAAATATGCCTCCTTTGTCAATTAATAAATGGAATGCCTGCCTTAAAAACCAGGGAGTTCTGCTACGATGATTGATTCACTCCCTACGACCCTGACCTATGCAGGGAATGTAAAAACCTGGAGTTTGGGGACCTATAATATTGAAGGCCACATTGCAGATGTGGAGACTCTGCCAAAGTACAGCCTTTCCACAAGGCACTACCAAACACCAGCTGGATGTCTCCATGAGGCACCACCGTATCTCTGGCTCTCGTTTCCCCCGGAGATGCTCTATTCCAGCCTTCTCTTACATTTTGTATCCCGCACAGTTCCTGGCATGAGGACTCACAACATAGCAGGCTGCTGAGTTAATGGTGACCTACTGCAGATCCAACTTGAGATTCTGGCAGGGTGCTTTGTGTTTGAGAAATTAAAGAGGGAGAGAATGGACCCAGCCTGCTAGAATATAAAATATTTAAAGAAAAAAAAATTTTAAAGCACACTCCCACCAATGCTGGATCTATTTCTTTCTTGCTTTTTTATTTTTCTGAGATAGGGTCTTGCTCTGTAACTCAGACTGGAGTGCAGTGTCAAGAGCACCGCTTACTGCAGCTTTCAACTCCTGGGCTCGAGCTATCCTCCACTTCAGCCTCCCAAGTAGCTGGGATTACAGGTGCATGCCACCATGCCTGGCTAATTCTTAATTTTTTTGTAGAGACGGGGTCTCACTATGTGGCCCAGACTGCTCTTGAACTCCTGGGTCAAACTAACCCTCCCGCCTTGGCCTCCCAAAATGCTAGGATTACAGGCTTTAGCCACTGCACTCAGTCTATTTATCTTTCTATAACTCATATATTAAATCTTCCTCCTTAAATCACCTCCTACCCACTGATCTGCAGGGATAGCAAACAGGTCTCAGCAGGTCAGGCAACCTACATGAGGGAATGAGGCCAGAGTAATGTGGGAGACCAGGGGGAACTGCACAAACTGCAAGGTTTTCAAACCTTGCAAACTGCACTTCAATAATTCTTCAACACTGTGATGGTCAAACCAAACACAGAAACAGGAAGCCCAGTTCAGTCGCCAGCAGCCAATGTGGGATATTTGATCTACATGCTACAGGGCAAACTGCTTACGAAGAATGACCTGGTCTCCACCAACCTGCTCTTCAAGTCCAACTGCTCCTGCCCAAGTCCTTACACTCTACTGACATGACCCACATTCACAGTACTCTCCTGACACTTTGCTTGTTCACTCTTTATTTTCCCAATGAATATTTCCTTATCTCTTTTTTTTTTTTTTTTTTTTTCCTACTTTTTTTGAGACGGAGTCCCCCTCTGTCAAACAGGCTGAAGTACAGCAGGATGATTATGGCTCACTGCAGCTTCGTTATGGCTCACTGCAGCTTCCATCATCCGGGCTCAAGTGATCCTCCCACCTTAGCCTCCCAAGTAGTTAGGATTACAGCCATGTAACATCGCACCCAGCTAAATTTATTATTTTTTTCTTTTTTTTTCAGACAGAGTCTGGCTCTGTTGCCCAGGCTGGATGGAGTGCAGTGGCATAATCAAGGCTCATTGCAACCTCTGCCTCCTGGGTTCAAGCGATTCTCTTTCCTCAGCCTCCCGAGTAGCTGGGATTACAGGTGCGTGCCACCATGCCCAACTAATTTTTATATTTCTAGTAGAAACGGGGTTTCACCCTGTTCACCAGGCTGGTCTTGAACTCCTGACCTCAGGTGATCCGCCCACCTCGGCCTCCCAAAGTGCTGGGATTACAGGTGTGAGCCACCGTTCCTGGCAAGTTTATTATTTTTTCTAGAGACAGGGTCTCACTATGTTGCCCAGGCTGGCCTTGAACTCCTGGGCACAAGCAATCCTCTGGCCCCCACCTCCCAAAGAGCTGGGATTACAGGCTTGAGCCAACACATCAGGCCCTAACAAATTTCTGGAGCTCCTACTATATACCAGGCAGTATAACAGGTGCCCAGGAAATAGCAGTGAACAAGGTATAAGAGTTTTTGCCCTTGGCCGGGCACGGTGGCTCACACCTGTAATCCCAGCACTTTGGGAAGCCGAGGCAGGTGGATCACCTGAAGTCAGGAGTTCCAGACCAGCCTGATGAACATGGTGAAACCCTGTCTCTACTAAAAGTACCAAAATTAGCGGGTCATGGTTGTACATGCCTGTAATCCCAGCTACAGCTACTTGGAAGGCGGAGGCAGAAGAATCGCTTGAACCCAGGAGGTGGAGGTTGCGGTGAGCTGAGGTCGTGGCACTGCACTCCAGCCTGGGCAACAAGAGTGAAACTCCTTCTCAAAAAAAAAGAAAAACAAGGCCGGGCGCGGTGGCTCAAGCCTGTAATCCTAGCACTTTGGGAGGCCGAGACGGGCGGATCACGAGGTCAGGAGATCGAGGCTAACACAGTGAAACCCCGTCTCTACTAAAAAATACAAAAAACTAGCCGGGCGAGGTGGCTGGCGCCTGTAGTCCCAGCTACTCGGGAGGCTGAGGCAGGAGAATAGCGTAAACCCGGGAGGCGGAGCTTGCAGTGAGCTGAGATCCGGCCACTGCACTCCAGTCTGGGCGACAGAGCGAGACTCCGTCTCAAAAAAAAAAAAAAAAAAAAAGAAAAACAAAAAAACAATTTCTGCCCTCGCAGAGCATATAGGGTAGCAGGAAATTGATAGAGTTTGAATGCTTGTCTCCTCCAAATCTCATACTGAATTTAAATCCCTAATGTTGGAGGTGGTGCCTGGTAGGAGGTGTGTGGGTCATGGGGGCAGATCCCTCATGAATGGCTTGGTGCCCTCCCCATGGTAATGAGTGAGTTCTCTCTCTACTAGTTCACATGACAGCCGATTGTTTAAAGAGCCTGGCACCTCCTCCTCTCTTCCTTGCTCCCTCTTCTCAACAAGTGACATGCCGGCTCCTCCTCCACCTTCCGCCATGAGAGGAAGCCTCCTGAGGTCCTCACCAGTGGATGCTGGAACTATGCTTTTTTTTTTCTGAGACAGGGTCTCACTCTGACACTCAGGCTAGAGAGCAGTGGTGTAATTATGGCTCACTGCAACCCTGACCTCCTGGGCTAAAGAGATCTTTTTACCTTAGCCTTTCAAGTAGCTGAAACCACAGGCATGCATCAGTGCACCATCATGCCTGGCTATTTTTTTTATCTTTAGCAGAGACAAGATCTCACCATGTTTCCCAGGCTGATTTCAAACTTTTGGGCTCAAGCAATCCTCCTGCCTCAGTATCCCAAAGTGCTGGGATTACAGGTGTGGGCCACTGTGCCCGGCCTGGCACCATGCTACTTGTATAGTCTGCAGGACTGTGAGCCAAATAAACTGTTTTTCTTTATAAACTACCCAGCCTGAGGTGTTTCCCTATAGCAATACAAAATGGACTAATCTAGGAATCATAGGCCAACACTTACCAGACTGTGATGAGCACATGACAGAAGTTCAGAGTGGGACTGAAACGCTCCCAAGGGGCTTCTTGTTGCATCACAGAGAGTGGGGTAAGACATCTCGGCTGAGGCTAAAGATGAGAGTGAAAGAGTGATGATGGGGGTAGGGAGAGGGTTTCCTGAAGGACCAGTAAAGTCCCCCAAGGAAACTGACATTCCGTGTGGCTGGAGGGTAGGGATATGGGGAGGGTGGTGCGGGATAAAACTGGGAAGGTGAGCGGAGACCAGCTCTTACCAGGCCCTGTGGCCAAATTAGTTTGACTCTGTCTTAAAGGCAATGGGCAGTCACCAGCAGGTTTTAATCAAGAACTATTTTGACCCAAATTTGCCTTTTAGGAGAATTCCTCTGGCTTCAGTGGACAGGCCGAAGTGAGCAAGCCTAGAAGTCAGGAAAACAACTGGAGGCCCTTACAATAAACCAGTGTAAAAGAGAATAGGGCAGGGCAATGGTGGCTCCTACCTGTAATCTCGAAACTTGAGAAGTCCAAGGTGGGCGGATGGCTTGAGCCCAGGAGTTTGAGACCAGCCAGAGCAGTGTGATGAAACCACATCTCTACAAAACTCAAAAATTAGCTGGGCATGGGCATGGTGGCTCGTACCTGTGGTCCCAGCTACCCCAGAGGCTGAGGCGAGAGGATAGCTTGAGTCCAGGAGGTTGAGATTGCAGTGAGCCGAGATCACCCCACTGTGCTCCAGCCTGGGCAAGACAGGGAGACTGTCTCAAAAAAAAAAAAAAAAACAAAGGAAAAAAAGAAAAAGATCCCATTCTTCACTTATTAGTGCCCTAACATTCTCAAGAGAACCTTGGTGACACAGTGAATTCAACTGTCATTGTAATTCAGCAACCCACACATTTAAGTTTGTGTTTGATTTCCAATAATATCAGCCCTGTGGATGCAAGAAATAAGGAATTGTGTTTGGGCTATCATGGAAGCTCTCTGGATCTTAGACCATGACTTATGCTGAAAGGTAAAGACTTGAGCTTTTTGTTTTTCTCTCTGTAAGTGCTCAAGTGCAGCGGTCCCCAATTTTGGGGGGACCAGGGACCAGTTTTGTGGAAGACAGTTTTTCCACAGACTGGGGGCAGCAAAGGTCAGTTCTGGGATATATCAAGCACGTTACATTTATTGTGCACTTTATTTCTATTATTACTACATTGTAACATATAACAAAATAATTATATAACTTACCATAATGTAGAATCAGTGGGAGTCCTGAGCTTGTTTTCTTGCAACTAGACGGTCCCATCTGGGGATGATGGGAGACAGTGACAGATCATCAGGCATTAGATTCTCATAAGGACAGAGCAAGGTGGATCCCTCGCATGCACAGTTCACAATAGGGTTTGTGCTCACATGATAATCTAATGTTGTCGCTGATCTGACAGGAGACAGATCAGGTGGTAATGTGGGGAGTGGCTGTAAATACAGATGAAGCTGCACTTGCCCACCCACTGCTCACCTCCTGCTGTGTGGCCCAATACAGGCCTGTGACCCAGGGATTCGGGGCCCCCGCTCAAGTGCATCCAAAAGGACCCTTTCCACACCAATCTTCATAGTGGTCAAGTGCAGCAGCCACTTAGCTCCCAAGGCATGTGCCTCAGCTGGCATTTCATCACAATCAACAATAAGTGGTAGCTTGAGTCATTGTGAGGTCACTTCCTGGAACTCACCAGCATCCCATTTCCCATTGGCAAGGAGCTCAGCACTGCCCCTTGGATAACCAAACCTATGCCCAAATCCCATCTATGTGGGTCTATCTCCCGGGACCCTTCCTAGCATCAATTCTGTATTTGTCAGAGTCCAAACAGGAGACATAAACCACTCAAAAGTTTAAAGTGTTAAATTTAAAATAAAAAATTATTAATTATAACAGGGCAACAGCATAATGAGAGATTGGCTACCAAAAAGTAAAGAGAACTCTAGAGAATACAGGACTAGCAGAGGTCAGGCACGGTGGCACATGTTTACAATTTCAGCAATTTGGGAAGCCAAGGCAGGAGGATTCTTTGAGGCCAGGAGTTTGAGACCAGCCTGGGAAACACAGTGAGACCCTGTTTCTACCCAAACAAACAAACTAACAACAACAAAAAACCTGGGTGTGGTGGCACATACCTGTAGTTCTAGCTACTTGGGAGGCTGAGGTGCGAGGATTGCTTGAGCCCGGGCGGTCAAGGCTGCAGTGAACCATGATTTTGCCACTGCACTTTAGCCTGGGCAACAGAGGGAGACCCTGTCTCAAAAAAAAAAAAAAAAAAAAAAAAGTATAGGACCAGCTGATAAAACAAGCAGTAACTGTCCCTACTGTCCCAACGCTGAGATCAAGGAAAAGACTCCCCACTAGGGCTGAGATCCAGCCACCCTTGGAGAGGGCACAGTCATGGGTAATTCAGTGGCAGAATTGCTGCATTACCACATGGTGGAAGATGCTAGCAATCTGCCCTCTGGAATTTGCTGAAAATCCGCCCTCTATGATGCTAGATTAAGATATTAACGAACAGTTGTCTCACTACAAAACCACCCAGGCAGGTGCAGAGAAACTGCTGGTCACTGGGTGCTGCTGAGCACCATGCAGGGCAGGGGCCCAGTGCTGCAGATGCTCAGTGCCTGTGGAGATTCGCACACCACAACCAGAAAGAAAAGTCTCTTACAAGGTCCCTCTAGAACCATGTACTGACAACATTTAATCATGTACTAGCTGACGGAGGAAGCATTTAAGGAACCCACATCTATGTTTGCAGATCAAGCAGTGAAGGGTGAATTTGGAACGGATGGGCAGTCATTGGATGGATAGCTGGTACATGACATATTTCCCTCTAGGAAGAAATAAAGGGAAAAGAGAAAAGAGAGAGAGGACGAGGCATGGTGGTTCACACCTATAATCCCAGCAGTGTGGGAGGCCAAGACAGCTGGATCATTTGGGTCCAGGAGTTAGAAACCAGCCTGGGCAACATAGTAAAACCCTGTCTCTACTAAAAATTAAAGAAATTAGCTGAGTGTGGTGGAGTTTGACTGTAGTCCCAACTTCTCAAGAGGCTGAAATAAAAGGATCACGAGTGTCTAGGGGTTCAAGGCTGCAGTGAGCTGTGTTCACACCACTGCACTCCTGCCTAAGTGACAGAGCGAGATCCTGTCTCAAAAAAAGAAATGTTGATGAAAATGTGGAGAAATTGGAACCCACATACATTTCTGGTGGGAACACAAAATGGTGTAACTACTTTAGGTGTTTCTTTTGTTGTCATTTTATTTTATTTATTTATTTATATTTTTACTTTTGTGTGACAGAGTCTCTCTCTGTTGCCCTAGCTGGAATGCAGTGGTGTGATCCTGGCTCACTGCAACCTCCACCTCCTGGGTTCAAAAAATTCCCCTGCCTCAACCTCCCGAGTAGCTGGGATTACAGGCATCTGCCACCATGCCCAGCCAGGCTGGTTTTGAATTCCTGACCTCAAGTTATCCACCCACCTTGGCCTTTCAAAGTGCTGGGATTGCAGGCGTGAGCCACCGCACCTGTCTTCTTTCCGTTTTAATTTTTCAAAAACCGAGACAGGGTCTTGCTGTCTTGCCCAAGCTGATGTCTCTTGTAGGCTCAAGTGATCCTCCCACCTCAGCCTCTCATGTAGCTGGGATTACAGGTGTGAGTCACTGCACCTGACTGGTGTAACCACTTTGGAAAACAGTTTCTCAAAAGGCTAAATGTGCAGTATCATAGAATGCAACAATTTCTCTCCTAGGTACATATCCCAGAGTAATAAAAATATATGTCCACACAAAAACTTGTACATGAATCTTCATAGCAGCATTATTCATAATGGCCAATACATGGAAACAACCCAAATGTTCATCAACTGATGAATAAACAAAATGTGGTGTGTCTCTACCATGGAGTATTATTCAGCCATAGAAGGAACGAAATACTGACACATGCTATGACAGGAAGGAACTCTGAAAACATTGTGCTAAGAGGAAAAAAAAAAAGCCAGCCACAAACGATCACATATTGCACAATCCTATTTATATAGAAGGTCTAGATTAGGCAAATCTATAGAGACAAAAAGAGATCAGTGGTTTCCTATGGGGAGGGAACACAGGGGCATGGTGGGAGTAAGCTACTAGCTAGTAGCTAAGAACAGTGGGTTTCTCTGCAGGGTAATGAAAGTTTCTAAAATGGATTGTGGGCCGGGCACGGTGGCTCACGCCTGTAATCCCAGCACTTTGGGAGGCTGAGAAGGGTGGATCACCTGAGGTCGGCAGTTCAAGACCAGCCTGACCAACATGGAGAAACCCCGTCTCTACTAAAAATACAAAATTAGCCAGGCATGGTGGCACATGCCTGTAATCCCAGCTACTCGGGAGGCTGAGGCACGAGAATCGCTTGAACCCGGGAGGCGGAGGTTG